>NW_017728995.1:6341361-6344825 GCF_001723915.1 Gavialis gangeticus | reverse complement strand
TAATCCCGGCGCTGGCAGCAGCGAGGCAGCGCCCGAGCCCCGGCAGCTCTTGGCATCCGAGGTGTCCCCCGCAAGGACGCCCTGTGCGCGGGGGGCGGCTGCCTGGCGGCGGGGGGGACGGAGACAGCTGGTGCCGCACGCACAGCCCCGGCCTGAGCAGGGGGGGCTCGGTGAGCCCTCAGCTCCCTGCCAAGCAGCCCGAGCTACGAGCCGGCGAGCTGCATGGCGGAGCCCTCCGCTCCCCCCCAGGAGTGCAGCTAGAAAACGCAGTCCGCGGGGCGAGGGGGGCAGTGCCAGCTCGGCTCCCCCGGGACGCCGGGGTGCGCTGCGCGGGGGCCGGGCGCTGCAGAGCCCTTTCCTCGGGCCGGGAGAGCAGCAGCTCCAGCTTTCGCAACAGCTGTTCCCCTGCGTGAGCCCTGCCCGGGGATTTGCATGCGGGGGGGCCGCGGGCGGCGGAGGCCGGGCCGCGCTCTCACGCGAGGCGATGTCAGGTTCAGGGCGAGGGTGTCGTGCGGAGCCGCGATGAGATCAAGGCGAGGAACCGCAGCGCTGTGCTCGGGAAGCCGAGTCGGCACGCAGCCGCCAGGAGCTGCAGGGAAAGGGCAGGGCAGAGCCCGGCCCTCCGGCGCGCTGAGCACAGGCTGGCCCCGCCGGGCGGGACGTGACTCAGCCTCCAGGCCCGCGCTGGCGCTGCGGGGAGCAGCCGGGGCTGCGCGCATGCACGCACGCACGGCGAGCGGCGGCACGAAGCGCGGGAGCGCGCCCCACGCGGGCCGTCGGGTTTCTACCGTAGCGAAGCGGAGCGTGGCAGGCCCAGGCCCAGGGGCTGACACGATTGAACCCTGCCCAGCACGGCTTCATCGGCCCCCGGGGAGCGCGGCGTGCAGCGCGCGGGGAGCCGAGGGAACCCGGGAAGCAGCTCGGGGGCAAACTCCCACGGTGCTTGGCGATCAGGGGCCTTGACAGCAACCTTCCTCAACCCTGGATTGCAGGACTGTACACAAAAGGGGCCCGAGCAAACTTTTCAAGTGGATTCTCTTTCAAAGAAAAAACGCACCGGGGAGCCCGGATTTTCCCTTGCAAGCTGGCTGAGGCCCAGCCTGCAAGGGGCTGCTTGGGTCCCCAGCACACTGGGGGCAGGCGGAGTGGGCCAGAAGTAAGGGGCCCTGGGTTAGGACTGGCCACTGGTGATTACAAATGGGTCCTGGTACAAAAGAAGTTTGAGACCCACTGCTTTACAACCTGCCTCCAACAATTAGCTCGGTGTGCCCAGAGCAGAGCCCCTCGCTTACATTCAGGGAGCTGTTTTTCTCACCAGCAGTGTGCCTGGTGCAAGGATTTAAATTCATGGAAATATCTCTTTCTGGTAAAAAGCTTGGGCTTGTTCTCTGTGACAGGCTTGTGCTCTGATTTGGGGTTTTATTTTCTTTTTTTTTTTTTCTAAATTCAATGCCTACTATGAAACAGACTCCCAAAGCCATTTTGCAGTGAGGGCTTGAATTCAGTTCTATTCGGAAACTTCTCCTGGTTCTAAATGTTTAACAAGGGACCTGCAGTGATAAAGCTGTTACCTACAGGCCCAGGGAACTTGACAGAGAAATAAAAACAGGTTCTTTTGTTGGGAGGCCTGCAGACAAGGTGCACTGAAAGGGATATACGATGATAAGACAAGGGGGAGGGGCACTGTATAAGGGCAGGAGGTTGTTTCTGATGCTACTTAGATACCATGCTGCCGTTTCTTAAGTTAGGTTGTTTCATAGGTTGGTTGTGATTTTTCCTTTTAAAAAATAAGGAAAAGGTCAATGCTGAAGAGCAAATCTCTCAAGGAATGCCGCAAAAGGTGGGAGTGGAGGGTGAATGTTGCATGGAGAACAGGGCCAGGAGCTCTTTCAAGGCAGTGGGACAGCAATATGGGAGAAAGTGTTGAGGTATGAAAGTCAGCAGAGCATGGAGGAAGTTGAGGAAGGAGACAGGAACTGTAGGCAGAGGCAGAACTGTGCAGAGCGAAAAACAGGGAGCTGACACTTGGGGAATAGCCGAGGCATAAGGTTTCATAGACATTAGGACTGGAAGGGACCTTGCAAGATCATCAGGTGCAGTCCCCTGCCAAAGGGCAGGAAATCAGGTGGGGTCAGATGACCCCAGTAAGGTAAGCACCCAATAGGAAGTCCTTTGCACAGTCAGGGAACTATGACATGATTGGAATAACAGAGACTTGGTGGGAGCTCGCGTGCCTGGAGCACTGCCGTGGATGGGTATAAAGCATTCAGGAAGGACAGGCAAGGGAGAAGAGCTAAAACTGGACAGAGCAACAAGGGTGATGTTGTGGTGGGGGTCTGCTACAGACCACCAGACCAGGAGGAAGTGGTGGATGAGGCTTTCTTCAAACAGCTAGCAGAAGTTTCCCAATCACAGGCCCTGGTTCTCTTGGGGGACTTCAGTCATAATCAAGATAGTTTGTTCCTGCACTCTCAGTAAGGCTTCTTTAAAGTACAGCCAGCTCTCCTGGCCTTCTCTCCCTCTCCATCTAGCTTCCCAGCTCCTATCCAGGAGTTCCCCAAATGAGTCAGAGACTGCTTTTATGAAGTCCAGGGTCCTTACTCTGCTGCTCTTCTTTCCTTTCCTCAGGATCCTGAACTCAATCACCTCATGGCTTTTTGGCTGCCCAAGTTGCCAACTACTACTGTGTTCCCCACCAATTCTTCCCTGTTTATGAGCAGCAGGTCAAGAAGAACATGGCCCTTAGTTGGCCGCTCCAGCACTTGCTGTCCCCAGTACTCTCCAAAAACTTCCTGGATTACCTGCACACCCGTGTATTTCCCTCCCAAGGTGGTGTGATACTACCATATGGAGGAATTGGACAGGAGTGAGATTTTGGCAGAAGCCTAGGCAGATGCATGGTGAGAATTAAATAGGTCAAAGAGAAGAAGGTTCCATAGAAAGCTGCAACTATCAAATTAAAGACAAGCTACTGACAGGAGAAATGCAGGTGATTAAGAGGAGGAATTGGTAGGATTAGCCCATTGCCTAATGGCAGAAGAGGCGAGAGGGATTATATACAATAGCAAGAGAGCATGATTTATTCACTATGATACAAAAGGGAAATCATTTGAAGAGAATTATAAACAGCTCATGTTGCACTGAAGTTGACAACAGGACATCAAGGGAGAAATGTCAGAAAGACAGTAGGAGATAGGAGAGTTAAGTGAGGAGCTGGGAGCACCGAGGCATGTTTAGCAGTCACCTGCACAGAAGAAAAACCGTAAGAGCCCAGAGGTACTATGGAAAGGAGGATGAGGCAAAAGACTCAGTAGCTTAGACAAGGTCCTGTTCCTCATTTCCAAGGTGCTCAATTGCCTAGGTCCACTGATCTAAAAGAACACTTAAATCTCTAAGGACAGTGGCAGGCAACTTTGCACTTCAAGCAAAACAGACTTTTTTTTTTTTTTTTTTTTTTTTTTTTT
>NW_017728995.1:6331826-6341166 GCF_001723915.1 Gavialis gangeticus | reverse complement strand
TTTTAGATAAGGGCGTAAAACAGCTTTCCCAGGGACTGGTTCAAGACTGAAAGAAGTTGCATAGCACCTAATTACCATCACTGATTTTAGCGCACACTGCGCCAAGTACAGGATGCCCTGCTATCTACAATTTAAAAATGTAGCTGTATGTACATAAACAACCAGTCAGCTGCAGACTATTCTTTCCTGGGTATTGGAGAAGATGCACATGACATGTGCAACTCACAAAGTTTATTATTGCTCTGCTGGAAGACACTACAGCCATGATGGTGATACGGAGCCTACGTAAAGTAGACTAGAAGGAGAGAAAGGAGGAATATGCAGAAGGAATTTCAAAGGGAGGAGATGAGTGGCTGACTGCCATTACTGAATGTGGATGGGTTAGAGAATAAGGTTTGGCTAGAAGATCATCATTCCTAGCAGTACGAGCAAAAGCAGCCTTGGTGGAATGTATTTGTACCACATGCTGGCCACCCTTTTGTGCTCTTGGTTTCTGTAAAGCATTCAGTCTGTTTGAATGATGTAGTAAAATAAGGCCCCAACCCATGCTGAAATCAGTGTACCCAATTACATTTTTAGATGTAACTGGGTACATCCATGGTGTCAGGATCTGGGTGGAGGTCCAGAACAGAACACATCAGCCTACCACTTTGAGACCTTAAGCTTTGAATCACACAGACAAACAAAACCAACTTTGTTGTGGGCTATTTAACCTTTCCTCCTCCTCAAAATGCTACTTCAGGATTCAACAATAGACAATAATACAGGCAGTCCTTGCAATTGGTTCCTGAAAACCATAAGTCAAAACATTGTAACTCAGAACCATTTTTCCCATAGGAAACAATGTTATAAATGAAGATTAGTTCTTGAACCAAGGCCCAATACCCTATTTTCACCAAAAGTACCCCAGAATTTTGTACTCAGTCAATTATAGAGGAGTAATATAGCTACATTAATGTATTTATTTTGTAAATAGCAATCACATTGATTTGGAAGGACTTCTTTGAGGTGACTTTGCTGGACTTTTTGAGAGGCTCTTGGTTGGACTTTTTGAAGGGTTCTTGGCTGGAGTCTTCTTAGGAGTCTTGGCTGCAAGTTTATCTGGAGTCCTGTCTGCTTTCTTAAAGAAAGTGTCCAAGGAAGTTTGGACAGATGTTCTCCAGGGAGATGGGTGACACAGCGAACTTGTTCGCTGGTGGCACATCACATCGGATCAAGCATTGTGAAGTCAAAACTGACATCAGACAGTTGAAACAGAGTGTCCGTTTATAAATGTTGCAGGTGCGATACATTGTAACTCGAAACATTTTAAATTGAGGACTGCCTGTGTACCAACACATCAGGATATGAAAATACAAATGTTGCAGTGGTGTGACGTGAAAGGATGTGTTTAAAATAGGTCACAAGTTAGCACAGGGTGTGCTTTAATTGCATGCTATTGCTACAATTTCATGGCTGTCAGAACCCACTGAGGAACTTACGCATCTAGAACTATAGTGAGTATTAATAATTGTCCAGTAGTTTCAAGTCTGATCTGACTCCTATTGAATTAACTAAAAAAAAAAACTTCTGACATGAAATGAGGGCAAGGTCTGGCCCTAGTTTACAGTTTACTCATTAATATGATTAAAATATTAAAATTATCAACACACGTAATTTATTAAAACACTAGCATAATTATTTCCATTATTACATATGCCTATGTTCTCAGTTAGTGATATCTACATCATAACAGCCAGGTTTACTGCATTGAACACCACATGAAAAAAAGTGAATTGGAGGCCTGCTACTATTTATTCTTACATTAGAAGTAATTGTACTGACACCAGTGCAGTTACAATAGAATAAAACTGGTATAAGCAAGATCAGAATCAGGACCCATGACTTCATAAATGCATTACTGTCGGTTAGACTGGCAACTACTGAGAGAAAGGTAGTTAGCCCTGTTAGTTTAAGTCAGGCAGAGACACAGCCATGTGATGTGGGGGAGGGAGAATCAAGCAACGTGATTTGTGAGGGGCTTGAAACAGCAGCCAAAAAAAGAAAAGCCATCAACCGTGAAGATTTAGTCACTTCCAGCATCAAAGAAAAAGCCCAGGAAACTGCAGTATGAAAATTTCAGTCAGTTATTTTAATTCTTATTTATGTTTGTGAAGGAGGGATGAGCAAGTCACAATTTCTGCTGATTTCTTTTCTGTTTATAGTTGTTCTAACGGTTTGTAAAGCGAAGTTTCAGCTTATATTATGCTGGCTAGGACTCTCTGTTATTCACCTCGGAGAAGTACCAAAGAATCTGACACAATTGGTAGTGTGAGGCCTAGAGCTGTCGGGGTGTCCAGGTGTGCTGCTAGAGGCTGAAGCATATTAGCAAAATATGTGTGGCAGCTGTCACAGTACCTACCTACCCACCCTACACCCACTTCCAGCCGTGGTTTGGGTCCCTCATTTTTACAAGCAGTGAATTCTCCCCATCCCCCATTATTTTTAGGGAATAAGAAGTATACAACACAGGTATCAGGTTCCTTATTTCTGGTGCCCAATTTCTACATGGCTTCATTTGTATATAAAGGTTCATGGTAGGTTAACTTTCTAGGTATTGGTGCCAGCGGCTTAAGTACTGGCTGCCTAGCAACTGGTTTCTAGGGAATTGGGAGGTCAGTCCAGAAGCTTCGTTCACCTTGTTTGATCCTTTGGGATCAAACTGTTAATGAAGTGTATGGTCTAGCAGACTGGTCATGCAATGTTTACACTGCAAAATGCTGC
This sequence comes from Gavialis gangeticus, assembly GCF_001723915.1. Lineage (NCBI taxonomy): Eukaryota > Metazoa > Chordata > Crocodylia > Gavialidae > Gavialis > Gavialis gangeticus. Next base: position 6,338,403 of record NW_017728995.1, on the reverse strand, counting down.
ACAAAGTGCCATGTAAGACAAATCCTGCTCACTTTATTCACTGGATGCACTGGAGTCAATGGCCCTATTCACATGAGCAGGAGAAGAAAGACTTGGCCCATAAGAGAGAAATATGACATTAAAGCAACATTAGTTTGTCAATAGTGGCCACTAAGGGAGCATATTTCCTGCTCATGTCTAAAGTGCTTCTCTAGTGATATCAGGCCTAGTCATTACTATTAGTGCCTTGCAGCCACATTCTTCCAGTTGTATTGACACAAAGTGACTGCAAAATTCCTCTACAGCCCTCTGATCAAATATCCGTAATGCATGCAATTTCCCTGGCAGGCATATTAATGTCTGGCCCAACTCCACTGCAGGATCCTTCAGTGCAGAAAAAGTACTTAGGTTTTTTCAGGGCACAGAGATGGACAAAATACAGCCTGTGGGCTGGCTCCAGCCCACCAGGCCATTCTGTCCATCCCATGGGGCCCTAAAAAGTTTAGAAAATGAATTATTATCTGCCCATGGCTGCCTGTCAAAGATAACAAGGCGCCAGTGGCAGCAGGACCCAAGAGCACAGCAGCAAGGCCCACCCAGCCCTGCCCCACCCTTAGGCCCCCCATACTCCCAGCCCCCAACCAGAAGGCTCTGCAGCTTCTGGCCTGGGCACCCTTTGGCTGTTCCCCAGCCCCCCCTCCATCTACGTGGAAATTCAGATAAGATTGGATGGGGGTCATGAATGCCATGTGCCCCCAGAGGCTGGGGGGGGCACAGCGACAGCCCACAGGTGGTGGTGGGTGGGGAGCTCCCGCTGGCAGCCATGGTGGTGTTGGCGGGGGGTGGCGGGCAGAGATAGCGAGTGGCAAACACCCACAGGTGCAGACAACAGCATCGGCAGCACTTTTTGCAGAAGGTGCACTGCCAAGCTCAGGGGGTGCACATGCAGCCATGTGCCCCCCTACACGTTGCCAATGAGGGGGGTGAAGGACCACTGCAATCAGCCCATGCCACAGGACCTGGGCTGGGCAGGCTGGATCCATACCATGCCATGTGGCATGGAGTTGGTGGGGCCTGGGCAGGAGGGAGGGGGTGGGTGGGTAGAAACTGCCGTGATCAGCCTGCCAAGCGTCCTGTGCCAGGTTGGTTCCATGCCATGCTGTGTGGTCCCAGCCATGCAGCCAGGAACTGCATGATGCTGGCTAGGACAGGCTGGAGCCAGAGCGGCTGGAGCCGGAGCAGTAGGCAGGAGGGCCAGGAAGCGGCAGCAAGTGAGGGGAGTGGTGGCAGAGGGTGGGAAATGATAGCAGCCGTGGTGGGCAGGCATGCAAGAGGGAAAGTAAGGAAGCAGCAGTGGAAGGGTGGCAGCGGCAGTGAAGGAAGCAACAGTGGTGGGTGGGAGCCCAGGGCCCGCGCCAGTGCCCCAGGGCTGGTGGAGACCCAGGGTGGATCAGCAGGAGAGCAAAGCCTGAGCGTGGGGTCCACCAGGCTCCATCACACGAAGCTCGCATGCTGTCCACCCAAGCCATGTGGTCTGTGGGGAACCTCGCATGATGACGCTGGCAGCCTGGCCCTGCTCACTGCTACGTGCAGGTCATAGGGAATGGCAGGGAGCTCCACACTATGAAACTGGGCTGCTTCTGCCCCTCTCCCTGTTGGTGGAGCCCCCATGACCTGCACTGCTGGCTTCATTGCACAGGGCTTGGTGGGGCTGGCCCTGCACACTGCCACCACCTGCAGCCACCTACGCAGAGAGCTGTGCAATATGGGGCCAGGTGGGGCTGGCCCTGCTCACTGCCACCACATGCAGCTCCAGGGATTGACACACTCCAGGGACTTGGAGGACCCAACCCTCCCCACACATGCCCATACATGCACGCACGTGCACCCGTAACTTCCCACATATCCCACCTCCCACCATTCCCCCAAACACACCCACCCCACTCACCATAACCCTGCACCCTCCCACAGCTCCCACCCCCAACTACATACCGTAATCCCTTACCCCTCACACAATATACAAGAGTAGGACTGTATTATGAGCTATTATGCAATTGCCTCTAGATACACTATGCAAACATACATAAATCAGGACAAAATATTTTTAAATAAAATTAAAATAAGTTATAGTAGATGTTTTATTTTTTTAGTATATGATTTGGGGTTTTTTTTTCCAGTTTCAAGTCAGCAGCATCCTCCCTCCCAAAAGGAGTACTTCTGGGGCAAGGGGAGGGACTTCCAGTGGCAAAGGTCAGGGGTTAAAGGTGGCAATCAGGTGGCAGGGCACCTGTCAAGGAACAGGGACACCTTTGCAACCCTCAACAACTCACCAAAACTCATTAAGCATCCCTCCAGTGGAAATAATTGCCCAGCCCTGCCCTAGCAGCTGAAAGGCAATTTAGGGTAGTCCTGGGGACCGCCCTTGGAGCCAGAATAACCTGTAGTACCTAGCATAAAAAAAGAGGTGCAAGTCACTCCAGTAGGCACTGGGCTCTGAACCCAGAGTAATTAGGGCCTGAACTGAGGTTTCACCAGGGTCAATAGACAGCTACCCACAGATTGCAGCTCTAAGTAACACAGCGCAGTATCTCAGGCATTATGTGAGAGACAGTTTGCATTCCAGGTTTCGTTTCATTCAAGATTACATTGCCTCCCTTATGATATTGGATTATTCTTCCCACTTTACTCACAGTGATATTAGCATGTGCTTTGGCTATTTCTTGGTTTGGTTCCAGTAATTTGTTTTTAAAGATCTTACTTCATTTTGTGATAGCAAAAACCATAGAGTCCCCAGTTCTACCAGTGCAAACAGCAGACCCCAAGCACTGTGCTGTCATTGGGAATTACTCACATCCATTGCCACAGGAAAATCGTGGAGATGGTCAAATCTTGCATTGTGCAGTTTATATGGTCTTTCCACAGTCGCTATTTCCCCCCTGCAGAACACAACATTATTTAAAACACACCGCAAACATGTTAACCTTTTGTTTATAGCTTTTCCTACCAAATATGAAGAAAAGAGGACTATCATTCTGCTGCACAAGCTGAGCAGAAAGCCATCACTAGCCAAACACATGAAACATTATTACCAAACAGGTGAATGGTGCTTCCTATTTCCCTATTTGTGATATTGTGACAGAATTTAGAGGCTTAGCATGCTGGGAGTCAACTTTGTGCAAGTGGATAGATAGGAGAGATGAAACAGGTTTGGTGACTTAAGGTTCAGGTACTTATAAATCAGTCCAGGGAGAACTGTTTCAGTCTTCACACACCTTTACTCTTCAGCCTTTCCGGTATAGGGGCATAGTTTCTAGATTCATTTACTCCGTGTTGCTCAAGCTGAAGTTGCTTGCCATATCAATTAGGAGCTTGCAAGCAGCAGAAACCTAGTTTTTAGGAGCATCTTGGCTGATCCAAATCCTAAATAGTGAATTTGGTGTTTTTCTTGGTTAGTTGAAATTAATGCTCGCAGAGCAATGAAGCTATCAGATCACTGTTTGTCTTCTTTGCTATGTACTTTTCATTGTAGTATCTAGTCAGTCACAAATCAAGACCAGTGCTTCCATTCTCCACCCTGAGATTAAAGGCATTTTACATATTTATATTCTAGTCACACCTATGGGCCGCAGTCAGGATTATGGCCCATATGCCTTAAAACACATAATAAGAGACAATCCCTGCCTCAGAAAGCTTACAAACAACCTACTCCTACAAACTGCGACCAGGTGCTTATTTATTGGAGCAGTATTGCCACAGTCATTCTGCAGCCCTTTTTTATTAGAAGGCCTGTCAAAGGAGAAGCTATTTGCATCAGACAATAGGCTGCATGACTGCTGCAGCGCTTACAGCTCTGCTGAGACTGCCTGGCCCCTAGACATCAGTTTTTGGGCAGGTTGGAAGTACCATCCTTGGCAAGTTGAACAGACAGGGGCCAAATTGGAAAAGGAACAAAAATGATAGAGGCAGTTTTCCCAACTTCTCCTACACAAATGTTTTACTTACAAAAAGAGGAAGGGTGTGCAGTAGTTAGGAGCATAACCCTGAGATATAGGAAATCAAAGTTCAATTCCTCTCCACACCAGCTATCTTGTGTGACCCTGGGGCAAGTGACCCAGGCCCTGGGTCCAGAAGGAATTTCAATACTGCTCCACCTTCACACCAGGGTAGGAAGATAAATATATTGAAGAGGGTGACATGCCATTCGCCCAGAGGACTTTGTGCTGCACAGCTGTCAGCTGTGGGTTCTGATCCTTGTAGTATAGGCAAAGCCTTATAGTAGATTGTGAAGGTCTGCAGAATCCAAATATCCCTTTAACCTCTCCACGCCCTCTCCAGTGAACTTAGTTACATCTTTCTGAGGAATGTGCAATTCATACAACTCAAAGCCATTTCAACTTCTTTGCTGTTATCTTTGCTCAAGTTTACATTCTGAAGGTTTTCTTCAGAACCATAAGCTAAAAGCTTTCATAAAGTGGGCAGGGTTTCTACAACATAAGTTAGCAGTTTTAGGTTAGAGCTAATACTGATTTTTTTTTAAACAGTGTACCTAGCCTTATGCAGAGAAGGTCTAGACAAGAAGTAGAGGGATTTGGTATCCAGATTTGTAAAGATACCACCTTCATAGTCATCAGATCAGCTAATTATTATATTACATTTTAATATTTATTTTTTTAAATAAGATAAATATAAAACACACACACATATTCATAACTTAAGTTTCTTTTGCCCAACATTTTCATGGAGAAAATAAAAACATGAGACTCTCGGTATGCAAACAAAAACTATCACAATGAAACACATGACAAGCTCACAGCTAGAGACCAAAAGGGAAACTATCGCAGGATAGAAACTGACTTGTTGCAAGTATTATCACTGCACCCCTAGAGACAAGCTAGGTAGACAGTAATGTAGTTAGTGATGTCAAGCCTGGGGACAGAGCAGGGATTTTTCTCTCAGAATCTGTTTTCATTCTGCAATAGAAATTTTTTTTATAATGAGTCAAAATTAAACCTTCAAGCATCTTCATGGTATACACAGTGGAACGCACTTATAAGGTTTGATTGGGGAAACTCCCCCCGCCCCACCTGAATTTCATATTAAAAGGACTACTCCATTCAGATCCAGAAGAATGACCTTCCTAAGTCAGATACCTATGTACTACAGGAACAAAATACTGTTCTTCTGAAGACAATGCCAGTCAAGTGGTCATTTTAATATGAGGGTTGTTTAGGATAGGCCCCATTCATTGCATGCAAAAAGGGCATTGCAACAGCTGTACAAAGTCGTGTGTCCACATATACCAGCCCACACATTATACACACCTCTGTTGCATCAGCATGTTAGAATACCACCCTAAGCAACTCTGGCTGAAATTGTTCTAGAAGGTGTCTTGTGAGGTTACACCTGTGCAGTTGGCCCTCAAAATGAATCCCATAGTGTAGTTCTCATCTCATAAATTCTTAGCATTAGGAGCTCCTCTTAGCTAAACTTGCCCTAGTGGATTTATGCTGCATAGTTATGATAACAGGCGATCTCATTGATAAACAAATGCCCAGTACTAATTCTCGATAAGTATATAGCATTCCCATAAACCTTATCTGTATTTGCATTTGTGGCACTGCTGAATGTCTCATCTTAGCATTCACTTCCTACAACACCTGTTGCAACTGAATCATCTGAGGCCAATGTAAGACCTTGCTTGGATTCTAGAATGACAAGGTCATGCAGGTGGAGTTCCCTTTTAGCAATGGTCTGCTGGTTTGCAAACTGTAATGAGCTGGGAAGCCCATAAGGCTGGACACTCCACCAAGTACAGAGTAACAAGATCCAGAAAAGGATTGTATAATATGCCTGGGGGGTTTGCAAGGCATCTTCACTTCCGTAAGAAAACTGACTTTGCTGGTAAGCAAGCTATGCAATAAGTCTAACCAAGTGAGCAGGTATAGGAAGGCTATTGTGTGTGTGCATGCATCAAGGATGAGAAGGAGAGAGTGATGAAGTCTAAGGATCATTGTGGAGAAGTGGGAAATAGAAGTCTAGATCCTCTGCTGCACCACTCAGTCACTCTGTAGAAGGCAGAATAGGGCTTGCATTTCTAAAGCAAAGAGCCTCGGATCCTTTTCATCACTGGTTATGGATCGATTTGCATAGCAGACCAAGCTTCTGAGTTGACTCAAATACAGAACATGCTGCTACTGACTCATATACAGCTCTACATTTAGGTTGGTTTTGCTTCTCCATGACTTGCCTATTTGCAAGTACACACATTATCATGCTCAAGCATAATGGAGAGAGAATGACTACTCAGGCATTGGTGCCAGCCTATTCATTGTGATTTTGTCAGCCTCTAAGGATCCACTTGTGAGTGCTGAGTTTAGATCTCTAATAACTCCTCCACTGGCTACTGTCTGACATTATGCACACATTCCAGGAGAATGAGCATCCTGTGAGTGGAAAGCAATATTGCCAACCCCGCCGTGTCAAAAATCAAGAAACATTTAAAATCAAGAGATTTGGTATGTAAATCATGAGATGCCATTTTTGAAGTATAAACCAGTATAGATACAGTGATTGTTTATAATTCCCATTAGTCACTTAT
>NW_017728995.1:6325617-6326826 GCF_001723915.1 Gavialis gangeticus | reverse complement strand
CTGACATTGTGCACACATTCCAGGAGAATGAGCATCCTGTGAGTGGAAAGCAATATTGCCAACCCCGCCGTGTCAAAAATCAAGAAACATTTAAAATCAAGAGATTTGGTATGTAAATCATGAGATGCCATTTTTGAAGTATAAACCAATATAGATACAGTGATTGTTTATAATTCCCATTAGTCACTTATTTAACTCCTAATGGGTCAATGATTTATACAAAAAAACTGTATTACTACAACTGATAATACTTTAAAAAAGAATTTAAATTCCTACCTGTTGTTATGATTGGGACAACATCTGGTGGACTATTGTGCATGTAGCACTTTCCAGACACAGACACACAGGCAGTTCCTAGTAGGTAAGTCTGTAGAAGGGAAGGAAAGGGAAGGAAAAGGGCAGAGGGAGAGGGTGGTGGGGGCAGATCAAGGCCCCCACTGGCCGCACAGTGCATCCCCTGCCTGCCCAGTGGCAGGAGGCACAACATGATGCCGCACGGCCCTTGGGGCAAAGGCAGCAGGGTGCAGAGCCTTAGCCCACAGCCCACCTCTGCCCCATGCACAAATCCAGGGGCACGTGCCCGCCATACCACCACCAGGGGTGCACATAGCACCAGGAAGTCGCACCCCGCCCCGCACCTTCGGACAAGCCGCCCACGGCTCTGTCGCACAACCCACCCTGACTCCAGGGTCCCATTCACCGCAGCCCCTGCCCCACTCCCTCCCTCAGTGTGGGGGCTTCGATCTGCTCCCCCGTGCCTTCCCTCTCCCCCCACCTCTTCCCCTTCACAGACTTACCTGCTGGGTGCTGTTCTACATGCTCCAAAAGAAAAATCCCAAGATTTGAGAGTTTTATTGCGAGAGTGTCAGACTTAATTTTTCTTAGAAAGGCTAGCTCTGCCTCTGGGATTTTAAATGCTTACTGAAGAGGACCACAACCTGCACTGGGGGAACCCTTTCCTGGCAGCAGTGTAACTGAGGGGCAGGCCAATGTGGACAGCAGCCCTCAGTGATGCCTTTATTTGTGGCAGAGGGGGGTTGGGAAAAATATAAAAATAGCTGCCAGGACAGCGGCGACAGATCACGTAATTGTTATCGTCCCTGCAGCAGCCAATGCTACCCTGCGCAGCACAACTACCCCAGGCACACAGCTCCCCTTCCAACATGCTGTTCCCTGGTGATTTGTGAGCCAGTCTCTGCCTGACCACTC
>NW_017728995.1:6307369-6320617 GCF_001723915.1 Gavialis gangeticus | reverse complement strand
GCGACAGATCACGTCATTGTTATCGTCCCTGCAGCAGCCAATGCTACCCTGCGCAGCACAACTACCCCAGGCACACAGCTCCCCTTCCAACATGCTGTTCCCTGGTGATTTGTGAGCCAGTCTCTGCCTGACCACTCATTGCACCGACACTAGAAGTACGGAGGGCAGCAAGTGCTCTAAATTACACTCTTTAGACTGCCTACTAATGCCAGGATCCAGAACCTATTTACTGACAGTGAAGGGAAACCCAACTAATTAGTGCCACACACTGAAAATGCAGCTTCATAGTAAAGCAAATATAGATTAAAAATTATATCAAACCTCTCCCATATCTCTAAGAGAAGGCTCTTGAATTCAGCACGTAGGGTCAAATTTCCATGTCAAATGGCAAAGTAAGTTATGTAAGGAAGCTAGCATGCCTTATGGTGCCTTATCAATCATGCCACATGTGGATGTAATTTAGACCCCAGCAGGTAGAAGGGCTGGGCTAAGGCATGAGGTGACCGGTCACAGGGTGGTAGGAGGTGTGTTGGAAATGTGCCTGAACCTGTACCCTACTTAGTATGCTTCCTACTGAAGTCCTCCTGTTCATTGATTTCAGTTTCGTCAACTTGAACTGACTTGGTAAATAAGTATAAAAGAGGGAGGACTCATGCACAGAGCTGCAATAAGAAACAAAACAAAATCAAAACCAAAAAAGACGGGGGAAAAAAATCGAACAGCCAACTTGCAGGATGCAGAGTAGAATACATACCTCTATTCCATTTTACATGTTCTTATGCTCTCTTGTTGTCCTGCTATTACCCTGTCTTCCTTCTCAGCCTCCAAACAACACCAGCGTGCACACACATATCTACAATTAGCAATGCATCCTCCCAACCCTTGGGTCACCTGTAAACAAGACTTGTTTTGTCTACACAAACCTTGGCAATATAACTGAAATCCTTACCAATTTAAGCTGAATCGATAGGAAGCAAATCAAATCCAGAGTATTCCCACTATTTTAGTGAAACCAATTCCTGAGCCAACTTACCTGAATGAGCTAAACTCTTATAGATAAGGTTTAATCTGTAGGTCCTTAAAAGTTGGACTGTCACCTTTTTCAGTACATTTTACTGTCTTGTACAGCAATAAGCCCAACACAGTTCATTAACAAATAATGAATTTAAACTGCATTAAAAAAATTCATACATCCTGTAGAATATTTTTTCTTTCAGCTTCTAGCTAAGAGGACATAAGAAGGGATAATCTTATCAGGCATTAGTATCAGAACAGACAAGCAAGGAATTTAATACTCCAAAAAGGAAAAGAAAGAAAGGCAGGGACACCTAAAATGACTCCAAGGACGGAAGGAAGTGAAGTTGTTCGATAAGAACATTATTTCCTCCAATCTTTTGACAATAGAGCACTAAAGTAGCTTTCTTTGTTTTAAATAAATTATTGCCTAGCTTTTATAAAGGCTTCTGTCCTTCATCAAGGGACATTTTAGGAAACAACTGAGAGCAGTAAATAGCTGTTAATTTGTGTACACTGCATGCTACAGCACATTATCCGCATGAGTGAAAATACAAGATGGAATTAGGGGTAGGATTCCATTAGAGTGGAAATATTCATTGGCACGGATAACCGTTTTTGTAGTTGAATCAGAAATCTGTTTAAAGTAAGGAAATGCTCTCTTTAAGAGTGGGGGACTTTCCAAAAAAACTTAGCCATGTTTGTTGGGATGATATTCTACAATACCAGCTAATGTATTATTTTCCCTCCCGTGACTGACTGGTTTCAACATCCAACTCCAACATCCTGCACTGAACTCAGGTATATATCCATCTGAACGTATGCAAGTCTGTAGAACTGGTATTCGTACTAGGGAGGAACCCGGAGACCCCTGTTGAATTCTTGCCTCAAAACATTTGCACCAGAGGGTCTCCATCTCAGAGTCAGGTGACTGCTGAAGGGCTCTTTTGACCATCCATAGCTACAATTACATCAATGGGGCTCTCCAGGTATGGATGCGATTGCAGGGAAAAGGTCTGAAGGTCATAGGCTTTTAAATAGGAAGGTAAGCTATAGGAATACTCCAAGGAATTTAATGTATAAAATATCTGCCTATATAGCATGTATTGCAAGGGTAGAGAGGTAAGGGAAATAGCCAGCTCCAGTATTAGGTTTGCTTTTCTATTGTAACTGCTTTTCTTTGAATATATTGTACCATTAAAAACATATATATATATAAATCAGACCACTGCAAGCTGTAATGTAGCAATGAAGATTTACAGGAATTCTCCCAGTCAAGAGACTGAGTGTGGACCCCTTCCATGAAATACTCCCAGCTATTAGGTGGGGATTGGGCATAGGGACACCAAGGAAGCAAGGATCCAGAGAAGTCTGTGTTGCTGGAAGATGGAATCTTAGTAACACTTGTGCAGCTGGCTGGAAGACTTCTGTAATTCCCATTAGGCACAGTGTATTTTGGACAGACAATTTCACATAGACGTACTGATGCAGTCCTAAAACTACTTTGTCAAAAGCAATTAAGGAAGTAAATTTGGTGGCAGTATCCAGGATTTTTTCTCTTCCCATTTTATAGATTAATAAGAACATAAATATATAAAAGTTGGCAAACCAAAACAGAACCTGAAGTCTGAGAGAACATTAGTGTTGTTCTGCTATGCAAGGACAGAATCTCTTCTGGATGTATGCATCCAACAGCCATTAATACTAATTGGACTTATATAGACATAGCAAAAGAATGTAGCCCAGAAGACAGGGGGGAAAGCTACTTATTTGTCCAAACAAGTAACAATCACATGTTCAATAGCTGGGGTTTGCTAAGATCCTTATTTAATAAAATAGTTGTAACTACCTTTGCTGTATGCCTCCAAATGCCACAACATATTTGGCGTGGCAGTGTACTGCCAGATCAACTCGGTCTGATTATTCATATCTAAACATTCACGTTGTTCACTCATGTAAAATCATGCATTTTTAAAAACAAACAAACAAACCAACCAAAAGGCAACAGAACTAGGGCCTTATTTCAGGAAAGCACTTAACTTAATGTGTTTAACTATATACTTGGGTCTCACGGAAGCCAAAGGCACTTCAATACATCTCTGATCTGGGTCTACATAAGGATTAGTAAAACCATGAGAAAAGTCTGTATTTAGACATTGGAGAAATTTTGTATGTAGTGGCCCATGATCTTGGAAGTGTGGGGCAATTTGGAGTCACGTCATCTTTACAGCTCTGGCATTCTGGGCTAGTCTAAGGGTTACCATAAGTTAGGGGAGCCCCAGTGAAACAGGAGGTAGAGATAGAAAGTAAAAGGACATTAGGATGGATTCAGTACTGTGGGCTCACCAAAGAGATGAGCTAATGATCCTAATACAGGAAGCAGTTTTTACCTGATTTGCAGTGGGCGTGGCATGCTACTTCTTTTCTTCCAGGCTGATCTGTCATAATGGAGCACTCTCCATAAATTAGTTTACAAAATTACCACCACCACTGTTTCCTCTCTTCTAGCCCATCAAGGTCTATGTCTACTATGGTGCTCAATGACAGACAGGCAGGTGACTTCTTAGAAATTCTTTATCATTTTCAAGCTTAAAAGAAAAGGAAAGTGGGGATGGGAAGAAAGACCTGTGAAGTATGCATGTAGAAAATCTTTGTAACCATATGTTCCCCTTGCCATTACCCTCATCTCTTGCACTCATCACTTCTATTGGGTGCTATCCCACCCGTCACAAGTTGCCTTCAATTAGATTGCAAGCTTCTTAGGGCAGAGGTTGAACCGGCCCTAGTCCTGTTTGAAACCTCCAAGCACCACATCAGCATCAGGATCTTTTCACCTCCAGATAAGCATTTTCTTCTGGATACAATCTATACATGCAGGGGTGGATCCAGGTGGGATGCAGTGGTGCAACTGCACCTCCCTTTGATTTCTGCTCCACCCAAACTTTAAAACCAACTGCCTGGGAAGGAAGCAGGATTTCTGTTCATCATCACTCAGACAACACTTAGAGGTATTTGACTTCATGACTCAGTTCACCCAATTCCTGCTAAATTTCTCTTCACTTCACAGCTATTAACCCTCTCCCCTTTTTAATGATCTTGATGTTCCATTATTTAAACCATCCTTTTCTCCATTAGCCATTCATGGTAACGTGTCTCTTCTATTTCACAGCTATGCAGACCACTTTTACCTCTAGTTAAAAATTTTAACTCAGGTGTGGTAATATTAACTCAGGTGTAGAAATGACTGACAGTGAAGTACTGGAGGCACTGGCAAGATCCTCAAGAAGGCTGGATTTTGTTTTATGAATCTAAATAAGAGACATACATTTAACTATAATGACTACAGGAATAATGACACAATGTCTTTTGACTATTTTTTGCCTAGTTTGTGCATTTTAAACTTCATATATAATCTAGGAGATTAGTGCACCTTCTAATAAAGTAATCATTTGTTCTTGCTTTGATCTTAAACTAAATAATGTAATACTAGCCCCCTAGCATATTAGTAGCACTTCTAGTTTCTTTTTTACTGGAGAAAGATATTTTCTGCTTTGTGTTGCGTGTGGGAGTGTGGATGGTGTGGCACATCAGCATTTTTCAAAATCCTAGATCCACCTATCTATACAGCAGCTGAGACCTTACCCTTCATATTTATAGGAGTCTTCTTCAGCCTGCTTTCCTCACTCAAAGAGCTAGATTGGGGGTCGGCAATCCCCGGCACGCGAGGCCATTTTGCTTGGCACACCATGGCCAGCCCCAGCTCTGGGTAGCTGCTGCCAGCCATGAGCCCGGGCTGCTCCCAGCAGGAAGCTTGGATGCTGCAAGCCCTACTGGGAGTGGCCTGGGCTCCAGCAGCTACCCAGAGCCGGGGTAGCTGCTGACAGCCACAGAGCCCAGGCTGGGGGGCAGGGGCGGCAGGGCGGGGAGGGGACACAAGCAGGACATCCTGCCATGTACCCCCTGGCCTCATTTGTTTTTCTGGCATGTTGGCACTCTGGCACCCTCCAAGGTAGGCATTGTGGTGTTTTTCGGCACTCTGGCCAAAAAACGTTGCCTACTCCTGAGCTAAATTATGGGAAGTGATTGATCTGCACCCCTGTGCTTCCCAGATACTGAAGCAGAGTCTGCAGCAACCTGCAGGCTAATATCCTAATCATGAATGGAACTGAAACATGCCATCAGCTGAAATTTGTGTACATGAAGCATATAGGCAGACAGAAGATTTCATAGTCATGCAATCAAAGCCTGGAAAATTTGTGGAAGAGAGTGCCTTTGTAACTCCTGTGAATAGCAGCTCTAGTGAAAACACAGATTGGAAAGGCTTATTTCAGTTTAGGTTGTGAACCTTCTGCAGCTGGCATGTACAAGTGAGAAGGGGCCCATTGCAAGCTGTGAAACAGGGTATAGCAGGAGGACTATCTATTTTCAGAAATAAAGGGTTCTGCTCATTTGCCATGGAAAGAATATAAGAAACAGTAGTAATGAACTAAGGTAAATTTTGATCTACAGAGGCCTAGACAATAATTTCACTATCTGTCCCTTTTAGGAGTTAATTTTATACTCATGGAAGAGAATTCATGTTACCTACATAAGTAGAAAGTCTATTGGTTAGAATCCAACACATCTTCGGGAATGCAAATTCAGCACTTACTTGGAACATACCGAGTTCAATGGAATGCACATTTGCCTTTTGTACTGCCACATTTCAGAAAGCTATGGGTGTCCAGCACAAAACAGTCACAACACAGCAGTTACTTGTTACAGCTCAGATCTACCCAGGCAAAATGCCCAATGAAACAATTTGTAAACCACCTGTGGACAGCCCAATAGAGAATCTGGGTCATAGATAAATCATTAATGTAGGTAAATTTTGGTATTAGATAGGCATGAGTCAATTCACAGAGATCAAATTGTTTTGTAGTATATGACTTCTGTGGAAGTCTACCTCATGCGTTTGGCCCAGCTGTCAGGTTTCAGCATGCAGCAGGATATGCAGACCTTCAGAAGGAAGTGGTTAAGATCCACTAGCATTAATAACAATGATCAAAAAAGTTTGAAAATTACCTAGTGAGGTTCATGAGGCTTGATGCAAGTCTGCAAAGGTCTCTGGCAATAACTGACTGAATGGTGGGCAACTCTTAAAAGCCTAATGAGGTATTCTTATACATGTTGCTGGCTCTGCTCATGGTCACCATGCATTCTTGTGAGGCCAGATACTCATGTCAAGCCTACTCTGTGAATTAAATTTAATTTGTAACCGCTAAGTATATCTAGAGGCTAGGGAATGTGTAAAAAAGCAATTTTGGGGTTAATTTTCCTCCACCTCCAAGAAGACACGGAGAAGTGAAGGTCTCAAAAATCAGCCTTCTTGTGAATGGACAGAAAACCCACAGATTTTCCTTCCCACCCCTGCAAGCAGGATGCCTATACATACATCTGTGTTCCTGGGCATCTTCCAACTGCTTTTTGGAGAATGTTAGACAGGAAATTGGTGCTACAGGGCAAGTATTCATTTGTCCCATCTTTCCTCACAAAACAAGTACAGATTTGCTGTGGCTAGACTCACTTCCTGCAGAATGCTGTTGCTTATTTCAGCTTCATACAAGGAAAAATGTTCTGTTTCAGTTTAGAGCATGGTAGAAATGACTAAAATGCACACAGCAGGGGGCAGGAAGAGGGGGAGAAATAAAAAGCCTACCAGATGTTGAATCGCGTCAAGATTTGATTTGCAATACGAACTTAAAGAGCACAACATTCAGTGAAGGTTGACACTTGATTTTCACCCCTGGGCCACTTCAGACATGCCGAACCTCTCATGTAGAGGACCACTGTGTTTTGGCAGCTGCACCCCACTGGGATTGAGTTGAAATACCGCGATCTTAACAATCTCCATGTTCTAGAAGTACATGACATAGGGTATAAGCTGTCTAATGCTGTCCAAGAGATCAGAGGCAGTAAAACCCTTGAATTTACATGAGAAACAAGATGACTCCCTTTATCATCACATCCTCCTCTTCAGCAGGCATTCTCGGTTCATCTAACACTTGTATACAACCCTGGTGGGTGTCTGTATATTCCAATCCCTACCTCCTTCACGGAGCAGAATCCCTCCAGATGACATGTCAAGACGCATACAGCAAACCTGCAAAATGAATCTTGTGCCCTGCAGATACACTCCTGATATGAGACCTTCTGAAGAGCATTCTGATACTGCCTACGCCGCTGCCGTACTAGTGCAGTTACAGGCACCCGTGGTGAGGTGGGCAATCTTTGCATGGTTCCTGGTAGGCTGGAGCCAAGACCCTTCACTCAGGCAGTCTGAGCCCATAGCAACTGCCAGCCGTTAGGTTAGTCAGTATTCGGTCCCCACCACCCAGGGAACTCTATGGGCCAGACGGATCACTTGTATGACAACACTGACTTTAGCATACATTCAGTCTGAGAGCTCAAGATCAAATTGCTAGCAGGTACCTAACTGCATTGAGAATCTGGCAGAGCCTAGGATGTATGTAATCTGCAGTGGAAATTGTGTCAAATCTAAAGATGGTCAGAGGGAAATAGGCCACCTTCAATCCCTATTATGTCAAGGGGCTGACGGTGACCAGAAATGTGTAGGATTATTTTAGCAGTGTCCACAGGAGCAAAACTCCACAGGAATCCCATTTTGGAATTCAGAGCTACTTTTCCTGGTTGAACTCAGAGGGGTAGAGCAACAGGACTGCTTTCTGTCCTCATTAGGGTCTTATTTAAGATCAGCTATAACATCAACGAAAACAGGAGGATCCTAGGGAAAAGACAATGAGAAGAATTAGGGATTTGACAGCCCCTATGTATGCAGTGAAAGATGGACCATATTCTGCTTCACATCCACAATCTTATTTGCAAAAATGTTGCACAGAGGTTAAATAACAGAAGAGAGCAGGCAGAAGAATGAAGTTTGGATGTATAACAGTAGAATTTGGCCTAAAGAGAATAAAAGAGGAAAACTATCTGAATGAAGTGTCTAAAAATACAGAATAATAAATAACTGAGAAGAGAAAGGCCACAAGGCAATTCTATCATGTCTGGTTTACTGGGAATGATAGCAACTTTAAAAACAAACAGCTACTAGTGCAACCGTAAGGAACTGAATTTAAATAAGACTATAGGCCATGTGTAGCTTTCCATCTGGTCAGGGAAACTAAGTTACATCCTTATACTCTCATTCACTCTCAGAAATTCTTGTTTGTTCAGCAAGTGTCCCTATTATTAGCTATTAATATTGTATTTAAAAAAATTCTTGCATGAACTGTGTCTAACTTTGGGCTTCCACTGCAGAAATGATGTGGACAAGTTGGAAAGAATCCAGTGGAGGGCAATGAAAATGGTAAGGGGCTGGGTTATGTGACTTCTGAAAAGAGGCTGAGGGAACTGGGCTTATTTAGTCTGCAGAAGAGAAAGCTGAGAGGGGATTTAATAGCAGCCTTTAACTACTGAGGGTGGCTCCAAAGAGGATGGAGCTAGATTGTTCTCAGTCCTGGCAGATGACAGAACAAGGAGCAATGGTCTCAAAGTTGCAGCAAGGGAAGATGAGGTTAGATATTAGGAAAAACTCTTACTAGGAAGGTAGTAAAGCACTGGAACAGGTTACTGAGGGAGGTGGTGGAATCTCCATCCTTGGAGGTTTTCAAGACCCAGCTAGACAAAGCCTTGGTTGGGATGATGTAGATGGGGATGGTCCTGTTTTGAGCAGGGAGCTAGACCAGATAGAAAATTAGGGAAAGGGATGTCAGGCTATGATTCTACGAACTCTGTAGTGAAAAAGTGTTGAACCATCTGCACATGCTAGCTTTTCTAGTACAAGTGTTCAGCAGGCAGAGGTTTTATTTTCCCTTTTTAAAATACTTTCCTATATTTACACCCAGATACTGTGATTTTCTAAAAACAGATTTGCATTGTGCACTCTAGACACAGATCTACCCCAGGATCTATGTTGTCTAAAAATAACATAGATCCTGGATTAAAGATATTTTGCAGCCCTACAGAAAGAGGACTTGACAGCTGTAGCTAAGCACTCACAAATAAGAGTCCCCCTTGTGAAACCCCTATTCAGTACTGAATACAAGACAAGAGACCTTGGATGGTGAGGTACTATGAAACTCAAATCATGCCTCATGCCAGACTGGAGGAACTTAGAAGCTGGTTTGGAGAAGTCACACTATACTGTACTTGCATGTACTGTACCCAGTTTGTAGATAACAGAAGTACTTCTGTTTCCCTGCTGTCTTATTTTTCATGAGCATGACCATTTTACCCATAATTTATTAATCAACAGCAACTGTCCTACTTTGAAATTCTTTATCCTCCAGCCAACTATTCAGATGCCTATTTTAAAGTCACAGCAGGTGCCCATTTTTAATGGCATACCTATCAGATACAGTGCTTAGCTTTAGCTTTGGAATCTATGCTTTTTCTGGTTTTAGTTCTGAAAACATTTCATTAACCTGTACAAGTTGCTGCGAGACATTAACTAGTGCAGGAAAAGATTTCCCCACCTAAGCAATAAGCAAAGGCATTGGCTTGCTCCTGTCAAATAGATCTCTTATGAGGAAATCCTAGAAATCCTTTATTAGAGTGGCATTACCAAAGGAATTAGCCTTCTCAATATTGGCTGTGATTCAGAAAGAGGGGTCAGATGTGATTGGGAATGACTGGGAAAGGTTAAGTGAAGTTCACTAAATGGCTTTACACATATTTGGCTGGCTCAGCATTTTAGGGCTTATGTTAGAAATTTGATGTGATGAAAACCAAACAGAAATGTTCAGTAGGTACAGCTGGTTGCCATTACAAAACCAGATTGCCAACAGTATTGTTCTTTTGACTGTTTCAAGTGGTGAATGTCTTGTAATGTTCCACTGATGTTACAACCAAACCAGTAAACTATGCTGCAATGCACAGTGTGTTTAATACAAAAAAAAATGTGCATCTTGTAGCTGGTATGTTGCTTTCAATAATTGTTCGTTTTCCTGTATTAGAAAAAAGTTAGAGACTCGAAATATTAAGAAAACTCCACAAACACTTACATGGTATTACTGAACATTTTCAGAAATCTGTTTCACATACTGAATATTTAGTATATAGAAATGTAGCGAGTAAGGAAGTACCTGATCCATTGATGTCAGTAGGTTTTTCTGTATTGACTTACATGGTTCATGCCCATAGACTACCTGGAAAAAAATTACTACTTTGTAATAGCTATGTAGTTTTCATTATGACAATTAAAACCATTTAGTCCACCTAAGCAAGTGTTCATTCAGGTCATGGAAAAATAAATACGGACTAAACTGCATATGGGTATTTACTGTAATATTTTCACCCATGTTCACCAACTCCTTCATGCAAGTCAGGTTCTACAATACCCTCATGGAATTTTCCATAATGTATTTTTCACCTTGCTTATTCGAATAGCTGTGAATTATTTTGCACCAATCAACTATCCAGGACTCCAGGAAGAGGAGGTGGGGGGACAGACTTTTGTGTGTGTAAACCAGGGTAGACCAGATTTGGAGACTTTTAGGATGTTGTACCTGGATCTGGAATTTAAGTTTTCCATAACTGCCTCCACTTTTACAATCAGAACTGCAGACCTATGCACCTAGGAACTGGAGTCTGTTATTAGCAGTGTTCCGCATTCTCAGTTTTTACTGATTTTCACTGATAAATTCCATGATTTTTTTTAAGTCATTCATTTTTTACTGATTTACACCCATTTTTCAGTTCAAATCCCTGTTGACCGGCATGAGTGATGAATGGCCCATTCCTCACACATGCCGGTTAACAGGGATTTGAACTGAAAAATGGGTGGTGCTGGTAAGCTAGAAGTGCCGCTGTGCTGGTTACTTGAGGCACAGGTTTGCAGTCGGATGTGGTGGGGGAAGGGGCTGTGGCAGCAGCAGTGGCAGCAGCTGCATATGGAGTGGGGGAGTGGTGGTGGCTACACAGGGGTCAGGGAAGGGGGTCTGAAGCTGCTGCCTGGGGATGCAGGGCTCCCGGCTCTGACCCCAGGCAGGGCAGGATGGGCTGCGGGAGTCACTTCTGGGGCAGGTGGGTCTGAGCTGCACCCTGGTGGCTCCAGCTTCAGCCCTGCCCCAGGCGCTGGGAGCTGTGAGCCCCATTGGGGTGGGGCAAGCAGAAAAGCCTGGCCCCACCCCCTGCGGCAGGCGCTGCACCCAGCTGCACTGCACAGGCCCATGGAGCTGGAGTTGCTGCCTGGGGGTGCAGGGCTCCCGGCTCTGATCCTGAGTGGGGCAGGAGGTGCCAGTGCTGGGGTCAGGTCTCCCCCTCCACATCTGGTCGCATGCCACTCTCCCCTCCTCACAAATGCCAAAGCAGCCCCACAGCAGGCTGCTGCAGCATTGGGGAGGGGCACGAATGCAGCCAGGGAAGAAAGGTAGGGTGTGGCGCCATGTGCTTTGTGCCACCGATCTGGGGGCATACGTCCCTCAGGAAGAGCCCAGCACAGGCCCCCCAGCCCACAGCCCTCCTGGGGGGCATGTAGTAGTAAGAGTTATGGCCCCATGCCCCGCGCCCACTGACAGCTCCCCCCGTTTTGCTCCCTGTTGCAGCCCTGGGAGTGGCCAACGGGCTGTGCCACACTCCTCCCCTTCCCTAGGCCCAGCCTTACTCCTTCATTCCCTCAGTACTGATTTTTCCCCAATTTAAACTGATTTTTTTCCTTTTCTTCCTTTTATCATGATTTCACCCTGGTTTTTATTTTTCAGAGATAAACCCCCAAAATTCCCAGATTTTAAAAAATAAAACTGAGAATGTGAAACACTAGTTATTAGTAACAATATATGGACCAAACAATTGCTGTCCAGATGAGAAGGTTGTCATCCCATTCTGAGATTCCAAGTGCCCACAAGCACTGGAGTTTTCCAGCTCCTACAGGATTCTTAGTAGGGCACTTGAGCATTTGTTTTGTACTGCACCAGAACATAGTCAGACTACCACACACTGAATTACCAACCCTACCCTGTAGTAGTCTGGCTTTTCCTCAGCGGCTTCCCTGCTGCTACTACTTAGTTTGTGGTTCCAATGAGATCATGCACAGCTTTAGGCAATATGGCTACAGGTCATGAAAATGGAATAGTTTTGTTACACATCACTGTAGTCAAATCCCCCCACCCCACAGTGAAATCAAAGACTCATTTTTCAGAGACTGCTCCTTGGATGGATGAATGGGAAACTTGGTCCACATGGTCTATTAAGTCATGCAATTATTTGTGTTAATATGGTTTCAAAATAGTTTCAGCTTAATCAAGTTACATTTGGCATGCACTAATCCATACTGTCATCAGTAGTGCTGGTACCTCAAATTTCTTTCTTGGCCAAAGATAAATGTTTAACTCTGATGCAGGGCTAGCATACACTCAGCTGTTTTGCAGCACTTTCTTACCTACCTCATGCATAATGTTCATGCAGGCAACAGGCATTCCAAAGTACGTGTTTATTACAGACTTTTGCAACACCCTCCTCCCAGAAGCAGGATGCATATGGTTTATATGAAAGGTAACAAACGTTTCCAGGTAGAGAATGACACCCCCATTCCCTGTTGGGTCCAGCCTTCTCACAGGCTTGTCCCTTTCTGTTTAGGAAGGAAACAAGGAAGCCACTGATGGAGAGAGAAGAGATGCAGCTATTGATTATACGTAGTGCAAGAAACTAAGCTGGCATATACAAAGATCTAGACAAACAGAAAAGTCTTACAAGTTTTCTAAGTAGGTTTGGACCTGGGCTTCAGCTAAAAAGAAGGGAGGAGAGAAGGGGTGGTTACCCAGGGGAAGGTGCTGGGGCCTGGCCATGGGTCAGTACCTTCTGCCCTGTCTCCATGCACCTGGCAGTAGCTGCCAAGAACTCAGTGCAGCTAATGTTGCCTGTGGTGCCAGCAGATCCAAAACACCCAGCCCACTGCTCTGAAGAGTTGAGTACTGCTGCTATAGAGTATCGAGTTGCAGAATCTGGGGTATTTTGCCTTTTGGTGCTGTTCCCTTTTTGAATCCCCACCCCCTCAAGTCAACCCCAGCCTAGCAGTAACCTAGTTCAGTAGCCTCTGTAACCCTGCAGCCTCTGGCTCTGACATTATCAGACAGAGCGTGGGGACACTGGGCAAAGTCTGTGGCGTCCCTGGCCCCTCCACTCTGCCACAGACAGTGGAGCCATTGCAGACCTAGCCCAGGAAGTGGTAGCAGTGAC
>NW_017728995.1:6277804-6302369 GCF_001723915.1 Gavialis gangeticus | reverse complement strand
TCAGTAGCCGCTGTAACCCTGCAGCCTCTGGCTCTGACATTATCAGACAGAGCGTGGGGACACTGGGCAAAGTCTGTGGCGTCCCTGGCCCCTCCACTCTGCCACAGACAGTGGAGCCATTGCAGACCTAGCCCAGGAAGTGGTAGCAGTGACTCCCAGGTCATGGGGTTGGAGCAGCAGCACTGACAGCTTAGGAAGCCCAGACCCTGTGTACTGAAAAGAGCCAGAGCCAGCATGGGAACCAGGGTAGCCAGTGGTCATGGCCCTAGGGAGGAAGGAGCAGTCTGGGCTCACTTGGCCCCTAAGTTTCCCCCTTTTCAGGGAATCTGTGCACCCTTTAGAAGCAAGGGAAGGGAAAAGGCCTGTGAGGAGTCATTTCAAATGGAAGAATGATCTTTGTAACAATGAGAAGTAGTAATATAACTGCCTGAGAGCACACACCCTAGTTCGACTGGACCAGTCATAGAGAACTGATACGGGGACTTTGTTGTGGTAGCTCAGATCAGAGCTGCTCCTTTCCAAGTACCAGCTCCATCCCTTCTCCTCCATCCTCCTGTTTCTTTTCAGCAGTAGCCACAAAGTCCACCTCTGGACTGTTCATAGGGCAGGGAAAGAATTAGAGCCAGGAGTCTGGTAGTTTATGAGGAACAAGCAGAAGAGTTGGTAGGGGACAGGTCAGTCCCTAGGGGCAGTAAAAGTCAAGTCTGGAAAAACCCCAAACACAAAAAACAAACAAGCAAACAAACAACACCCTCCCCCCAACCTGCATTGGCAGCCATGCCCACTTCACTGATTTAGGTTCATTTAAAAAAGAAAAACATTCAACTTATTAGGGAAAAGGTGCTTACTTGTCCTGAAAATTTCTGGCACACCTCAAGAAGCTAGAGCTTACAGATTTGGTGTCAAGCTCTGTTCCCTCCCTAGTTAGCTGCTTAGCAGAGATGTGTAGAACTCAAACCTTTATTCTGCAAGCAGTGCTGCAAGATCATCTTTTCTGATCCTGCTGCATTCTTCCTTTTTTTAGATTTCTAATTCACCAGACTGTACCAGAGTCAGCATTTGGAAACACAGCATGGCTGGGAGAACCTCCCCAGCAGACTCCTCCAGGTTCCCCTATCCCACCTTACCAGCACTGTCCAGACTAGTAAAAACATTGTCATCTGGGAATGGTTAACTTTGGGTTACCAACAAACCAGCCAACATGTTTAAAGGAGACACAGTTAACATTGAAATGATGTTGGCGTAAGTATTCCACAGAATACTACCACCGTACCATCCTGACATTCCTCTGGGAAAGGGCTGATTTGACTGATTATTCATCACGTTGGTTAAGAACAGGTGGTGAGGACGGAAAGGGTGACAGCAGTATAAGAGAATGTAGACACCTACGTGAAACAGGCGTATGGAACAGTATCTGTTACAATAAGTTTCTCACAAGTAGCAAATTGCTACATATTCTTAAAAAAGAATTCTTGATTTGGCAGCAGTAGAACATGGTATGACTGTTGCAGACAATGAGTACTATTTAGCCTCAAGAGTTATTATGAGTCATGAAAGAGGAAGTGCTCATTCACTCTGCTTTTATGCCATTTTTGGGGGGTGCATTTTACTTTCAAAGCACAGGGAGTTTCTACAATTGCCTTGATTACTTTTGGATGGCGTCTCCAGAGCCCCTGGTTTTCCTGCTCAGGAAGTGTTAGTGGGTGGTTTTGTTAACTACATTGCTAAGCAAGTTCCTCAGGCTGGAGCATGCAAGCCAAAACTTGGTTGAATATCTTCTCAGAAAAGAGAGCCTGAAACTCTTTTATTAGGGGAAATATGTTCAAAGTACTCCAAAAGAAAAATAAAATGTTGGAAGCTGCTGGTCTTTCTTGCTGCTGTATAGTCACACACACCAAGCCTTATCCATTACAGGAGACATTTACTCCTGTTCACGCTGAGTAACATGAGCAAACTTTGTCCCTTTGCATGCAGTTTCCCTCCAAAGTCTTTTTTTGTTTTGTTTTTATAACTGATACTCCTTGGAAATCGATGGCTCAGAGGACTGCTGTGGACTTGGCCCTTTCAACTGAGCTTCTTTAATTAAAGCCTACATTTAGGCCAGTTTGTTGAGCACCTAGTAAGTCAATGATAGTGCCATGGATACGCTTTTTTTTTTTAAATCATGCTGTGATGCATATTAGATGTTAGAATCTGGTCTTAGACCTGCACAGTTTTCAAAGTATGGGAGCACAAAGGCCACTTCTTTCTTCTTCAAAGAGATTTGCCTTACGTTTTCAATAGGTTAGAATGATGCAAGAATTAGAGACTTGCACAAAAAACCCTCTTTAGTGAGCATTACAGTAGAGTGCATTATGTGATGGGATGTGCTGTATCACATCTTACATGGCACGGAGAGCAAGAAATCCCTGCAGAGTGAATCTGATGAGATTCCGCAGGAAATCAATAGTCTTCCTCACAGCATTTTATTTCCTGCTGTTTCTACAGAGAGGAGCCTGACAAAAAAAAAGAAGTCTGCATTTTCCAAAGGAGGAAAATGCTAGGTACTCAATGAACACAGCCTAAATGAGGGCATCTGTGTTTGCCCAGCAAAAGCTGAGCACGAACCTAGCGTCTCAGTGAAGATGGGTCGTGTGCACTGCTCACTGTTGTTTATTGTCAAAAGCCTGTTCATATGCGGACCATACAATGGCATTTTTGTGGCTACAATTCTAGGCATCTCAGTTTCACAATGTCTCACCCCAAGGCAAATCTTTCTAAATCATCATAGATTATCACAGAGCACTAAAAGCACTACACACTTCATCAGTACTGTTATTACAACTGTTCCCCCTCCTCCCAATTTTTTCGGTGTTGGTGTCAAACTGAATGCCAGTGCCCTTGAAGGCTAAAGGAGTCCTGGGCCAACAGGTCACAGATCACTTTGAAAAGGAGCATGTTGTTAGCACAAGGCAGCACATGAGAAGAAAGTATCAGTATGCTGTGCTAGCACAAGTCTTACTGCTCTAATGCCTGTGCATGAAGAAGCACATTAGAACATTTACCAAAAATTGCAGGTGTGTAGGCTATAATTTAAGCAGGCTGGAGGCAGAACCAATCCATATACATGGATTTTGATTTCAGAGCTGTTTTGACAGCTCTCTTGATAATATCCCCATTTTGGATTTGCTCTGTGAGCACTATTCAGCAAGACCTATTTATAGATGTGTAAACAGTACGTCACATACAATCTGCAGGAGAACAATTATGAAGAGCTGTTTGTCTGAGCCTGTTGTGGATCTTTTCTTGCACTGGCTTAAAATTAATTCCTATATATTTACACAGTTGATTGGCATGTTAGATTTGAACCTGGACCTCAATTCCTTGTGGGTGGGAGTTTCTTGAACACTTCAAGTACCAGATTTGCAAATACTAGTTCATCTGCTAGAAGTGGGATCCACTGGTTGTTCCATTAGCAGTACCAAGGATATTACCAAGTACTAAGGGAGTCTCTCTTATGGCCTTTACTGCAGATATATGAAGATCCCCTGCTGACCATATTCCCCTAGTACCTTTCACTCATTAAAGGTTCCTAGTCATTGGACCTCCTTCCACAACCCTGGAGCTTTCCCTTCTGCCCTCCCAAGCAAAAAAGTAGAATTTGAGCCAACATGTACATGTTATGCTAAACAAGTAGGTCAGTATTAGAGCTAGCAGCTGGCAGCATCTTAAATTAATAGTCTCCAAATCCTCTCAATATCTGATTTAATTGGACAGTAATTGCCTTTCAGATGAAAGCCACTAGGTTATCAGAAACACATGTACAAATGAGGTGCATGTCTGGGGGATGCACCAAAAAAACCCAAACACACAAAAAAAATGAACCTAGAAACTGTCCACCCCACCAGTTCCCAGCACAAGAGTTTGAAGTTAAAATAGAAGAAAATGGTTAAGCCAAGAGGACCGTTTTCTTTGGACAAACTTGCTGGCCAAGGAAAGGCAACTTTTACATGTTCTCATGACTTTAAATAAATAAGACTTGCTCTTCATTAGGTGGCACACTCCTTTCCTGGTTGCTAATTTTCAATAGAGCTATTTAAAAAAATAATACCAACTGTTTCTTTTATTATTAAGTGGTTTGAATCTAAATACAATACACATTTACATCTAACTATTGAAATCACCTTCCCTTTATGAGAAAGCCAGACTCAGCCTCTTATTACCAATACAGATCTTGCACGTTCTTGTTAGTGGAAAGGTATCACCCAGAAGTGATACCCCTCTTCCCAGCATGAAAGAGGAAATATGCTGCTCACTAATAAAAGCAGAGACCCAAGTATTATTTATGTTGCAATAGTGGTTCGAAGGCCTCAGAGCCAAGGTCCCTACTGTTACCTGTTTGTACATACTAGCCACAAGAGAGCCCTCTGTCCCAATCTAAATAGACAGCTGTGGCAGCAAAAGATAAAAGAGGAAGAAGCAGTGGTCCAGGACAATCAGTTCCACCAAGGTCACACACATGTGACCTTGTCGAGGCAAAGCTGGGAATCTAGCTGCCCTGACTCCCAGACCAGTTCCCACTCAGGAGGAGTGATTATACTGCATCAGACTATCCAGACACTTCTGGCAGACTGTCCCACCATCCAAAGTGGACAGCAATCTCTATATTAACCCATTTCTTCAGCATTCACCATTGTTTTCCATGCCAATTATTGTGTGAATAATGGAACACAGTGCACAAAATCCACAATGATTCCAAGACCTCTCTTGTGTGGTAAATTTATGTAGAAGCCATCATGAAGAAAGTTTATTTTGGGTTATTTCTTCCTCACCCTTCCTTTTGCACCACTTTAATGTTGATAACTGAAGTCTTCCATTTTGTTATTCATTCGCTCTATTTTACAAGATTGCTTTGTAGCTTTTCACAGTCCACTTTGGTTTTTACCACTCTGACAGATGAGGCAGTATTATTCAACTTTTTTACTTCACTATTCACCCCCTCTCCCACCTTTTCAGATCATTTTTAAATATTAGGACTAGTCCCAACACAGATCTTTTTGGGATCACACTGATTACTACACTCCATTCTTAGAATCAACCATTTGCACCCATTCTGTTTTCTATCTTGAAGCTAATTACTAATTAAGAATTGGGCTTTCTCCTCTAAAGCCACAAGAACCCAATTGCATTTCATAGTTTCATAGTTTCTAGGGTCAGAAGGGACCTGAGCAGATCATCTAGTCCGACCCCCTGCCATGGCAGGAAAGAGCACTGGGGTCAAACGACCCCAGTAAGGTGGTCATCCAACCTCCTCTTAAAAGCCCCCAGGGTAGGAGCCTGCACCACCTCACTTGGAAGCTGGTTCCAGACCCTAGCCGTCCTGACTGTGAAGTAGCGCCTCCTGATGTCCAACTTAAACCTTCCCTCCGCCAGCTTGTGACCGTTGTTCCTGGTCACTTCTTGCGGCGCTCGGGGGAACAGGGACTCCCCCAGCGCCTGCTGATCCCCCCTAACCAGTTTATAACAGGCCACAAGATCCCCCCTCAGCCTTCTCTTTTGAAGGCTGAACAGGTTCAGGTCCCGCAACCTTTCCTCATAGGACCTACCCTGCTGTCCCTTGATCATACGAGTGGCCCTCCTCTGGACCCTCTCGATGCTGTCCACATCCCTCTTAAAGTGCGGCGCCCAGAACTGGACGCAGTACTCCAGCTGCGGCCTGACCAGTGCCGCATAGAGGGGGAGGATCACCTCCTTGGACCTGCTCGAGATGCATCTGTGGATGCACGACAAGGTGCAGTTGGCCTTCCTAGCCGCCTCCCCACATTGCCGACTCATGTTCATCTTGGAGTCAATAATGACTCCCAGATCCTTTTCCACCTCCGTGCTGACAAGAGGGGAGTTCCCCAGCCTGTATGTGTGGTGCCGATTGTTCCTCCCCAGGTGCATCACCTTACACTTGTCCGTGTTAAACCCCATCCTGTTCTCCTCCGCCCATCCTTGTAACCTATCTAGGTCTAACTGTAGCCTGTTGCTCCCCTCAATTGTGCCCACTTCCCCCCACATCTTAGTGTCATCAGCAAACTTGAACAGGGTGCTTTGCACCCCCTCGTCCAAATCACTGATGAAGATGTTGAACAGTGCAGGCCCAAGGACCGAGCCCTGTGGGACCCCACTTCCCACGTCCTTCCAGGTCGAGAAGGACCCATCCACTACCACCCTCTGGGTGCGACTCTCTAACCAGTTGGCGACCCATTGGACTGTATGGGTGTCTACGCCACAGTCCCCCAGCTTCCTAATGAGAATGGGGTGAGAGACAGTATCAAAAGCCTTCCTGAAGTCTAGGAAAACTATATCCACTGCCACCCCTGCATCCAATGATTTAGTTTTAGCATTAAGTGTCTTTGATGCAGAACTTTGCCTCATTGAGCCCAACCCACAACATAACATGGTTCCAGAAGTGGTTGAAAACAGGTGACTGCACTGCATGGAGTGAGTTTTAGGAAGGGGAGGAGAAGGGAAAGGGAAAGAGGGAATCTAGCATAGCTGCAACTCTCCAGCCATGCACCAGAGAACTGAGCCAAGCAGAGCAGGCTGATTGTAAGACAGTACTTTAAAAAAATTAGTACTGCACTCCAAAGGAGAATGCGACTTTTGAATAATAATCAGCCCCACTGCTGATACCACACACAATATATCTGAAAAATCATTTCCAGTTTTCTTCCCCTGGTAAGAGCTGCCAGAAGTCTGCTCCCTGCTGTGCTTTCATATAAAGCAGTGTACTTCTGCAGAAGTACATAGGCCCCTGACCTCAAGCATAGCCATATGAAAACCATTTCAAAGGAAATGTGAGGATCAGTCATTGAATGTTCCACGTATTCTTTTATGACACGGATGTTCAACCCCTGGCCACTGGCCAGATCTGGCATATGGAGCCATGTCATTTGGACTGCAGGGCTGCCCTGGGTCCAAAAATTTGGCAGTGAGGAAGTGGTAGCCGCATTAATTGCCACTCCCTTCCTACCAAATTTCCAGAGCTGTGGGGAACCTCATGGATTCGACAGTGTGGTCCCATGTGCTAAATCAGGTGCATGGGGCCATGTGGACATGGTGCAAGGCCTGATTCAGCAATACAGGGCAGGAGTGATGTGGGGCCTGATCTGGTTCACAGATCAGCTCCACACAACTCATCCAGCCTTTGGGACCAGGGTCCCACTGTTTATGACTGTTTTGTGACATTAATCAGTATCTTTTCTCCCTCCCATGCTCCACCAGGTGCACAAAGCTAAAGCAAGCTAACTTTGTACTGGAAACAGTGACACTGGGTTGGGGAGCAGACTAGATTTCATTTCTTCACCTACAGGCAAGGCCTGGCCCAGCTGCATACTCCGTCTATTCTAGAGCTGATTGGTACATCCTGGATCATTCCTAGGATCTATGTAGTGCAGTGGTGCTCAGCCTTTTGGCCCCATGGGATGGGGCATCAGATCCAGTGCACAGGGCTTGAGGCTCCCCATGGGTCCAGAAATTTGGCAGCAGGGGAGCAGTACCACCACTACCTCACTGCCAAATTTCTAGATCCATGTGGAGCCCTAAGAGCTGGATGACATGGCATTATGGGTCAGCTCTGATCTGTGTGCCAAAAGCTGAGCTTCCCTAGTGTAATGGATTACACAATGGCCATTTCATAGCCTTTAACTTCTCTTCTGCACGGGGTCACACATGAGTAGATGCAGAAACAGCATCCTATACATTATGTTAGTTAATGGCTGTAGTGAGCAAATGCGATGAAATACAAAATGGCCTTACCAAAGCTGCATCATTCCAGATAAGCTTGATAACTGATTTTCTAGATAAAAGAAATGCAGCTGATTCAAACTGGACATCAATAAAGCTGCATGAGAAACTGTTACTTAAGTTGCAGAAAGTAGGGATTTGTAAAGAACATGAAATGTAGGTAAGGAGGACAGAGAGATGAAGTTCTGGAACAGTGAAGCAGTTCAGGTAAAAACCTAACCACTTTTAAAGTGGAGCTCTATAAACTTATGAGAAGAACTATACCACAGACTGTCGACAATTGCAGGAAACTGAATGCGATGCCTGAGAATATCCCTACCAGCTCTATGTTTCTTTGTCCTTGCCCTACAGCTGCTCAGCCCCTTGTATAGCAAAACCCTGACAACAGACCCCCTGTGGTTGAATTAATAACTCAGTGTTACCCTTAAGGATACTGCATCCTTAAAAAAGAAGCAGTTATTTAAATAATAGGCTACAACAGAGGTGGGCAAAATATGGCCCGCGGGCCAGATCTGGCCTGCCAATTGGCTGTATCCAGCCCCCAGCTGCCCCTGCAATGCTCCACATGGGGCTGAGCCCCACCTGCTCTCATCCAGGGAGCCCTCGCCTGCACTTCCCCCAGCCCTGGCCCCAGCCAGAGCACAGCTTCTGGGGAAGCTGTTCCCAGTGCAGCTGCAGCTAGCCAGATGTTCCTCTGCTCCCCTCACCTCCAGCAGGAGCAACCAAGCTAAAGCTCCCCCCACCCCCAACCTGGAGCAACACGCCAGAGGGCAGAAGTGGGAGGAGGAACGGCTGCTGGAGGCAAGGGGAGCACAGCAGCACCCAGCTGGCTACAACCACACCAGGAACAGTCCCACTAGAAGCTGTGCGTGATGGCCGGGGCTGGCGGGGCTGTTCTGCTCCCTTCGCCTCCTGCTGCAGTTCCAGCTCCTGCCAAGCTGCTTGGGGTGGGTGGCTGGGGGAAAGCTTCAGCAGGAGGCTCCTGCCCAGCACATGGAGATCCAGCTTCCGGCCGCCTTCCACCCACTCTGCCCACCCGCAGGGGCTGCTCATTGAGCTAGGCAGATGGGGCGGGTGGAAGGCAGCTGGAGCTGGAGCTCCACATACTGTGCAGAAGCCTTCCTCTGAAGCTTCCCACCCACCCAGGGCAGCACAGCACAGAAGGGGCAGGAGCAGTGGCAGCAGCAGCTGAGAGCAAGGGACGCAGAACAGCCCTGCCAGCCCAGCCCAGTGTGCAGCCTGACCCAGCATAACATGGTTCCGGATGCAAGGCAATGGAGTCCCACTGGGTATGGAAGGGTGTGGGTGTGCGATAGGTAGGGGTCCCAACCCTGCAGTGGGGAACTGTGTGCTTCCAGGACAGGAGGGGATGGGAAGTGTCCGTGCTGTACCATGTGGTTCCTAGGTACAAGGCTGGGACCCATGTGGCAGAGCCCAGAGCCAACCCAGCCTGGCTTGTCCGGACTGCAGTGCATAGATCCCCGCTGCAAGGCTGGGACACATGTGATGTGACAGAGGGGACAGGCTGGGCCTGGCCGGGCTGGGCCAGCCCTGTGCCATGCTGTGTGGTCCCCAGCCTTGCAGCCAGAATCACGTTGTGCTGGGCCAGGCTGGGCCAGGCCTTGCAGCTGGGAACTGCACACTACAACTAAGACGGGATGGATGGGGCTGGCTTCTCACCTCCCACCATACCCCCAACACAC
Organism: Gavialis gangeticus; assembly: GCF_001723915.1. Lineage (NCBI taxonomy): Eukaryota > Metazoa > Chordata > Crocodylia > Gavialidae > Gavialis > Gavialis gangeticus. The sequence goes on along the minus strand of NW_017728995.1, from coordinate 6,292,893 downwards.
ACCGACACCTTCCCACAGCCACCACACACACTCCATCCCACCATAACCCCATACATACACTCCCCACCATATCCACGCACACACTGACACCCTCCTACACACCCCACCCCCACTATACCCCAAAACACACCCACACTCTCCCACAGCCCCCATACACACTCCCATCCTCACCATACCCATATCCACACCCACATTCTCGCATCCCCCACCACAGTCACATACCCCACACACAGGCAAATTAATCCCACCAGTCACTTTATTACAGTTTTATATATCGACTTAAAATAAGTTACCATTTCTGATTCCTTTACTTTTGGGTGCTCAGCCTGAAGCACAATAAAGTGACCAACTTGCAGAGGATGGGTATTTATAAAAATCTTTAATATGGTCTCAAGATAGGCACTCAAAATAGCCATTTTGTGGAACATTTTAAGCTATTTTTTTAAGTGTCTTGCATTTCATTAAGGGTGCAGCTGAGAACAAAGTCCCTTCCTGGTAGACCCTACGCAAGATGGCAAACAGTCCCTAGAAGATTACATGAATAGAAATTCTGTTACTTGAATTCAATTTCGGCACATCCTAAAATTGAAACATGAAGACAGCAGAAGACTTGTGGTGCCAGTGCATGACTTTTTCCTGTAAGATCTCTGGGAGAAGAAAACAGGAAGCTGGGCAGCTAGGGGCTTGGAAGAGGAATACGGTATGGACTTTGGGCACCTGGGAAGATGGGCAGTGATAAGAAGAAAGAAATCAATGTGGAAATAAATTTCATGTTGACTGTTAATCTGCCATTTTTTAGCTGACAGAGTTCTTAATCCCAGTGCTACATGTTAAGCCTTGTTCAAAGTTTGTGCACTCCAGAGTTATATATACATATATATTTTGTTTTGCATGAAATCCTAGTTCCAGGGTACAATCCTGAAACAAGGGGAGGATTCAGTGGGTTATGAACACATGATTTGACTGGGTAAAATGGGTCCTCTTGTCTTATCTTACTTCAGCAAATGTGGATATACCAATGCTTCAGTGGAATTTGCACTTTGGTTTGGAATAGAATTATTTTTAAACACATAGCAGGTCACCAAGAAAACCTTCCAACAGCTTCCATTATTACTTTCATATTTACCCTCACTTCAGTATATCAGAATAGTAAATTGATCTTTTAGTGATCCTGAATATCTATAGCTTGTGACCAAGCCCAGCACTTCAGAGAAGTAGGATGATAGTTTTTTAAAGACTGTGCATATTTGATAAACTGTCTCAGTGTGGGCCTATTTCCACTAGCCAAAAGCGCACCTGCGTTCCCAGATTCAGTAGACTCTCGAATCAAGAAGCTCTAGAAATAGGAAGCAGAAGTTAAACCAGGGCTGTTAACCCTTGAGAGGAACTACTAAATTGCTGCAGAACAGGGTAGATACATAAAACAGTCACTACAGATCATTTGATGCATAGTTAGTTTTCTTTTAGCTGCATCTAGTTTGTCTGTCCACCCTGACAGAAGCAACTCACCCTTGCTACATTCGTTCTAATAAAGTGCTACTTGGTATCAGTCCCCTCCTCCTCCCAGTTCATATGTTCATGACAGAAGTTAACTATCAGTTCATTTAACAAAAGCTAACATCTTCAACGTGGGACTGAAACTGCTTTAGTGGCACCAATGGATAATCTCATATCCTCAGGGAAGACATCCATGTCACTCACCTGGGCCTCTCTGCAGCATTGAACTCCATCTGTGAGACACTGCAGTTTTCCTTCACAGATGTGACAGGGGTTCAGGGTCATGCACTAAAATGATCTGAGCATTTCCTAGAGGCACACACCCATTGATGAGAAGCCAGCTCCACTGTTAGCCATGTCACTTGGGGAGTCTCACAAGGATCAAGTTTCTTAGTCCTTTTGAAATGGAAAAAAAAATCTACAGCAGTCACTAGGTAAACTAGTCAGATGACATGGACAGGTAGAAATGTCAGCTTCATATTACTAGCTTTTCAGTCCTTCCCCTCACTACCATGCCAAGAAAGCCCAGTCTGTGGACAAGATCAGCTCATGGATGAGGGAGTGCTAGTCAAAGTTGAACCGCAGCAAGACAGAGGTGATGCCTGTAGGTGAAGGAAAGCACTTTGAAGAGCCTTTAGCTGTTATGCCAGAGGTGGGCAATTATTTTGGATGGAGGGCTGCTTACTGAGTTTTGGCAAGCCATCAAGGACCACATGACAGGCAGCCAGGGGCAGATAAATATGAATTTTCTAAATTTTTTAGGGGCCCCACAGGCTGGATAGAATGGCCTGGCAGGCCGCATCTGGCCTGCGGGCCGCATTTTGCCCACCCCTGTGTAATGCCATGTCCTTCGGCTAAAGGAATGTATTGACACTGGATTAGTTCAGGAATACTCTTGATGCTTTGTCAGAGGAAACCAATCATGGATGCCATTATCTCCGGTTGTTTAAACATAGCATTCAAGTATGCTTAAGATGGAAATAGCTTCAGTTATTTGTGCTTTTGTCATCTCTCACATGACTACAGTAATGCAGTATACCCAGCCCAAAGTCTTCAATCTTCCAGAGCCTCCAACTAGTGAAGAACACTGCCAACTACTTTCACACCTACCACCATAAAATCAAAGCTGCCCTCCTCCAGCTTCTCCCCCAGTGCTCCCATAGAGTACTGATTCCTGATAAGGACCAGGACTTTGACCTTTAAGCTGTCCAGAGTAGGATACATACAGGGCTACTAAGCTCCAAGATAAAAGCCACAAAAAGAATAATTAAGCTCCTCTAACACAGTGGAACTCTCCAAGAGAAGTAGTCCCATACGTGTGCAAGCATTTGCTCACTGGAGCAGGCTAAGACAAGAATTAACTCCGCCAGAACCCAGGGCTTTTGCAAACTTTACTACCTCTCAAGTGTGAAGCACATATCTTTGACCTTGCCCTCTGACAGATACACAGCACCACATATATTTACATAACAAGCCAAAGACACCCAGATGAGATATTGGAGACTCTTCTCTGACTTGCAGGAAGATGTCAGAACAAGTATCCCATGGTGAGGGTTAGTCACTTTGCTCAGTAGAAAGCACTCAGGTAAACTGCAGTCATAAGCATTGTAAAAACAAAGAAAGAACCCACAAAAACTTGGACTTGGGATGGGCACTCAACCCAAGTGCCTGCTATTACCCATTTGAAGTTAGGTGAAACGGTGCTGCTGACATAGATGGGTATACAACTGGGCCTTCAGGAACTGATTTAAAGCCAACTGCAGCCAGGAGTCTTTTCTTTGATTTCAATTGGTTTTGTGTTTGTTGAAGCTGGACCTACCACCAGGCTGGAGCCTGATCCAGTTTTATTAGCTCAGGGTTTTGTTGTTTTGTTTTTAATAGGAATTCTAATATTCTATATGAGAGAAAAAACTCTAGTAAGCCCTGGGCCAAGCATCAAGTTAGTGCTTCCCCTTACCGCTGATTTCAGCCCAGGGTAGCAAGTTTAAAAAAAAATTCACTCACCCACACACATATGCTAATGGAGTCAATTACCTTCCTGGAACACCCATAGGTTAGGTACATCTTACTCAATTTAAGGGCCTGAAGCCATGCATAGGCCTGTGCAGCATGAGTGATGGGTAACAAACAGCATTATAACTTGAATCAAACATATGCTATCCAAAGCATAACCAAATTGCAGGGAAAGTGTGGGTGTCAGGCTTGGCCATTTTCAGGGAGCTTAAGTCAAAGCTGCAGAAATATGACTGAACAGCAAGCCAAGGGCCTGTATCCTAAATACTTAGTATTGAAATTGCATCCCAAACCATTAATACCTAGGGTGACCAAATGTATTAATAGTTGTTTTGCTATAATGAATATATTTTGCTAACATGTTCAAATGATTATAGACACAAAGGCAGCCTTGATGATGGAAAGAGCAAAGCAGCCTTGTTAGGCCACAGTTGGCAAATAACTGACCAAGGGCCAAAAGGCAAGCCATAAAGAAGATAAGAAATCTGTCCTTCTGCTATCTCAAAAGTATAAATTTCAACTGATTAGCAAGATCTTGATTAAAGTAAAGATTGCCAGATGATTAACAGACTGGGGTCAGACACCTAAAAATAAAGAGCCTTGGCTAACTTGATCCTTTTACCCCTTTCCCAGGGTCCCCAAAATCTGGCTCCATCCAGATCCAAATGTGCCAGTAAAACAAAGGAATTTAAATAAAACCAATCAGAAATTAATTATTAGCTCATCAAATCAACCATCTATAAATATTGGGCCTAGGCCAAGCAACAAATTGGACCTTTTCTGAAGCTCAGCAGGAAAAAAAACAACAACTCAGCAAGAGTCCCCAGGAAAGCAGAGATCCCTGGCCAGCAGGCCTGTTCTTTCTGAATCCAAGGCTATGTAAGCATTGTCTTTATTAGTACCAATAAATCTTTCCAATTATATATCCTAATAAAGCTTTTGAATTGCAATGGGAATTGTCTCATTCATCAGTTAATCTCACTCCTATCCACAAGTCCAACCAAAAGGTAACAGGCCTACAGGAACACCCTCTCCTTTCTCCCTAATTTAAGTCAGGAGTTGATCTCATAAAGAAATGCTTGTCTGATGGCTTTGAGGGTGATTATAGATCAGCTCACTTTCTAAATTACAAGTGCTTCTTCAATGTTTAAGATGAATCTGTAAGAGTATAAAAATTCTGTGAGTTGTTCCTCATGAATCTAAGTAGAGGAATGTCACAGCTTACTTGCTGTCTTTGGACTCTTGGACTCTACTTGGACTCTTTAGAGTTGTGACTGCCAGCAGAGATGAAATGCTAATCATTTCTTTTGCTGATTTGGTGACATGGAAATTATTAATGGGCTAGCTTCCCCCTCTATGTTTTCTGAGCATCAGTCTCAGGTCATTGTATGCAGGGTGAATTTGGTCCAAGTTGTGAAATCAGAGTATAGGAGTCTGTTGACTGAAACTAATGAGCAAAGGAGCTGAGGATAATCTATACTCTCTCCTGGGTGAACAAGAGAAGGAGCAGAGGAGTCTGCATCAGTAATACAAGGGCCCAGCTGAGGTAGCCCAATGTTAAGAACAGCACAGGTGTCTGTGTGTTAATAGAAAAAGAGCACAGGGAAAAAGAGCATAGTTTTTAAATATACCATATATGTTTAAAATCTAGTTTTCAAATAACCTGTTTTATTAAATCCATACGTTTTTAGGGTTTCATTTAAATAAAGTTTTAGTCTTCCAGTTTTTCACGTGCTATTTCCTTTTGGATACAATCAACACTAGACTGAGACCAAGGAAAAATCTCAGATAACTTTACAGAAAAGCATGAATTGTGCAACAGCCTTTTAGTTGGTTCTGTTTTATTTATTTTCTCCTCTACCCCATAAAGAGAAAAGAAAAAATCCACAAGATAAAACCCTTTTTTCTTGAACAATTTGGGGAATCATGTTTCTTGCAACCTATTCATGAATGCCAGGCAAATGAAAGTGATTACAAGTTGAAAGTCTGTTTTCCATGTCAAAGCTGAGTGTCCATGCACAGAATAGAAAATGGGAAGAACTATTATGAGCTGTATTTTTAAGTTAATTTATTCATAACCCAGTTGTTGTTACTAGCACAGTTAAAAAAAAATATCAAAGTTATCCAAATGTTGGCATGATTGTGTCCATTAAAATCAAGGCCGCAATGAAGTTTTCAAGATTTCCAAACTTAGTGAAAAAGTTTCCCTGCGATCTGTACAGTATATCTTGCCTCTGCTATTCAGCACTTATAGTATGTACAGGAAGGGAGAACTGTAGATGAAAATCAAGATGTCACATGGCTTTGAAAGGACAATTGTCTACAGTCTGCTTGTAATAATATTACATGTGATGTTGTCATGGTGATGTGAACACAAACCCCTAAATATAGACCTCTGACTCCCACAAAGTAAGCACACACACACTAGGGGCTATTTCAGAGGTTAATATCAGTAAAGTGGTGATCTCAAAATGCTTCCTCAACCTAAGAAAAAAAAATGCAACTTTTCAGAGCTGTTTACATCAGTGGGAAGTCTGGTACCATAAAGTGATAAAGAAGAGCTGGTATATTTTTAATTGGGTTTAATAATTCAATCATTCTGATCAAAGATCAGACTGTTTGGGTGTGTTATGTACAAAACTTCACCTGGGGACATGAAATAAGTCTTAACATGTTGATCAGTCAGCATTTCCCTCTGGGAATGTAACCACTATTTTTAAAATCATCATTGACGTACATTTTGATTGACTGAATACAGACTTTGCCAAGTTTGGCCTCATATATAACATCCATTAGCCTCACTGAAAGCTGGAATATGGCAGAGTGTGTCAGAGGACACAGCATAGTCCACTATATCTGACTATCAACTGCCAGGCAATATCTGGGTTTTAAATAACCAGCTTTTACATTTCAGGCATGTAATGCCTGCAATTAAATTTAAATTAGGGTTAATAATTAATTAACTTCTAAAGGTAACAGTTTCAAAGGACTTCACTAAATACATATATGTTTTTAAAACTTTGCTTACAAATTCCTACCAAGTCTGCACATTTATATCATCATTAAAAAACACGCATGCAAACAAAGGTGTTGGTGTGATTTTAGCAGCTGCTTGGGAAAGCCTAATGTTAAAATATATATTTGGCTGTTCTAAAAGGGTAAGAACGTTAGATGAAAGAGAAATAAATGTCTGTCTATTGGAATAAGCCCATGTGTCACCAAAGGATTTCATGGGCGTGGAGTCCAGTTGAATCCTTCCCTCTTTTTGGATTTTGAAACGGAGGAAGTGATCTGTAGCTGCTGTTTCCAAGGCCTGCCATGCTCTTATCCAACATGGACATTAAGATGCTCAATCCTAAATGAAGATTCCAGTGCACAGTATACAAAGCCTGTCCTTTAAATCCATCCAGATGTTAAAATGAGAAGACAGAACACAAATTATCTACCTCTGGAGAAGGGGAACCTGCTGAGTGTGGGTGTCATGTTTTAACCAGTCTTTGCCATGGTCTCCTCTTCACTTCTAGTTGACCAGGGAGATTCCAGCAGACATCAGCTGCAACAAAGGCCTTGCCTTTCATTTCTAGTGTAAAGCTCATTAGGAGTGGGAAGTGGGCTGATGGGCAAGGCCTTTGGAATTTGCTCTTCTTGGCAGCAGCCTCTCTGCTATGTCATGAGATATGGTTAGTGCTCAGAATACATTACATGATTTTTCTGTTGCATGTAAAATGGTACCAGGTGTCACAAAAGAACATCTAGCTCATAAGGTCCTACTGGCCATACCTCTGGATTTGCAATTCCATATTTCTTCCTCAAGAGCTGTTATTCTCCATCTCTCTTCTGTAGTGTTGGCTTCTGCTGTGGTTTCCCTCAAGTTCCCCTCCCAACCCCCTGAGCCTTCCAGTCACCTTCCCATCACTGTCCACTTGGGCTTTTATATTAGCTGCTTATTGACACTCCTCCATATGCTTGTTGTTACTCCTTTACCCCATTCCATCCTTTCTCTTTGCCCTTCCATCCCTTCTCTTTTCTCTTCTTTCCATCCCTTCTTTTTTTCATTTACTTCCTCACCACCTCCATGGAGACCTTTTCTCCAACATCCTTCACTTCAGTCCATTAAGCTCCCTATGAGTTTCCACTGCTTATCCAACTTTAGTTTAAACATGCCTCCAAAAACTTTGGGTCTCTGGTCCAGCCACTTCCACACCTCTACTCTAACCTCAGTTAGTGGCTAACAAAGAAACAAGATGATGCCACAGAACACCTCCAATTATAGAGCACTCCAGAGCCCCAAGATAGGTGGCTAGCAGTCCTGCAATCCAGCCTGACAATTGGGGTATGTTACAAGACAAATGTAAGCAATCTGATAGTGCTTAGAACAGCAGTTCTGAACTTTTTTCAGTCGACGGACCCGTTGGTCTCAGAGTGAGACTTCATGTACCCTCTCTCAATGGGAAATTAATTTTTTAATTAAAAAAAAAACAACCCTTTGACCTGTGTTAGACAATGTATGAAATATATCTCACGTACCCCCTGGGGGTACACGTACCCCTGGTTCAGAACCGCTGGCTTAAAACAAACAAGCTTTAAATCTAAGGAGATGTTTCCCCTCCTCTAATTCTATGAAATTTGTATTCCAACGTACCTCTCAGGACTATAGTAAGAGAAGCCATCAGTAGAAATGTGTGCAGTTGAGCAGTGACAGTTAAAATCAACCTTCAGGAGTTTCTTTGTAAAGAAACAGAGTGAACCTCAGTCAGAAACAGTCAAAAGTCACTTATAAAAGTTTGGAGGGAAAAGGAGAAGATTGAGAGGAGGGGCACAGGTGCTTTGTTCTTAAGCCCCTCCATTTTGGACAGGTCTGGACACAGGCATGGGTGAACTGGGCGGCTGCCTGAGGCCCAAAAATGATAAGTTGTCCAATTTGTTATTATTATCTGTGGCAAAGTGGGGCCTGATACTAAAAGTTCGCCCAGGGTCTCTGGGAGTCTAAGTACGGTGCTGATTTCAGAGCACTCCCAGAGCCACTGCCAACATAAATGGTGGCTGGCAATAGATGGGGAAAGACAAGAGTTATGTACCGATACACCTCATCACCAAATGTCTGAGCACCTGGGTTAAACTTACTCTGCGTGCTCAGGTGTTTTATTTTTCCTGGATCAGAAATAAAGGATCCTTAGGCAAAGGATGTCCAGCTCCAGTTTAGAGAACTGCCTTTGCTTGCATCTGGTGCAGCATTTCATGTTCTTTCTGTCCTATTAGGAAGAGCGGTGGCTTGACTGACTCCTGGCTGTGGCAGACACAGCCAGAAAGTTTAGTATCTAGCAATACACCCCTGCAGGGGCAGCAAGGTTACATATTTAGTACAGCAAACCTCTACCTGCTGTCATAACAGGGAATCTCTATCTCCGATCCCAATCCCAATTCGCCTTCTCCCCCATCACCTGGAGGCACTTTTTAGCGTGTTGAAACAGAAAGAACCTATTCCTTAATGGAGGCACTGATCTGGGGTTGAATCACAGCATGGGCTAGGTGAGCCCAGCTGTATGCAGTGAATGAATAGTAGAGGTGTAAGAATTAGGCTCCTGTAGAAGCAGCAAGGGCAACAGATTATTCAAGTTACTGCAGAAAAGCCAGCAGGACAAAGCTAAATTGGTGCCAGCTGGGAGAAATTGCTGAGAATCATTTTGTAAGCATAGTTGTGTTACCTCAAACCTCAGGACAACATTTGAACCTTATTTTGAGACTAAGGTTTAATATAAAAATCAATTTTATTATGAGTATGGATTGCCCTGTGACTTTCTTGTGACTGAAGTACCATGTTATAATTATACAATTTTCTTTTAGCCCTGAGAAATGATGGTGTTACATTTGTTTTGGGGACTCACCTAGCCAAAAATTTGTGACACTGCACCTGGCAAGTCACAACATTAGACTTCATCACACTTTTGTCCCTCAAGGTAAGGCTGGCTCACTGCTGAAGTCACCTCCCCAGTGGTAGACATAGAAGTGGGCAGATCAGGTATCTCTTAAAAACAGCTTGTGTGCCAGTCTGCCTGTGATAGCAAGCCTCCATGACTCAAGAGGCCATTTGAGGTCTCTTCCTAAAGCTGGTGAGTCATCAAGATGCCAAAGAATGAACTGTTCACACACGGCCAGAACCACACAGGAAGTCCACAACACAGCAGTATGAAAATGCAGGTGACCTGTGACCATGAACAGAAACAGCTGGTTGTCAAAAACCCCAAACCAGCCACAAGACACATGAGATATTAGTCATCTGACCATGTAGCTGCCAAACATACTTGACAACTTGTCCATATCCAGTAAAAGGAGCTTTACTAACATTTAGCAAGCTGTACATGGATGGCAAAGTATTCAGATCACATCTGTTCTTTCCAGACTTGGCTCTTGGTGCTGCTTGTTCTTCCAGCTGAAATAAGTCATCTTGCACAAAATGGGAATTAAAGGACTATGTTTTATCAGCAAACACTGCTCCTAAGTGTCAGATTCCAGACCAGTTTCCCCAGGATAGAAATACAGTGAATTGGTAGTCTGCGATTACAGTTCCCACAAAAACAGCAGCCTAGTAGCTGTGGGTGTGTATCTGTGACTATTGGTTCCCTTTAGGTTCTCCAAGGGAACTCTTGATAGTGGATGGAGGCAAACATTGCTTCCAGGTCAGGTGTGCTATGAGAAATACTACAGTAATGGATGTCATGCCATGCCAGGTTGGTTGAGATGAGCTTTAGTCTCCCTTTTCCTCTTGTTTATTGCTCATCCCTTTGGCTTCTTGCATGTCCTGTAGGTGTTTGCATTTGGTTGAAAAGATTACAGCTATGTGCAGACATCTCATATTTCCACTTATCCATTAATTAAGATTTATTCAGGAAGTCTATGTCAAGCCAGTGACTAATAGCTGAACAGAAGTCTGTTTCCCACTTTAAGTAGTCAGAGCTGACTTCTTCCTGTCCTAGAACAGGGCTCTCCAAGTGGCAGCCCATAATTCACGTGTCCCTCAGAGGTTAAACTACAGCCATTGGGCTCATGATCTGGGTGATGCTCCCCTTTGCTTTCTTGCTGCTGCTGCTCCCTCTTCCTCCTCCAGCTTCTGTTGCCTGACCCTGTCCCTGGGGACACAGCAGAGCAGCATGGCCTGTGGGGTGAGGGAGCCCATGGCCAGAAGGTTGAAGGGGCCACAGGGACCCCTGTGGTATTCACACCAGTGCAGTGCAAGAGTTTTCTGATGCAGGTTGGGGGGTGCACAGTACATTGCATCTGTTACTGGGGCTGCATAGTACAGGGGGCCTGTATGGTGTGGCAGAAGGGCTCATGCTGTGCAGCATGCAGCCTGGGAGTTTGTGGCCCATGCAGTGTGGCTGAGGGCCTGTGGCACCTTGCCACTCAGAATTTGGACAGTCCTGGTATAGAAGATACAGTGGTAACATAAGGACTGTTCAATCTAGATGCTTACCAGCCCTTACTTCTCTCTCCCTTACCATCCCTACCTTTTTCATATGCATGGTGGCACTTAAATAGACAATATATGCAACAGGTTTGAGTCTCAGAGTACCTATCCTGCAGTCAGCTTAAACTGAGCTCTCTGCTGCCATTACTCAAGCTACCTGGTTTAAACCTGGAGTAGATCTTTATGCTGACTGCAGCTATACCTACAGCTTTGGACCTACCAAATTTATTATTTCTACGGAAACCATGAATTTGGTAGGTTCCCTGTGAAAAAGCCCAGTCCCTGCAAAAAAGCAGGAAAGAAGCCAGCAAGCAGGGGAGGGGAGGAAGAGAGCTGCAAACAGAGGCAGGAAGCCCTGGCATCCTGAAGCATGGGGGAGAGGGAAATTGTCATGGTGGAGCATGGTGGACCACCCCCACGAAATTTCATTTTGAGTCAAAACAGCTGTTCTGTTCCGTTCCATCAAAACAGAAAGGCTGTTCCGACGCTGCTTCAAGTTTCGCTGGGGATGGGGAGTCAGTCCAGGTGGGCTGCTTCCCTGTCCCTCATGCTACATCATGCTGGGGCAGGATGCAGCTTGGGCTGGGCTGTCTCCCACCCCGACACAATGTAGTGCATGGGATGGGGAAGGAGCCCAGCTGGGCTGCCTTGCTGCTCCCTGCCAGATCTTGTGCTGGGGATGGGAAGTTAGCACACCTGGACTGACTCCCCATCCCCAGCCTATGGTCGAAATGTTTCGACCACCCTCATTTTGTTTCAAGGCTATTTCAACGGCCTTTGTTTCATTCTGATTTTGCTGTTTCAACCTTGAAATTGGTCGAAACAGTGTTGGAGTGAAATGGCTGGTGAAATTTTGCACAGCCCTAATCAGTGTTAACATGCTACACGGTGGGAGGCCATTTCATTGCTGTCTACAGCAGCTTTGTTCCTTGCACAGTGCTGTGTAAAAACATCTGTTCTCCAAAAGAGATTTGATGAGCTATACTAGGTGGTAGTCGTGTGTCATACCATAGACTTTAGCAAGCAGGTTTTGGTTGTTAAGTGTTGAATGCCGCAAATATGTTTACAAACACAGCACCTGTTATCATCCCTTGTTCAAATCCATCTTCTATATGCCGAGTGATGGTTAGTATTTGGCCAGTATAAGGCTTGAACAGTACAATCTTCTGGTTAAGTGCAGTCAAGTCAGACTACTTAAGCCAGAGTTCAATATGAAGGTACAGGTTTCCCTCGATTTATGCTGTACACATACTCCTGGTGAACGGCACAGAAATCGAATTTTTCATAAAGCAAACCCACTTTACACTGTAAGAAACAGGGATAGGTTCCCATGGTGGTGAGGGAGGGAGGGATGGAGTGAGGCTGGGACTGGGGAAGGGACAGGGGGAGGGGTGCCACTCCCAGGGCTGCACAAGGCAGCAAAGCAATGGGAACCGAGCAGCACTCACCCCAGCCCCGGCTGCAGCGGCCCCAGGAGTGGCCAGCGCCAGCTGCCTGCAGCCACTGGGCTGCATCTTGCTCCACCTATCCCCACTCACCTCTGCTCCTGGGCTGCGCTGTGCCCTGCTGCTCCCGGGGCCACTGCAGCCAGGGCTGGGGCGAGTGCTGCACCCTGCACTGCCTGGGGCTCAGCTTGTCTGCACTCACCCCAGCCTGTGCTGGAGCCGCCCGGGAGCAGCCAACACCAGCTGCCTGCACCACGGCACAGCGCAGCCCAGGAGCTGGGTTAAGCCCAGGCACGGGGGGACAGGCAGAGCACGGTGCAGCTCAGCGGCTGCAGGCAGCTGGTGCCGGCTGCTCCCGGGGCCACTGCAGCCGGGGTTGGGGTGAGTGGGGCATGGCCCTTTCCCATCCCCCCCACACTTAACTGCTTGGGCGGGGTTCTATGCTGATTGCATAAGAGTGAATTTACCTCGCATATAACAAATTATGGGTCTAGATATGCTCATTGCATAAAAGCAAATTAATATATAAAGAAAACGCATAAAATCGAGGGAAACCTGTATGTCTACACTACACAAGGCTCAGAGCGGGAAGATTTTGGACTTCTACACCAGGGAGGTAGAGGCATGAAAGTCTAAACTGATAGAAACCACAAAGCAGGCCAACTGCTTTAGGTGTAGTCAGCTCTGCCATCGTGACACCATATGCTACAAATTACAGAAGTTAAAACCATTGGTGGGAAAGGCATTTACTGATTACTGGAATTACCGGTAGCTTACCTTTTGTTCTTTAAAAGGCTGTTGAAAGAGTTGCAGAACTAGGATGAATATCCAAGTGTGCAATTAAAGGTATTGAAAGAAAGGGAGTTGTAGTCCAGCCCTATCTGTCAAATGACAAATAATACTAGGAGATCCTCTGGACATCACCTTCTTACAAGTGATGTCACCTCTCCCAAATTTATCATCATGGCTATTTTTCCTTAAAGTTGCAGACTTAGCTTTCATTAAAATGTCTCTAGCCACTGTGACAGCATGGGGAAAAATAAAGTATCTTAAAGCCTCAGATATCAGCAAGCGGAACAGACCTGCATTTTTTAGTCTCATTTTTACTCCAATCACAGTTTTTTGGTGTCTGACTCACTTTGACTACTTGGAGCTGGAAATGCTGGATCACCCCTGAATGAATAAAAACCTGTGCCAGAGCAGTAACAGGAGTTTGCCCTAAGGCCACATAGTGGATTGATGGCAGAAGCTGAAGAAGAAAGTTCCTTGTTTTGGAAAACCAGCAGAGGAAGCTGACTGAATGAAATAGCCCCAGCAGCCTGCCAGAGAGAAGCTTTGTCATTACCTTTTGCTTTTCATTATTCTGAAAAATGGAGTTACCACAATAACAGTGTGGAGTTCTCAATCCCCTTTGGTCAGCATTCCCACCATTTATCCTCCCCATGTTTCTTTGCTAGCTGTATATTAAGCAACTAAGTCCAAATGTGCCATATCATGCCATTATCCCCAGCATTTCTTCACAGGCTTGTCCAGTAACTTCTTTCGAGGATGCAAGTGTTTCTCAAATCCTGTACCTCGTCACGAAGCTTTGTACTGCTGCAAAGGTTCCACTAGAAGAACCACCCATGGTGAAGTCTTGAAGCCCTTACTCAGGAAACCACCCATTGGGTCTAATTGTGCTGTCACTTACCCCCATCAGAGCCTCCATAATTCACTGTGCTGGATTCAGAAACAGTATCAAAGGGAACTGCCTGTTCTGATTTATGCACATGCTGTAGTGACCTAGAGTAGTTGGACAAAAGTGTTCTAATCAAAACCCCTACCATCATATCCTTTCAAGCTATTCACTCCTCAAAATACCTCCTGGAGAGTCGCTGTTGGGGACTGTGGGATAAAGCCATTATTTTAATCCTAAAACATTTGAGGGTTTAAACAGATGTCACTTTTCCACCACCATAAAAAATGTTATGGTGACACAAAGGCCAAGAAAACAGGCATCTATGACCCTTGTCATGCCACAAATGCTCAAAATGTGGTATGGTTTTGTGCCATTATTTTGCAGCAGATATCCATTTGCTTTAAGGCGGGTGAGTGTGGGCAGCTGGGAACTGCTTGTACTCTCCAGCTGCTGGGGCAGGCACTCCTTATACTTCAAGGGCCCAGGAACGCCTGCCTGGGTTTCCAAGTTTGGGCTTCCCTGGGTGCACCTTGACACTAGTATGGGCCTCAGGTTGGGATCATCAATCAGCTAATTGGTCCTCCCAGCCCCAGGAACATACTGCAGTCAGTTTTCCCCTTTTTACAGAGATGTGCCCAGGAGATTCCCCAGGCTGCATCTCTGCAAGCAGGGAGTACATCACCTGTTGATCCTGCAAGACAACAAAAGATTCATTTTACTCACTGAAGTGGATCAGTTGGGATCCATCCTGGCACAGTTGCTCCATCATTTGGAAAAGCCTTTTTACACCCTGAGGGATGTTTGCAAATATTCCTACTGGGGAACGCACTTGACACTGTCTGGCTCCTGTACCTCAACTGAGCAACATTCAGAGAGGCGGAAGTTCAGAATCAGGGCACTACCCCAGCCCAGAAGTTTCACAATATGGCTTGACCTATACCTGTGTTGCTAAGAGGATGTCCCATGATCTGAACACAATCTGATTCAATGT
>NW_017728995.1:6267138-6272804 GCF_001723915.1 Gavialis gangeticus | reverse complement strand
GCGGGGAACGCACTTGACACTGTCTGGCTCCTGTACCTCAACTGAGCAACATTCAGAGAGGCGGAAGTTCAGAATCAGGGCACTACCCCAGCCCAGAAGTTTCACAATATGGCTTGACCTATACCTGTGTTGCTAAGAGGATGTCCCATGATCTGAACACAATCTGATTCAATGTTAAAGCTCTTCTGCTACTTTTACTTAGCATTTCAGTATTTTCTATGTCTGGGCTTCAGTTGTCATTTCACCTCGCAATATTCTGACTTTCTTCTGCTCACATTTCCAAGATTATCCCTAAAGTTTTATTTTGCCTCAGTACCAGCATCATTAATTTTATGACAGGGAGGGGAGTGGTAATTTTATAAGGTTTGTAGACATCCAGCAATTACAACCAAAACTTTATAAAGTTGGCCAAATTAAATTCTCTCTTGCTGCCTCGGTCAGGATTGGACTTTTTGTTTCCAGGTGTGAAAGGCTAAAGTATTAATTCAGCAATTCTTCCAGAGCACATGCTGTAAATTAATGTAATCCGCAAGGCCTTGCACATTTTAATGTATGTGCTGAAGTTTCCCAAGTTTGGTAATAGTTGTTTGAGTCTAGTCAAGCCTAACAGCCCCACCCAATTGAGAAATTCCCCCTTGATAAGCACATACTTGTTACACCCTTCTCCTCCAGTGGATCACTTCTGCTAGAGTCAGTTGACTTTTTGATAACGTACTTTGGGATAAGGCATTATCATCACTTATTGTTCAAATACATTTTGAAATTAAATACTGCTTTTCAAGTACCATCATCCTTGATTTTCTGTCCAGCATATGCAATGTCATTTATTTCCTTACTTTTATCGAGCACCATTACTATTAGTAGTAATAATAATTTGTCCTGTGGCAGAACCCAGAAGCCTACTTCATCTTGGGCTCAGGATCAGGACCCAGCATGAGACCTGTACCCTGTCTTGAAAAGCTAACCATTAATGCAAAGAAGAGATTTAAATTAACAGCTAATAGAAAGGGAGTGGGGAAGAATAACAGCACTTATTTAAATACATCAGTTGTGACCACCACTTCAATGCCACCAATCACTTTTAGCTATTTATGGAGATCCAGCAGGATTCTGGACCTCAGTGGGCAAGTCTTGTCTACATGAGACACTTACTGCGCATTAACCTAATAACATTGTGCAGTAGCATGGTGGTTAAAAACTGTACTAATAGCCTACTGTTCAATGTTATTAGGCTAATGTGCAGTAAGTGTCACTAAAAAAAACATGCACCGGTGCTACTGCACAGTAACTTCAGTTACTGCACATTTAGTTAGTACTCTATCAAGCAAGTACTAAACTAAATGTGCAGTACGTAAGGTGCGTTAATACATGTCTAGATGCACCCAGTAGTCATTGAACCAGATCCTAATATCTCTGAAGTAAGTAGAAAGACTCCCATTGATCTCAGTGGACTTTGAACTCAGGCCCATTATCTTTTGCATATTTCTTGCAGCTTTGTTAGAACTGAGCATAAGGAAGGATTTGAAGCTGGGCAGGGTGAGAGGGAGTGTTTTGCAGATGTGCCCCTTGAGGAATGGGTGGTGTAGGAAAAGCTGTGAAGATGCTTGTTGGAAGTAATTAAACAGCGTACTCATCACTGACGTTGTATCACTGGAGGAAGAAGGAGAAAACAACTCCTGTATCATGTGTGGGATTACTGAGGGTGGAATTTGGCTTCTTTTCTGAACTGCCAGGATTGCTTTAGGAGTATGACCAAGGCTACAGTTGTAACTAACTACTCAGATGTATATTCACTAGTAGAACAATTTGGGTGACACACCCAGTCTGAGTACTTGGGTTAGCCAACCCTGGTGTGAACAGCCACAGGATGCACTCTCACACTGACGTGACCCACTCACAGGGGAGTGCAGCTAGGACATCTGGTCACTAGTACCAAGGCTCTTTGTGCTGCAATAAACCAAGATGTACATATTTTTTTTTTTACCTCCTGTCAGTTGTGGGACAGCATACTTATTTTAGGAGCACAGGCGGAATTATGGGAAGCCTATGGAGAACTATCAGTACTCACATAATTTAACTGTTATTCTCATAACCAAGTGGCAGGGTTCCTAGCCTGAGTAAAAGTAACTTGGGTTCTTTCTGTACAATTAAAAAGGTTAGCTAACCTGGGTTTGGACTCAGAAAAGAGACTTGTGAGGAGGGATTGGGCAACATCCAAAGAAGAGCCTGAGTTAACTTCTAAAATGACATCTCCAGGGGAGATCATGAGTTTGTGACTACAGCTATGGGACCAAGTGCCCTCCTACTCCTGGGGAATGTTGCGGGTCTTACTTCAGATTTATGCCTGAAAATGAGAATCAGGCCCTCAATAGAACTGCATAATTGCATCAGCATGTGGTAAGGAGCTGGTAACATGGTAAATCTTTGCAAGATAGGTTGGCATGGAAACAAACCCATCAATACAATGTCAGGTTATTGGCAGGGCCAGTTATCATCATCAAGTCCTGAAGCTATTTTAACTAAATAGGAAATTCTAAATATAAGAAAGATGCAATCAGAATACTGTGGGATAGTGACTGTATTCATATAGCAGAAATTTTGGAAAATTGTCAAAACAGGCAATGTAGATAGAACTCATTGGGGACTAAATGTCAGTTTGGGGGCGACTAGGAGTTTTGCATAGCTGATACATAGCATCACAGCATCTCAGATCTCGAGAGCTGCTTGTCTGGGAAGGCTCCCCCCAGCATAGAGGAAACCTTTCAATCTTAACAGGAGAAGTTAATGGATTTGGATGACACCCATCATATTAGAGGACCCAAGGCATACAAACTGATGGCCCTGCTTTAAATCTTAAGCATGTTGCTATCAGGGCATGCTCAGTGGAGGGTCTTCAACATTAGATTTCTTTTCTTTGTTTCTTTGGGATCTTCCCCTCTTTGGGAGAGCTCAGAGCTATTAGCTTCCTAGACATGCTACCAAAGACACCCATTTCCCATGACTTGCATGACAGGAAGAAGAGAGAGGCCCTTCCTTTCCATGAGCCTAGGTAGTAATAATAATGCTATAACTTTATCACAGAATTGGAGCACTTCACAATTACTAATAGTTACATCTGTTGGGTACTATGCCCCTTTTAGGGAGGTGGTGAGGGGGAAGGTACGAGATATAGGGTAATTAAGCTGACTTGCTAGTGTTTATGGCTGACCTGGGTATTAAACCCCTCCCAAGTCTCAGAACCCACCATACAAAGCTTGTTGAATATTGAAGAACAGATTAGTAGAAGATCAGAGAGGTTTTATTAGAGCACACACATTCAGGAAGAGACACTTATAGAATATTAAAAAAAATTGAGAATAGTTTGATAGTTGAGTAATATTTGACAAGAAATAGGCATTTTCTAGTAAACGTCTTTCCTTCTCCTCCTCTTTTCCAGATGCAGATCCCCTGGCCAAACTAGAACACTATTTCTCTTGGATTTTCTTGGGGGACAGGAGAGAACTCGTTACCATCTGATTCACTGGTGAGCTAAAGATTCATCATAACATTGACAAGCAGAAATGGATGGCCCTTTTCCTTGGCAAGGGAGTGAAATCTTGATTTACTAGCAGGAGGCTTTGTACCAGTGTGGTTGTTCTGCTCCCATCAGCATTTGCATGTTCTGTAGCAATCCTGTTCATTTAAACATGGGTTGTCAAGAAACCTTTGATGGGTAACTACTAAAAAAATTAGACACATCCTCCCTATTCAAAGAAGATTAGTCAAGACAGGTAAATGACTGGATCACTTTTCTTAATACAGAGCAGTTTTAACATCTACTTAGACTTTGATCGTGCTGTCACTAGGAGTAAACTAGAAATAACTATTCATTGCTTTAAGTGTAGTTAAAAATGTAAAACTAGGAAGAGCTGAAAGAGCATCTAGTCTGAACTTTGAGTAACAGTGTGTGAAAAAATGCCAAAATTTCTTTTTGGAGGTGTGTAAAGCACTATGTGCTATTAGGATGGCAGGGAAGGAGGAGGATTACAGGCTGTTTTTTAATCAGTTGCTCACTGTTTTCTATCTTTGGAAAACAGAGAGCTATAATTTAGGAAATGTACATAAAGTTAAATGAACTGTTAGTAACTAAAGTAAATGTGTTATTTATCTTACCAGTATGTGCACATACTTGTCTGCGCAGATGCTAGAGGGGAAAAAAAAGAAAGCTGTGTTTTCTTAGTGGCTCATTATAAGATGACAGAAGGATACTGAACCTTTCCCATGTAAGCCAAATCCAAGCTTGGACAGCAAGAAATTATCCGGGCTATTTGCTAGCCCAGATTTGCCGAAGCTCTCAATATAGCTTCTAGAGGGCAAACATCCAATCAATAGCATGAGAGTCATTAGCAAGCGAGACAGAAGATGAAGAGACACTGATTGAGCTGTCTTCTGACCTCCTGGATCTCTATACAAGACAGCTGACAATACTGTTGGGTTCCATCACTTTCCCCCTATGGTTTGCATAGCTTCCCCCTGCCTCCCCCTCCCCAGCAGCAGCATCTTCATTCTGCTCCAGCTGAAGACAATTTTAAAAATAAATCAAAACTCCTAATCTACAGGGAAGAGGCAGCAGGCCCCACTCCTAATCCAGCCTGTTCCAGTGACCTTTTTTCTATACTCCAGCATCACTGAGCCTTTGAACAACATCAGGGCAGTGAGCCAGCCTGTATGATCTGACTGATAGACCCCATGAGCAGATGTGCTCAGTACTCTCCAACCCCACCCAGCAGGAGGGCTAGAACAGAGGCTCTGATAGTGTGCCCTTCTATGGCACAGTCCATTGTTTGTTTGTAATCCATGTTTCGTGTGCACCATGTTTTGTTTACACCCCAGCTAGGCTGCAGACCCCAGGCTGTGTATTTTGCAGAGGTAATTGTTGCTGTTCTATCCCCCATTGTGCAAGTGTTTAAGAAATGGAGATACAGGAAGTCCAGAACAAAGCTTGTAATAAGAGCTTTGATTAACAGTGCATACTATTTGCTTAAAAGTGTTGCTTATCTTCCAAAGCAACTGACATGACATGGTTATGTTATGTTCACTTTATCTTCATTTATCCTCCAAAGCAAGGATGTGGACACACAAGGCATCACATCCTTCGATAACAGGCAAGTTTTCTCCTACCGCACCAGAGATGACTTTAGAGTAGTGCTTCTCAACCTTTTTAGACTTGAGGCACCCCTCCATAGCTTCTATTAACTGACTGGCACCCACATTCAAAAATTGTTTTTTATCTTACAGTGCTTATTTCCTTGCAGAATTGCTGGACAGGGAGGAGGGGGGAAGAGGGGGTAGTGTTTGCCAGGTAGGAACAAGCCTGAGTCCATGCTTCACTTCTTTATATCTCCTCACACCTCATTGCACCTTTCAAGGGATCTGGCAGCACCCAAGGGTGCTAGGGCATGTGGTTGAGAAGGCTTTTGAGCAACATAGCAAAGCCACAAGTCATGAATCAGAAGTCTCAGTACCTCACATTTACTTTTATACCAGATGTAGGTCTTTGCAGTAGGGACACTTCATCCAGTCACCAGGCTAACTGAAGTGGAGACAGAACCTGACAACTGATGAGCTAGCCTCCGTGTGTGAGCCCAATGGGACCAAGGCATCACTGCCTCAGTTTGAAGATGTTG
>NW_017728995.1:6243786-6267022 GCF_001723915.1 Gavialis gangeticus | reverse complement strand
GGGACACTTCATCCAGTCACCAGGCTAACTGAAGTGGAGACAGAACCTGACAACTGATGAGCTAGCCTCCATGTGTGAGCCCAATGGGACCAAGGCATCACTGCCTCAGTTTGAAGATGTTGCAACATACACTTTAAGCAAATGGGGCAGTTGATTGATACCCAATAGAAATTGCTTAGTAGTAAAACTTTAGAAGACAACATTGGCCACCTCACTACTCAAACCATATAAGGAAGAACAGAGAGGGTCTTCTGGAGAGCTAGTCAGCTATTAATGCTGTAACATGTGGGTGAACCTTATTTTGGGAGAGAACCTAGAAAGAACATCCTCTCCCCCTCCCCGCATTCCTTCTGCAATGCAAGTGCACATCGTTAACCAGTGTATCATCACTGAGCTTCTCTGGGCAGCCTCATTCTGCCAAGACTGTGTTTTTCCTACGAAGGAAAATTCACACCTTGCACAGGCCTGCAGCTACCTACCAAATGGCAAACTAAAGTCTCAGGCTTTGGGCACTGCCTAGTTTTGCCAGCAGAACTTCAGTTCTGCCACACACTGAGCCTGGGCCCAGCCCAAGCACTTTGTGGTAACAGATCCCTCCTTTCCACTGCAGGAGTCACTCCCCTTCTGCCACAAGCAGTGAAGTTCCTGCCACCACCCATTCAGCAAAAGATGCTCTCCAAGTGCACTGCCCGCTCTGGCGGTCGAAGCAGAGCTGTGCCAAGTCACAATATGCATACAGGTGCACCCATGTTCTGGTGACCTGGTCTTGACAGCTGCTGCCTGGCACCAGAGGTGCTGGCAAGAAAGGCAGCCGGGTTTAGACAGTTACACGGTGGAGACAGCAGCGAGGCTGCAGCATCAGGGAGAGGTCTGCCCAAGCCCCGCAGCCCTTTGTTATAGCATAGTTACCCAACAGCACACCAGGCAGGGGTGTGGCTAGTGTCACAGCCTACTGCCTCGGGTTCACCAGCCTGAAGGGTCAGGTACTCGTTTATACTGGGGTGCAACTGGGGGCAGTCTTTGGTACAAGTCCAGAGCAGGGCTCAGATTCACACCTTTGGGTCCACAGAAAAGCACCTTCCTGCTACCACAACCCTTTGCAGGCTGTAACATTAGTGATTCACCATTCAGATGAAAGAGCTCTCTGAAGAGACAATGCCATGTGGAGCTTTAGCCCTGTCGCTCAGACTCCAGGCCATGCATGCACTGGTAGGGCAATGGGACGGTGCCACCAGGTTCCTGCTGCAGGGGCCAGAACAGTCTTAAGTATTACAGAGGAGAAATGACCTTGAAAGGGACTGTCCCAGTGCTTCCTTATCAGCAGCTTCCCCGACCCCCACAACATACTTTGAGTCCCCGCAGTTCTCTTACCTTTGGAAAGTCCGTATCGCCTCAGGAAGCAGGCACCAGCCTGAGTCCAGCTCTCTCACGAATGTTTTTCCCTAAGGCATCGTCTCATCCTTCTGTGAGGCTGAGCTAGCTCTCCTCCTACTGTCTGAAGAGGTTGGCAGTTAACTGGAGCCAGCTGCTTAGATTCCCACCTCCCTCATTCAACTTATCCATGTGATGGTGCTGCTCCTTCCTAGGCAGCAGCAAAGCATTTCTGGGGGAGGGGGATTACAGCTATGTGGCATTGCTGACACAAGAACCTTTTGCCACCTTTTGCCTCTAACTCTCAAGTCTACCTTCTACTGGGCCACACAGAGGTGATGACAAAGCAGCAAAGGAAACTTCTAAAACGAGCTGAAAGCTGATGTTGATCCACAGCAGCACAAAGCACTTGGACCCCGATGTTCGTTTCACAACAGTGTGAGATACCTCCGTGAAAGTTAATGGAGTTATACTAGGGTACTGTGAACCCAAGGCATAAGCCTTTGGGCTACGTATTTGCTAGAAAAGGTAATTCTATCAAACCCTGCTGAAGACAGAGTAAATTGTAGCTGGGTGACAGCTATCACCTTGCAAGCAAGCATCATACAATTCTGGTGGAGACAGGCCCTGAGTGTCTCCAGGACACTTTTATGAACTGCATTGCTGAAATGAGACTGACTTAATTGGACAGTAAGAGAGCATGCTGAGCAGTAACACTGATTAATACACTTGAGATGCATTCATTATTTAGCTAAACTGTAGGATGTGGAGTGTCTTATGGAACTGCTGCCTGTTCATGTCACGCAGGTGAAACTGGTAGGATTAACTGAGACTGGCAAAACAAAATAGGCTCAGAGGATGTGGAAGGGAGGCATGGTCATTGTTTAATTATTTAGATTTTCATAAAATGCAAATCATCATTCTAAAATGACTTCAGATTCTAGTTTAAAGACCATTTTTTCATTAAAAAATGTACCTATGTATCTAGATCTATGTACCTATGTAACAGAAGGAAATGTTTTGTGATAGACTCAGGTAGTTAAACCTAACTGAACAATTCAGTGATGCACACTAATATGGGGAGTTTTGCCACTGACCTGAGTGGGCTTTGGTTCAGCTCCTGTGTAATCTTATCAAAATGACAGCAGGTTTGCTTGATTTACTTTCCTGAAAACCATGGTGATTGTATTGATTGTGCTGTTACTCTTAATTCTTCAAGGACTACAATCCCCATCATCCTTTCCATAATTTTGGCAAGAATCAATGTTAATCAAATTAACATGTATTTGGGCATCCATTTTGACCCTTTACCACTTGGTTTCTCCCAGTCCTTGTGGAATTTTCCTAATGTTCCAAGATTAATTGAACAATCAAAATTAGTGGTTTAGCTTGATCCATGACCAATTCTTTTAACCCTCTTGGGTACAAATTATTTGAATCTGCTGATTTAGATCAGAGCCCAAGCAATTTTCAAGTCAAGTGTAAATCAATACACTAAACACATCATTTAAATTATTTGCACAAACAAGATTTTTAAACATGAATATTTACTAACATAAATAAACAGTGTTTTATAACAAAAGGCATAGATTTTTCAGCTATAAACAGTGGGAAAATATTTACAATTTGCACATACATAATCAAACAGCAAGTGCACAATTGGTCACTTCAGAGTTTCTTTTCTTTTTTTCTTTTTCTGTAATAATAAAGCCTTCTCTCCTAGCCAGTAACTTTACTGTGTTCTGTTAAGTCCATATTTTCTCACAAAAACTGCTACACGTCAGATAAAGAGTTTATCAGAATGAATAATTTAGCAGCATAGATGGTTTTTCAAATGGAAACTGTATTACTAACTTCTTCATACTGAATAATAAAATAAGGGTAGCTCTGGTCATCATTAAAAATGACAAAAATTTGAGGCTCAAAGTAATTGTCCACACAAGAGTCATAAAGGTCACTAGTGATGCTACCAGGGTTCACAGGTGGAGGTCTCCTCATGGTATGATTGCCAACAGTGTATCTTCCTGTCAGTACTTTAGCCAAGAACATGTAATGAACTCCCTTGGGGGATCTTTTGGAAAAATTATGAGAGTAGCTTGCCTTTCTGGCAAAGTAACTGCCTTGCCCAAACATGGTAGCATGCTTCCCACAGACCCGGGGATCAAAGTTGTGTTTGCAGATTCCATCCACAACATCCTGGGAGGTGCCATGGAAGAGGTGCCGTTCATTCATGATTCTGTCAAGCCCAGTCATCTTTTTAGACATGTATTCCTTTTTCCTGGCATAAAAATAAAAGAATTGAGTTTTATGAATTTGCAATGCACATCTATGGATGAAAAATGCTTTATGCCAGAGTTTGATCCTTTTGAACACTAGAGGAAATGGGAATGCATTTGCATAGACCCTAACATGGATCTTCTCTGTTTTTAAAAAAAAAGTGTAAATCCAGTGCTTTTGAAAAGTGCTGGACTGATGGTGTTAGAGACAGAAACTCTTGCTATTCACAGCAATGTAGGCAGCAGCACTGCGTACTTCCTGATTTATCTTTGCCACATTTGGAAGGCAAAATTGACACCTGTGTAAAATGTCTTTGTATTGTTCAGACCATTGTAAGAGTGCCTAAGTAGGACTTAACAGACAGCCTTTGTTGGGGGCTCTCTCTGCTGGGATAAATTTTACTCTTTGGCCATAAGTCGGTCTCCATGGTCATACAATCCCCTAAACTTCACTGACACTGTGGTGGTAAGTTTGGGAACTGGATTAAAGTCCACAAATTCATTTAACTTCCATGACTGAACAGCCAGGGAATTATAACTTTCAATTATCCCAAACTGATCTGGATTTGAATGAGCAACCTAGAGATTAAAGCTTCTATGGCCCATCACCAATCCCCAAGACATCTGTCAAAAGTCACTCTTTACTGCAGAGATTACTTGAAGAAAAGAATTAGTCATTGGTTACAAAGGCAGAATTGATTGCACATGGGCTGCTCTGCAGTGACAGAACAACCTTGTGTTCTGAAGTTGTTTATCTAGATATTTTGCACTTGTTTTGATGTTTCTATGAAAAGATATTTTACTAAACATGTCAATCTGCAGCATGCAAACCTCCTTTAACAAGCGTTTGTAAGATATGTGTACACCAGAGTTTATTTTTCAAACAAAATTATTCAAGATCTTGTTTATTCAAAATAGACTTCCCAATGTTCCTGAATCCTCTTTAACCCTTAGCTTACATTTCACAGTCAACACTACCATTTTTATAGGTGGAAGCCTAATGACAAACAAAAAACATTTGTATTGACTCACCTTTTATATTTCTCCCAAAGAAACTGATTTTGCACTCTTAGTATTTTCAAAATTCTGTATTTGGTCTCTGGCACAGTCTTGTGAAAAAGATTATATATGGTTCTATAGCTCTTATCTTCCTTAGAAACAGGCACTTGGATGAAGTCCTGAGTTGGATCCATATTAATCCAAGTTTCAGGGTAAAAGCTGGGAGAGGTAACAGCAGCTGGAGAGAAGACTTGGGAAGGGACTGGTTCAGTTGATGGAGAAGGAACTGGAGGATTGCCACCCAGAGTCCTAGGTTAGGAAAGAGAAAGAGTTTGTACTTGAACATTCCCACATACAATACTTTCAAATTGTATTTATTAGTCAACAAGATCTCTTAAACAATTGCTGCCCGACAGCCACACCACAAATTACATAGCTCAAAAGCCTATTTAAAAAGAACATACCAGGTAGTTCATCTGTTTAATCCTAAGCATTCAAACCAATGCCAGACTTAATGTGCAGTAACTATGGCACATCAATAAACATGTAGATGTGCCCGCTGACATCCAAATAGCATCAGAAAGTCAAGTTCTATGTCTTTGAACTTAGAGGACTAGATCTTTAGTCACTGTAGTTCAGCTGAAGTCAGTGGAACCACTAGAGACTATGATGCTTTTCCAGACAAGCATCTGACCTTATCATAGTCCAGTTTCCATATGGAAGTAGCAGGGGAGAAGGAAGTAGATACTGACGCTTTCTTCTGATTCTATGGCCAGGCCACAGTGAAGGCAATAAGCAAACAGGAACCATGAATAAGCAATTTGGTGTTTGCAAGATTATGAAGTCTCTGATCTCCTAGATCTCTTTGATCAGAGTGACTAAGATACGGCCCATGACATGAATTCAGCTTGTAAGGCTTCTCAAGGGTCCAGAAATCTGGCACGAGGGTAGCAGTGGCAACATTATTGGCCAGGACTCTTGGAGCCATAGAAATTAATGCTGCTACCACTCATCCTACTGCCCAATTTCTGGACCAGTGGGGATCCCTGCAGACCAGATGATGTGGTCTTACACGCCTAAGGGGCCAGATGAGTTGGGCACCACTGCCCTAGAGTGTTAAGATACACAAGGTACAGCTGTGTAACTAGCTCCTAATCTGAGTAGTTTTGTATTAATCAGGCCTGTTAAGTAGTTGATTTTATTTTATAAACTTATCACTGCTGAAATGGGAAAAATCTGCATATTGGAGGAAGGGGGGACATGAGAGCTTGCAATATTGCAATAACTTATTTGAGCATCTTGTCTACATCTGGGTCGAATCCTGTTTGCTTTACTTGATATATACCTGAATTTTGGTCAGAGTTGGTGCAGGGGAATAGCAAGCAGATTCAACTCCTTGTAACATCTTTATATAATGTTTATTATTGGACTACAAAGACTGTCAAAGAATTAACAGAAGACAACACAACTGGAGCGAATTTCCTTCTGTTGTAGTGTGGTTCTACCAGAAAATTAGGAATTCCTTCCTTAATCCATTGCTTTGCATTCCCACTGGGACTCCAGCAGACTAGACTGTGTTTCTGTGCTTTTTACACCTGCTTACAGTGCAAAGCCAAGGTAATTATGGGAGAGGGAGCATTATGAACAGAATCATTAATTAAGTTCTCATTGCAGATTCATTCTTATTGGCAGTGTGAGCCATGAAGAGCTCAGGATAACTTTCTGAAAAAGTTACCTTTAAACTGATCAGACTGGATTTGGGTCCTAAAAAGGCAGTTAACTGACATTATGCCATTTTTAAAGAGATACATTGCAGAGTACAGTTACACTTAAAACTATTACCTCACATAGATCTTAGATGTACAGTGTTGAAAAAGAGAACCACTAACCACACTCTCATCTCAGTTACGGTGATAAAAATCTACAGAAGCTTCAGTGACTTCAACTCTGGATTTCTTTATAACAGGTTAACTGGGTTCAGAATTTGACACCTGATGTCACATATAGTTTAAAGGAAAACCAGAGGATGGATTGTAAACATTCTTCTGCATAACAATTTCTGAATCTGTCTGAAATACTATGATGCGGGTTTATTTGTTGTGTTTTTGCTCCTATGATCAAAAGGTCAGTGGGTAACAAGATTACAATAGACCCTCACTAATTCACCCTAATGACTAGGGTGCAGATTAACAAATGTTCTGGATTACTGAGTAAGTGAGCAAAAACAATAAAACCATTGCATCACTTAATGTACTTTGTTCATTTGTTTTGACAAGAGTAAATTAATTGTAAGCATTTATAATACAGGGAAGCCATTAAAAGTCAACATTTATCAATGGTTACTACACATTTAGTGCTATTTCTATTTCAAGTAACCTATTCCAAGTTTCTCTCTTGTTTTAAATATACAGGAAAAAACATGGTAATCCCAGATCTCACTGTATGGTGACTGTAGGCAAATGCTGACTTTAATGACACTGGACATCACAGTGAACTAGTGAAGTGGTATAGAACAGCCTCAACTATACAACCCCCTATAGCACACTGCTGTCCCTTTGTAAAACATGATACTGTTGGTTTATTTGTAAGAATTATCAGGTCTGAATTACTGAATTAAGAATTAGTGGCATTTCCAACAGGGAATGGAAATCTCACAGAACATAATCTGGAGATCTTGCTGTCCATCTAGGCATTAAGATGTCACCCACAGGGATGCTGAACTCTCATTGGACCATTATTTAAAAACAAAAAGGAGCTGTGGGTGCTCAGCACCTCTCAGAACCACATCTTTATGCTGCAGTACAACAGTCTCAGTAGCAAAAGGGCAGCTGGATGTGAAGGAAAACACCTTGGGTTTTTATTTTTCCCCAAGATTAGAATCAGAATTCTTATAAACTGGAAGTGAAGTCCAAGTTTGTTTTTTTTTCTCCAATTGCCTTTTACAGTTCTCAGTTTTCCCCACACAAGACTGGAACTAAAAATGTTTCCAACCATTACTTGTTCTGAGGCTCTGAACAAATTAACTTTCACCTCACAATTATGATGCTATAACAATTCAGTGAGCTAATGAGCATTCTAGCCCTAACACAGCAGTTAAATCTTCTTTGATTGGCCCAGCATGCCGAGCTGTCAGTCAGACTAATGACTTCCACCCCTTTGCTAAGAGGACAATATGTTCCTAACTACTGGACTCTGACAATAATGTTTCCAGCTGTGCTGGTGAGATCACAAAAATGGCATTTTTATGAGTTCTAATCAAAAAGACTACAATGCAACAGTTCCTCATTTGGGCTTTGATGGGTGAGCAAGTTTGCCCCCAGTTGATTTGATAATAAAACAAGGAATGCTTCATCTCTAATTATTCTTGAAAACCATAACTTTTTTTTTAAATTTGTTTTTAACAGGGTCCCAGCTGATCAAAGACAATGAAAAGCAGAGAAGTGCACAGTAATCTGGCAAACTTCAAGTACATCTGTAGCTCTGATGTGCAAGGACCCATAGCAAAGGTCCATCAGTCAGTAACACCCTGAAGAAACAAATGCAGGGAGTCTGACGGGACGGAGCCCCTCAGATATTATTCATCTGGTAAGGTGACAAGTGCATAGTTGCCACAGTGAAACCTTTGCCAAGCATGATTCTCCACATTAACTGGGCGCTAGGGACAAGGGGTAGGAGCTGCCAAAACCCTGGAGTGTTGTAATGGCATTGGGGTGAAATAAGGATTTGCATTAGGATAAGGATTCTGAGTGAGTCAAATGTTCTGGAGTCCAGATACATACCAGATGTTTGTTCAAACAGATGCAAGGTCAAGCTCCTACATCCCTACAACCGTCCCCACTTGCACAGGCCTTCTCTCAGGGCAGCTGGCCTGCCCTTCTTCTACTCTTGGCCCTGAATCAAGAGGTTCCTTGCCCCTCTTTGCCTCAAATGCTTTAGTCTGCATCAGAGTGCATGTAGCAGGAAGGACAAATCTGCAGGCTGGTTCTTCACAATGTCATCCAGTTGTGAGACTGAACGCCCTCAGGCTAAATCAGTAGAAACAATGTATCCAGGAATTACTTTACAGTATCTGACACTGCTGATACTATGTAACACTTCCAAAAATACTGACTTCTAGAAACAGTAGACTAAATCCTGCCGTATTTTACACCCCGCATAGCTGCAGGCCTGGTGATATTACCAGCGTGTGCTAGATAGGAATTCAGGATTAGTTCCCTTTCAGGTAGTTTAGCACCACTCCGCTTTCTGGCAGAGAGCACTGTCTGGTCTCCCACACAAGGCTGTGCCTGGTTCTTAACACAAGGGGTTCCAGGAATATAGAAAACAGAATGTTTCTCATACTCTTTCCCAATACGTACAAGGCAGGTACAAGGCTGTTGACAATGCAAAAATAGGTTTTTCCTACAAGCTAAAAATAGTTTCCAAGGAGGAAAAACAGGAAAAATTGGCCACTCAAGGGGAAAATGTGTTAAAATGCAGACCCAGTTCACAAATGATTAAGTTTCTTCCAATTATATCCCCTGTATTTTTGGCCACTGTTTTCCATTAATGCTCATCTGCTTTCCTGAGTGTAAATGGCAGACTTCATGACACAGGATTCAGTTCTACAATCCTTACTGAGGCAAAACTCTGATTGACTTAAAGGGATTGGGAACTTCAGAGGTTTGCCCTGTCATGTTCATTAATGAAGAGTGAGGCCTGAAAAGGCCATTAAAGGAATTGTGCTTGCAGACTATTTCTTCACATTGCTCCCATGATTTTTTTTAAAGCTGCCCATTTTATTTCAAACACAATTATTGTATTATGTGGAAGTGTTCTGCATTATTGGCCTGACCTTGGGAGTATATAGCCACATGTCTCATAAGACAAGAGCTGGGGTTGCTTGTCACCTGTTGGGATCCAACTACTAATCAATCATTTAAAATTTTACCCAGCTGCAAGGATTACAGTATGCAGATACCTATTTCATAGACAAAGGCATGAATCAAAATCTCAGCTCTAAACACATGGAAAAAATAGAATGTACCTCCAGTTTTTGAATGTTATAGCTCAGTTCAATTTCTGCTATAAACACTGTACACTCACTTTAGCACTGACACTGATATATTTTACTACTGCTTTTACTTAAGCAACTTAAGTTATTTTACAGTGAACATGCAATCCAGGCCCACATCTACAAATTATGCATGAAAGTCAGAGAAACTACCTTAAACATAATTCTGAAAGTTATTCTTTGCTTCCTTATCTGAAATGCTCAGCAGTCTTGCCACAGACTCTGAAACATTTGCAGAATTACACGTTAAGAGGCAGCTGCACTAAGTTAAAGGTGAAGGTGGGGGTAAGTTATCCACACTTTTTTAAGTCTGCTGGTGAAGCGTGCAAATAGCTTTTGCAACTTTCCAGCTGAAAGCCCTATGGGGTCCTGACCAAGAAAGTACTTAAGCACATGCTTAGTTAAGTATATAGTAAAGGTCCACTCCTTTCCACGTGAACTAAGTGTGTGCTTGAGCAGCTTTTTTTAAAAAAAAGGATGCCCTACTGAATCAGGGCCAATATCTATAGAGAAAAGAACAACTGTTTTTTTTTCCTGTTTTGAAAAACCCACAAAGGTGAAAATAAAAGTATGTCAATTTGAGATTAGCTACCTGAAGTGACTCTTAGTGTTAGAAATTAGAAATAGGTACTAGTTCTACCGATGGCCTAGCCAATAATGATAAATTCCCTGTGGCATCTTAAAGAAGGAAAGGCAATTATGTTGAAGATACCTTTTAATTAAATTATATGCTTCAAAGTAAATTCTCCATCTCTCTAAGACACTTACTGTAAGAATGGCATCAGCACGACACACGAGCGAAGGAGGGGCCTCCTCTTGATTTCTCTTCGGAAACATGCATTTTGTTGGAAGCCATCTTTGATATTTAAGATATATTGATTGTGCCAGGTAACAAACCGGACCTCCTTCAGCCCCCGGCAGCTGGCTTCTTCTATCAATCGTACAACAGGCTGTTTTGAGAAAGGCAGGCAAAGTAATTTATAGTGTTGCAGAACTTAAGGGCTGCAAAGTCCTTAGGGGGTCATCTAGTCCCAGTGTGGCCAACCCATGGCAAGTGCGCCACAAGTGGCGCAGGCAGCCTCCGTGTCTGGCATGTGGCGAGGAGGAAGAGACAGAAAGCAAAGCAACAAATTAAAAGGGGAGTATGGAAGAGTTCAGAGGGCAGAGCATGGGCAGGGACAACGGGGACGAAACAGAAAACTGAACAACAAATCAAGCAGGGGAAAGGGACTGGAGTGGCACTTGAGAAGGATGAGGAGCCTACCCTGTGGCAAACCTGCCAAAAAGGTTGGCTTCCACTAATCTAGTCCATCCTTGTGCTCTGAAACATGATCAAATTTCAAATACACCTAGACCCTCCCTGACAGATGTTTGTCTAAGATGCTCTTATAAGACTAGTAATGACAGGGATTCTACAATTTCTCCCAACTATCCTTTTAATTAAAAGTTGTTTCAAATGATCTAACCTAAATCTCTCCTGCTGAAAATTAAGCCAATTACTTCTTATCCACAATGGAGAAGAACAATCAGTTACCATACTCTTCATAGCAAGACTTTACATATTTGTAGACTGTTGTTGTATCCACACCATTCTTCTTTTATCAACATTTTAAAGTGTAGTGCCCCAAATGCTAAGACCCCACTAAGTCAAGTAGAGCAGAATACTTGCTTCTCAGCTACTCTTGGTACAACATCAATGTTAATATAGCATAGAAAAACATTTACATTTTTTGCAGTGGCAATATATTCTTAACTCATATCCAGCCTATCACCCCCAAATTCGCTTGTGCAGCACTGCTGCCTGACTAGTTTTCCCTGTTATGTATTTAAGTATTTGATATTTCCTTCCTAATCTAATCACTGAGTATGTTTATTTAATTTCACATTATGGCAACTTAATGTGAAATAATTAACATTGCTTTCATCTTCCACTGCTTCTGTACTTTTTTTTAATATAAAAGTGAAACTGCTGTGTTCAGTTACTACACCTACAGTAGAGAGAGAAATGGGAAAGTATTTTACAAATTATATTATCTACCTTAAATGTCTGTTGCAGAAGCAGTACTAAAATGAATTATTGTGTGTAATAAATTCTTCATATTTTTATTCATTCATGTCATTGATCTGCACTCAAAATGTCCTTCATTTAAGGATCTAAAAGTGTGTTACAAATGTTAAATAAGTCTCATTACCCCTGTGAGAAAAATAATATTCTTCACATTTTACAGAGGAGTTAACGAGACACTGCAGAGGAGGGATACATGATTTGCAGAAGATCATACTAGGAGTCAGTGTTAAAGATGGGGCATAGAATATAGAAAACCTGACATGAAACCATTCATATTCTTTCCCAAAGTGACTTTTTTGAGCAAAGAATTAATCAAACTGGGAAGAGTTTCCTAGGAGTAAGCCATACTCCCCTGAAACTAACAAATTTGACCAAACTTGCTTTTAAAATTGACAGTAAATGTTAGGCAGCTTCCCACATTTAACATATTATCACAGGTCATTTGGGAAGCAGAAGTTGAGCAAAGCATAGTCCTCATTTCATTGCACTTTCTGCAGGCCAACTATAACACTGAACTGCCTGGTTACCTTCAAAAAGGACCCTAATATTTACATACATTTTCTACAGTTTTAGTTGGTTTCTAAAGAAGAAAAAAGAAGGAAAACACACTAATATAAAATGCCTATGAGCAAAGTGCTGCAGTTCTGATGGTTCTGGTGCACCCTTGGAACCAACTAGTTTCATTCTCTGATTAGCAGGGGAATTTGAAAACATTGCTTCCTGAGTCCTTGCACTCTCAGAAGAGGCAAGCACTGTGAAGACTCAGTGGCTCAACCCATTTTACTGACCTCTTTGAATTGTGGTTATTTCCCTATTTTTACTGGAACAACCCTAAGTCATCTGCAACCATAATGACTTCTGCTCAAACTGAAAATGACTTGAATCCAACAGGGCCACACTGTCCTCAGCTGTTGTGCAGATATGCAAAAGGAACAGGGCATACAGGCAAGAGCAGGCTGCACTTCCTGAGTACGTGTTCTGCTTCTGCATGCTGAAGAAATCTAAAAAGGATTCTGCTTCCTTGAGATGCTATCCTGATGTGATAACCTGGCACTACAATACTGTGTGAGTTCCTCCAGTGCAGAAGCCTAAATGATACGACTGAACACAAAAGATGAAAGTCATTATCCTGCCCCAAGTGACTAATGCGAACTGCAAGAGTTTGGGCATGGAACTATACACAGGATGGGGTTGGGCAAAATGAAAATGAAAGGGCCAACCTATCCACAGGGGCTGAGTGATCTCACACAGCTGCTACTGCAATTTTTGGATAGCAGTTGAAAAAAACCTCTGGGTTTTGGTTAATGATTCTATCTAATGGTAGAAATGCTAGCCAAGCCCCAACTCCTTCCACTCAAACACCCACTCCCTCTAAACTCCCACTCTGCAGCTGGACTTGTAGAGTCCTGTTGTGCTGAGGGCTTTTACCCAGATGATACTGGGAGAACTTTGATCTCTCTGAAGCAACATCTGAGGTCTGTTACACATTACTTGATTCATAATAGAAGTGAAAAGCATGCATCCCTCTACCAATGAAGAGCACTGGTCCCTGAAAGAGAATCAACGTGCAGAGGGTACCATTTATTTATTTATTTATTTATTTATTTTAGCAAAAGGGCTACAAAGGAATTATATGTAAAATCCTTGAATATACACTTCTAAAACTTTTGGGCTTCAGGCTAAAAGCAGGTTTCTGGGAAGGTTCAAATACCTCAGAGTACTCTCTCCAGCCAAAGTGGTCCCTGCAGAAGTATTTCCAAACTGTATAGTAGTTGGAGGGGGATCCAGTGCAGGAAGGTGTGGAGAGCCTCCGCATTTGGTCAAATTCAGCTGTTTCATACAGTTTCATAATATTCAAATCCACCCAAAACTCGTGTCCCCTGGAAAGAATCAAAATAAAGAATTCTCAATATTGAACCCATCCAAAAACAATTCAGGGCATCAGAAACAAAGCTACTGCAGTACGTCTCCGCAGCACCATGCTTATCCGCTACTGGTAATCCAAACCAAGGCAGAATTCTGAACACTCTATGTAAAATTCTGTACGCATTTCTCACAGAGCCACAGGGACATCAGAGGGGTTGTATGTGCTGTAAGAGGGCTCGATTTGGGCCTGACAATTAGAGCCAGACTGTGAGAAAGCAGGGCTTCGTATGGCATATGGCTGTCTCATAGTGGAGATGCAGTTTGGCAGTCAGGAAGTTTCAGAGCTCCTGAATGGATACCTACTGCTCCATTCCTTTGCAGAAGGCAGGTTGGTCCCCTCCCTGTGATTAGTCAGTGAGGAGGAAGAGGTATGGAGTGACAAACCCACATTCATTCTAGACCCTTTGTAAGAGTGCTAGGAGAGGATAATCACTGCACTCTTCCCGTCTCAGGGATCATTGGTCTTGGTTGAAGAGCTCAGGGGTGGAATGCTCCTTGCCTTCTCCCTAGCACTTGTATGCACATGAAAGGGCTAGTGGCAATCTAAACCTGAATATATTTCTTAGGACAATGGTGAAGCAATATGGTCTAAACACAGGAAGAAAAAAGGCTTCTACTCCAGAGATATTTGTTCATCATAGATGAGTTACAGAATGATAAATATACACATTCTTGATATTTGGAGCACCCTATCTGAACAAATACATCACACAACCATATTTGATGAAGCAGCCAAATACTATTCAAAAGGTTATTCTTGTGAAAGTTAGTGCTTCAGGGAAAAAAGGAATGTAAATGTCTCCAGATGAGGAGCATCTGCTGCTAATCCACCAGAGAGTTCAATTATCTTTCATCACAAGTGCAGCAGAAAAGGACTGGCATAATATGAAAAGGAAAACTGATTTCACTATTATGAAGCTTATGCAGAAAAATATTTGCTTTTGTTCTGCTAGCTGTACTGCTGCTACAAAATCAACACTCTAACATGCAACTTCATAGAAAAATGATTTAGTGCTTTTAGAAGGATATGAGAGCAAACTGGTACTACAGATTGAGAGTTTGAGACTACCATTTTTACCTCAAGGAAAAAAAAGTAACATTCCATTATGGAGAAACTGTGTTAACTGTGTTTAGCAAAAGTGGCTTCTCATACTGTTTGATGAGCAAGTGTTGAAACGCGCCACAGTTGAAAACAAAAAGCATTTTGAAAACCATGTGCTAACTTAGCAGTCCTTGGCCAACGCCGTCTACAATAGTCAGCCACGTTATTTGAGACCAGTTTCATGGGAACAGTACAGATGGCCCCAAACCTCAAATTTTGATTGATCTAGATCTGAACTTCTTGGTAGTCTGCAGGTGTTGGGACCTACATGCAATTCTTCAAAGTTCCAGGCTATTTGTTGAAAGCGCTCAGATCCCACCTTCAGTCGAGGCTGTGTACAAGTAATTCCCAACCAATATTTCTAATTTAGCACAGACAGAATTTATAGGAGATTTCTTAAGTGAGGATCATACACTACAAAGATTGGAGATGAGTGTTAATAAGTGGTTTATGAAATTCCAAAGTGCATCTCTCCTTGATGATAACCTTTAAACACATTAAAGTCCTCCAGATCTTTGATAAATGTATTACAAATTTATTTACATAACACAGTTATGTTACAGATGGGCATAGCTCCACGTGGGGGTGTGGGCTAGACTATCGGACCCTTAATCATGCTGACTAGCAGCTTGCTCCTGGGAGTAACAGTATCAAAATCTAGACCTGGGATGTTAAGCTCCTTGGAATAGGGAAAGTATCTTATCTACATTCTGCAAAGTGAAATACGCATTTGGAAATACATGGGGGTTTAGTAATATAATATTTTTCCTTGATAATTTATATATTATCATAGAAATCTCAGAAGGGATGTGTGATATGTGACCAGTATTAGTAAATAATAGCATTTATGCATGTAGGCACTTGCTTGCCGTTCTTCAGTAGTAAGAATAGTTGTCTTTAAACTGTCATAAAATGAATTTGCCATAAGCATCCATGTCATTAACCAAAAAAGAAACCCATATAGAAAATCAGCTCTGTTAAAACTCAGTCTATCATTAGCCAACCAGCTGAGAAACACTTCAAAGGTCATTGGTTTATTAGCAAATTGGATCTTAAAGCAGATTCAAAGGAACAAATGATTCTGCAGGTTCCCAGAACAGAGTGCAATGTGGCAGCTTTGCAGGCGTAAAAGCATGCAGCAGGCATACACGCATCTGCCAGCATAAAATAATGACCAATTCCTCCGAGCTCAGACAGCTAGTGCTTATGCGATTTAACACAACTCTTATAAGAATCACATTTCTTTAGGATTAGCATATTCCTCAGATAATGCTGTTTGGTTTATTAAATTTCTACCCTTACCACCTATTTATACCTTACTGCAATTTAATAGTTGTCATTGGCAGCTATTAACTCAGAATAAAATAATCTTCTGAAAATCATAAACATAGCATTTAGCACAAAATGAAATATTCCCTCTTTGCATTTAGTGAGCCATATTTTTGCTGGCTGAAACATTTGAATAGACAGATTGTTTGTTTTAACTACCTCTGCATGCTGAAACCATAACAATGTTTATATTTTACACAAGTGATAGATTTAAATATGGATAACTGAAACTCTGTAATTAGTGATTTGCTTGAGAAAGGCAGGAAAGACTGCAGCTTATCCACACCTTTGTTCTGTGTGCTTTCACATTCTATTGGTATTCTATCAAAATATCACAATAAAAAGGTCAATTCCCAAGCACTACAAATCACCCACTATGTACTGTGAATGCCCAGGGAGATGTGCAGATGCTTGGCACGCCTCTGGACCTGCTGTTATTTTTTATTTGTATTTGGTCTCATGAAGTGCTAGACATCTTCAAAGACATACAAGAAGGGATAACTGGTCCTGTTCCCAGGAGTTTCTACTCTAGGTAATTCGTCCAATGCTACTTGGATTACAGACTGGTGATACTGCTTTAGTTTAGCTCTCTCTTTATCCTAAAGCTTCAAAAATAGAAAAGAGGAAAATATAAGTGGATATATTATGAAGTACCTCTACAAACTACTTGCTCCTAAATACACCGGGACAGACTGGTTTTGTAGGTCCACTGATATCAACATGGAGGCACATCTAGGATGGACTGGACCTATTCCCTTTCAGAGACACGCGATTTCTCACTAAGAGCTTTCAGTCTCATTGTGTACAATAGGAATAATTGTTTGCAATAAGAGTAACTCATAAGACCGCCCCCTTCTTTTTCAAATTCATCTATTGCTACGCAAATCAGGTTTTGCCAAGTCAACAAATATTGATCTCTAAATGGTGCCATATGTGAGCATACAGATTCCGATGCAAATTCTGTTGAGAAGACATTGTAATGCACAGAATCTTTAGAAAGATTAACAATGTGTTCTCTGCATTTATTAATGGCACGAGAAATCATTACAGTTAGAATCTGTGCATGACAAATAGCTAAATCCTGAGTAGGAGGCCTATTCAAATACCTTGTGTGTTTTATCATCAATAATTCATCCCATGCAAAAGAATGTTTATAAGTTAATTGAATCTTGCATTCCACCACATGTTTTATCAATGCACAAAACACCCACACTGATTCATAAAACATGTCCCTGAAGCCAACATTTGTTAAGAGTAATATTCTATATTTCAGATAGATAACAACAGTGTATACAAAACCAAGATCAAGTGGAAGTGATAAAAATAAACCCATTGATAAAAACAAACAAACAAAAAACCACAACAACATTAATCCAAAGAAATTACCAGTATGAATATGCTGAAACTGAATGTTGGTCTGAAGAATACATACATACATTTTCTGGAGTGGGGAAAAAACCCCCCACCTTCCTGGTAGGCAGTCAGTGTGTTCCACAACAACAGGCTTCAAACTACATTATTTGAAAACAATACGTGAAATCATGAGGAAGTCATCTCTGTTCAAAAACTGAGCTGTACTATTATCTGATGTGTTGTAGGCAGGAGTATAAATGTGATTTTCTTTGTGAAATTCCACATGAAACCAGTTGGACTCTGTGGTAGGGGCTGTTGTTTGTTCATACCAACCTAAATTTTAAATGTAGATCAAGGTGAAGTCATGGAAGAGCTACTTCGCTTCATTTTATGTTTTAATACAAAAGGCATTTAATACTGTATTTTTTCATGCACAGCACACCTCTATATACAATATGCACCTGGTTTTTGAAAGGCAGAATGAAGAAAAAAAGTCTTCCATGTAGTAAATGAGTAGCAGCAGCTAGGGAGCCAAGCCCACTCCTCATGTAATGGGTCTGGCCTCACGGGCCAGGTCTGGGGCTGCGTGATGGGTCTGGACCTGTACGCCAGCCCAATCCAGTGAACAGAGCCATATCATCTGGCCAGGGGACCAGAAGGGGCCGTCCCCACAGATCTGGAAATCTGGTGGTGGGGAATGGTGGCAGCATTAATTGGCTGCCAGAGCCATGGCAATTAAATGTTGCCACCAGTCCCATTGCTGTCAAATTCCTGGACCTGTGGGAAGCTCAACAGGCCAGATCCAGCCAGCAGGTCCTTTGAGCACCACTGGCAGAACCTGATTTTACCATACTTCCTTGCTTATAATGTGCACTCCAGTTTCTACCAGCCAGTTTTTGGGGAAAAGGTAAAGGTTATAGGTAAGAAAAATACAGTACTGTTATTTGTATTTCTTTGGCACTTGGGGGTCAACTGTGCTAGGAGCTGTACAGATAGAGAACAAAAAAATAATTCCTGTCCCCAAAAGCTTATAATCTAAGCATGGTTTCCGATTTTGTTCTATTTCCAAGGCAAAAAATCCCAGACAACAAAAAAACCCTAAGAAAAAAACTCCCAAACATTTCACAGCTTTCCCTTCACCCTTCAACAAGATTCAACCTTCCAACAAAATGCAATGAAATTCAAAACCTATTGCAATAAAAAAATGTAGCAAGTTATTCATACAAATATATTTATAATTTAATATTTTTTCATAAAAAAGTGCTGGATGACAAATTTTCCTACCAAACTTGATAGCAATATAATTATGAACAACTGCCAAGTATAGTAGAATGATGTTTGCACTAGGTTTATGTCAACGCAAGTACTGTAAGGAGCGCAGGACAATCTGAAAACAGAAATAACCATCTTTTTCACCCAAAATGTTCTTTCAGGGCCACCTACTTGCACTGGGAGCCTATTTAAAGCATTAAACGTGTGATCAAAGTTCAAGGAAGACCAAAACCATAAATGCTGAACACTGCTTAAATAAATAAATTTCACAGGCACTTGAAACATAGCTGACTTCTGATACATGACTGATGTTCCTAAACCTGCTAAAATACAGAACCTGACACATACATTCAACTATGCAACAAGATAAGTAGAACCATAGTAGTACTATCTGATGGGATTGCATGAGGGTATTATCTTAGGTGAATATACTGCACTGTGTGCCTATTTTAGTAGTGCCTTGCTTAGCAACCAATAGACTTATAGGGTTACCCTTCCAATATCTAGCAAAATGGCTGCATATAAAAAATCTACACTTGGCTGCACAGATTATTTAACGAGGCAAAAAGCTGTCTTCTTCTGTTTTTCTAATAGCTTTTCAGCCAACTTCAGCTGCAGGAAAAGGTCAATTTATTCTTTTCCATAATAACTACAACATTGTGCTATACTGTTCCAATAGACCGAATTACAGTAAACCTTCCCCATACTTCTGTAACTGTGGAGAGTTTATTTGTAGCTGAGTTGGTAATTAGCTCCAACTATAAGCCCTATCTATGTTTAGCATCCTTGTAACTTAGGCTAGCAGATGCCTTGGACTGAAAACAGTGTTTTACTCTGAAAGGTAAGTAGTTGTCTGTAAAGTCTGTCTGAGGCAGGGGCCACACACGCAGAGTCCAGCCACAGCCTGCTGCACACGGCCAGGAGCACAGCACTGCATGTGGAACAGTACTCAGCAGGTAAGCGTGCTAAAATATTACCATGGTGAGGTCACTTGTATAGCAGGTATATAACCTTGCATAGCAAGGCTGTCTAACTGGCATCCTATGGGCCACATGCAGCCCACAGGAGGCCAGGTCGCAACCACTGGGCTCTCATCCAGCCACCGCTCTCCCCAGGAGGCAGATTAATGAGGAGCAGTATGGGGAGCTGAGGTTGAGCCAGTGATGTATATGGGGAGGGTAGTAGTTGTTTGGGGCTGGGGGGGGGGGCAGAAATCACACCCGCATAGGGCAGTACTGGGTATGCCCATGAGGTCACATAATGCAGCAGGGGGTCTTGGGGTGCCCATGAGGGTACATATTTCAGCAAGGAGTGCGTGTGGGAAGGTAGGGAATATGCCCATATAGTATGACAGGGTAGGGGAGGGAAGAGTTGGGTATAGACACATGGGACAGCAGGTGGGAGTGTCTGCATGGCCAGGTAACCCATGATGTTCCTGATGCAGCCCCTATTGGCGTGGCCCCCAGGAGCTTAGAAATTGGCAGCCCTGGTATATGGACTGGAACAGTGGAGTCTAGTAGAACAAGCAGGATGTGGGTTCTTCCAGCCACTCCCTGAACTATCCCCAAAAGAAACTCCATAGAATATTGTTCTCCACACTTTGATGCCATCCATAGGGATATTATGTCAAGGCCTATCCTCTAGCACTGGGGTCAGCAGGATCACCCCAGTCAATGTTGTTCAACATTTATTTGTGGGAACTGCAAGGAAAGCAACGGTGCAGACTAGTTTAGGAAGATAGGAAGCCCAATTCAAACATGCTGTTGGGTCAAGAACTACAACTGTTGCCTGTATGGAAGACAACTTGCATGGTGGAGCAGGAATGAGTCCCTGCATGAGCATGTAGCCAGTGGTCCTCAACCTTCTTCGATGCAAGGCACCACTCAGAAACACCAGCTTTTAGTTTTCACTTGTATTTTTGAGTACAGAAAAATGAGAGCAATTCTTTTATGGCAAAGAACTCTAAACCACAAACAGGTGAGAATGTTTTTAACACTATGAATTCATATTTGAAATCTCTTGGTTTATCAGTACCTTCCTCCTGAGAATCTTACAGTCTCCAGCCACTGGTGCAGTCCTTTATCTCAGGACACTCGCATGAGATTGGGCAGACATCATCACCCCCATTTTACATTTTCCAAATTGAAGCATGGAAAAGCTTGACTGACTTGTCAAAAGTCATTTGGCAAATCAAATCAGTGGCAGAGCTGGCAACTGTCCTTTTCTTTGACTGCCAACTTGATCATCCTCCTTTATAAAATTGGGCTGCTTATTTGTATTAAAAGAGTAAGCATCCTGGACTCTCTGGCACAAGCACTGCTGTATCTTCACAGAGGACCTCACACTCTTAACTGAATATGTTACACATACCATGTGGTCATCCCTACCCTAAAATAACATTGACTTCTATTAAGTTGCACCAATGCACTAGAGAAAAGAATGCAACAAAGTTACAACAAAGCCAACTACTACAACATCTTGTGCACCTACTAAAAACAAAGGTTAATCATTTAAGGAAGATAACCTACTAAAATAATGGGCCAAATTCATTTTGGGATAGGAGTATAGGTTGTAGCTGTGTTGATCTAAGGACATAGGCAGACACAATTCTAATAAATCCAATATCTTTTATTAGATTAACTCAAATAGTTGGAAATAATTCTTCTTTGCAAGCTTTCAGGCACTAACACCCTTCATCAGTTTGAGGAAGCACTTGTGATTGGTGTGTGCTCTTCCTGGATGGAATGGGAAGGGGAGAGGGAAGTGAATGGAGCTGGTAAATAGGTGGAAAGGTAGCATGGATTCAACCCATTTCTTCCTCTTATTTGCCTTTTGAGTTTTAGCAAGTAGCTCTTCTTCTGTACACTATTCTTTTTATCACATTAATACAACTGTATACACTATGCAAGAACACAAAATTAGGAGGAAAATTTTTTTTGGACTCTGAAGCTATATGTGGATTTTACAGACTACTCTGAAGTTCAGTTACGTGTCATGAACAGAGCAGAGTTCAGAAAAAAGATGCAATCAATTAACACAGGTCTGAACAGGAAATGAAATTGAGTTCCCATCAGAACAAACAGCTGTGATCAGGCAAGATTGCAAACTAAAAACACACCATCTTAAAAGTAGGCAACTTAATTTCATCTCAGTGACTAAGCCACACACTTCCCCGAAACAGCAAGTGAACAGTTGCTGTGAATAGCTTTTAGACAACTGGGTGTTCAAGCAAATACAAATCTGCAGGGTTGGTTAAACTGAACTCAGCCAATGTAAGTCATGAGAATACTGGCTGTGTATTCATACTTTCTGGGTAGCCCCACCATTGTCTACAGTTAGTCCTAGTTTGCCTTATTCAAAGCTAATAGATGTATGAAGTCATACACTGAAATGCAGCTCAGTGCAGAGGGACAGCTCAAGATTTACCACTTAAACTCCAATGTTAAGGCCAATTTTCTCCTCACATGATGAGGTCAGTCTATGAGTACCAGTAACTTGACATAGCAAAATCATACTCCAAAGCCAACTGAATTTTATAGGACTCTCTCTAGTGTATTCAACAGGCTTTGAATCAGGCCCTGTGTATGTTAGAAGAAGATCAGATGACATTGGGAGAAAGTTTTCCCATTGAGGTTAAGAGGACTGCATCTGGACCTCACACTGAAGTAACTAATTAAAATAAGAAAGGGCCAAATTCAAACTGGTGCAAATCAGAGTAATTCAACCAAAACTCAATGGAGTTGCTACTGAGATTCAATATCCAAGCCAAGAACAGAGTTTAGCAGTCCTGACTCAAGTCTTCTGCTCACGTGGAGATATTTCTTTCCTCAAAAGATATTTACCCACACCTCAAATGAAAGTCATTGCAAAAATGTTGCCATCAGGTAACACAAGGCTGTGAAATAAAGCCAATTAATTGCAATGAGTCTCAGAGAAAGGCAGTTCTCTCATGGTTTTCAACAGTGCAGCAATAAGACACGTGATTGAGTTTTGGGTGCTCATTCAGGAAGACAAAAAGCAGAACAGGAACACCACCCTAAACAGTAATATCTAGCATTGGGGCAAGACTAAAAATGAGAATAACAAATACAATGTTTACTTGTGAGCTTCTCTTTAATGCGCTTAAACAGAAACGTGAGAAGGGACTGGCAGAACACAAAATTAGTTGACGAGTATTTTGTTAAATATGTCCTCTCCCCACAACACACATCTTCTTTCAGCTGTGACTGTAAAAGCTGGGAAGATAGTAAACTGCAAGGAGAATTCAGAAAGGGAAAAACATGTTGTTATGAAAAAAAAAAAGTGCACTTGAGGTGAATATTTATTCTCTGCCAGTAAGTCAGCTTTACTACTTCCCCAAGATTTACAGAAATGTC
The DNA here is from genome assembly GCF_001723915.1 of Gavialis gangeticus. Taxonomy (NCBI): domain Eukaryota; kingdom Metazoa; phylum Chordata; order Crocodylia; family Gavialidae; genus Gavialis; species Gavialis gangeticus. The sequence goes on along the minus strand of NW_017728995.1, from coordinate 6,243,897 downwards.
AACTGAAAAAAAGTAGACCTTTGTGTACAAATGGGGAGTCAAGAAAGGCCAACTGTTGCCATCTGCAGAGAGAGAGAGGCAGGCTCCAACTTCAGTTACACTGTTGTAAAT
>NW_017728995.1:6237027-6238786 GCF_001723915.1 Gavialis gangeticus | reverse complement strand
AGTGCACTTGAGGTGAATATTTATTCTCTGCCAGTAAGTCAGCTTTACTACTTCCCCAAGATTTACAGAAATGTCAACTGAAAAAAAGTAGACCTTTGTGTACAAATGGGGAGTCAAGAAAGGCCAACTGTTGCCATCTGCAGAGAGAGAGAGGCAGGCTCCAACTTCAGTTACACTGTTGTAAATATCAAATTTATACCACTGCAACCGAAACAAGAATCAGTGACCCAATATCTCTAAAATAATGACGACGTCACATTTATGCAAATTTTACCGTCATTACTGGATGTGCCATAGTTTGGCATGTAATTCCCACCTGTCCTTTTGTTTGCATTAGAACATTTATACAGAAATCCTTAGCTGGTGTGTATTGGTGTAACTCCAATAAAATGGGCAAAGGTACACTGATTCACACCAAAGGAAGATATGACCTGCAGAGTTTATAGGCTAGAGTTACTGGAACATTCAGTTTGTTTTGCATGATCGCAGTAATACAAAAAGCAGCCATAAAGCCAGTTTAATTGGCAGGGTAGGCTGGGTTCATAGGCACCACAAGAAAGGCATGAAGCAGCCAGAATACAAAGAATTTCAGCCCTTTATCTTAATCAAAAGAATTTAAAATGAATAGTGGTTACATGAAGGGCCCTGTAGGAACATCTTTCGGTTGTCACTGATCAGCACGGAAGTGGGCTAGCTTTTCAAAGTCCCTGCAGCCAGTGCAGCTGCAATAATACATGAGCCCACAAAGTCTCATGGGTATGCACAGGCTGCATTAAGTGCACCTGCAAGAACCTTCACATTTCAAGGTTGGGATGTTGCATCTGTACATGTTTTTTTGAGAGTTTGAAGCTGGAGGCTTGGTTCTGCTAAAATTTGAGATCCTACTGACATCAAGGAAGTTGCACCAATGTAGCCGAGCAGAGTCTAGCCCTTAAAAAGTACTCAGAGAGGTGAAGTTTAATTAAAAAAAAGCACATTCAATTAGAAGACTTTCGGCTCGATGGTTTCTGCAGAATGAAAGCGCACCTTGTTCCTGTCATCTTTGCACTTATGTTTGATCTTCTTGCAATGACTATTCTTCCATTCATTTACAATGGTCAAGTGGGCGGTTCCCAGGAAATAAACAAAATGTAGCAGTTAAACATCATCAAGGACACAAGTCCATGCTTATTTGCTGTTAGGAAACAGGTAAACACAACCTGTAGTTAACTCCCTTTTTGCCTATGCCATACTGACAGTAGCTATATACATTGACAAAATAAGCAAGGTTGAACCAAATCAATCACAAATTTTCAATAGTCTTAGAACTATAACCTGCTCATTTGAAAATACAGCAAGTATAACTCACACACACCACCTTACATGGCATTAGCTAGGTTTTGCCTGCAGGAAGATTGGGACAATTGGACTTTGGTAAGCCTGGTTCTTTGTATACAAGGACTGAGTTTAGGTCTACTGCATGTTGCTATCCTTAAAGTACTATTCAGTTTAGTATACTGCCTTTTTATACTTCCCAGGGAGTGGGCCAGATTGCTTTTGACTGTTCAGATTATCTTCTGCAAATTTGATTAATCATAAAGACTCAAAAACAGCCTTGTTTGTACCAAAGAAATTCCAAGTACAACTTACTAAATAAATGTCAGTTTATAAACAAGGAAGACTAATGAACAAACAACATTAATAACAGGATCAGTGGATATTGGGTGTCGTTTCCAGTCCATTATATACACACACACACACACACACACACACACACACA
>NW_017728995.1:6228196-6232027 GCF_001723915.1 Gavialis gangeticus | reverse complement strand
ACAAGGAAGACTAATGAACAAACAACATTAATAACAGGATCAGTGGATATTGGGTGTCGTTTCCAGTCCATTATATACACACACACACACACACACTAACTATATATATACACATACATATACACACACACACACACACACACACACACACCATTGTTCTTTCATTTGAGTGCCCCATATTATGCATAACTAATCCAGTGGACCCATGATGATTTAGATTTTATAGCTGTATAGGGTGATGGTCGTATAGTTTACGCTATAGACTTTAACAAAAATCTATTGTAAAAAGGGATACACCAACAAGGGAAAGAATAAATATCAAACTGTACATCTGTAATATTTATTTGGGTAGCAAAGTGTTTATTGTAAAAGGCACAGAAAAAACTACAGCAGCCAAAAGCCTATTCTTTATTACATTTTTCTATTTCTGTTAGGAAACCAGTGAAAATAATACAAGGGCTCAGGGAGCACAGTGCTGTATTTAAAGACTGGCAATTCACTTCAAGGTTACCAGTTCAAGCCTGGCCCAAGAGAATAGAATCAAGTTATTAAAGTATGACAGCTGGTTGGTGCCCAGTATAAAAGGATGTTGGCAGTATCAGCACAGGGCCTTTCTAGGCACGCGTGCGTGTGTGTGGGGGAGCAGTATTAAGCATTATTTATTTGTTTGAGAAATTGCAGCTTCCTGGTTGCAATAAAGAGGTATCAATATTAAGAAACCATCAACTGATAAGCAGGCTGGCAGTCTCATCAAAAGAAGTCCAAGAACTAAAGAGATGTGGGAAGGGAGGGAATGACCTACATGACTGTCCTCCCCTTATCAACAGAATTGCTTGCACAGCCCAGGGGGGGCATATTTTGGAGAGAGGGGATAGATTCCCACCCCCATCCCCCAAACAAAAAAAAACCCAACACTAAACTAAAATTATTTGAAGAGGAGTTTTGCTTTGGGATCATCAAAATGTCTTGTTTGATTGAACCAGAATTGTTCCTATAACACAAAACCACTGTAATACAATTAGTTTCCTTCCCTAGAGGCCACTTTCTTCCTTATGCTCCACCATGATCTTTAAGGTCAGTCAAGAACAGCTTTCTGCAAGTACTAAGTTCATTTGGCAAAAAACAAGTGGCAGTTGTTCCTCAATAGTCACTCAGTTCTGGAATTCCTTCCCCTTTGAGACTCATCAGAAACTCAGCCTGGACATCTTGAAGCATTGTAAGACCTTATTTCAGTAGACTTTTAGCAGCAAAGGTTAAATTCTGAAGTACTCTTTGGGAAGTAGCTTTATTATGCTTTTATAAAATGTATTAAAAGCCACCCTGAGCCACTTTGGGGCAGATGGCATAGAAAACTAAGTAAAATATTCAAATGTTATTATAAAATGTAAACAAGATGAATTGATATGAGAAAGCAGAAACAAAATGTGTTTTACCTTACCAAAATGAAACAGTGTGATAATACTGAAATAAAATAAGGAAGTGAAAAAAAAAACCTAACAAAAATAAGATATCACACTCCAATAAAAGTACAAAATGTTTCATTTCAACCTTCCCATTTGTTTCAACTTATGGCATATAGTATTCAGATTACAGTATTACATAGCAGAATTTTCACATTAAATCAAAAAGCCTCAAGTTCAGCATAATTTAAAAATTTGACTTTTTTTCCTATGAACAAAGTCAAACAGGTTTGATGAAACTGCATTTTCCAATGGGAAATGTCCATCAAAATTGTAGGCACCTATACATACAATGCATGCTAATTAGCATGTATTGGAGCAGACTCAATTCACATAGTCCACTGAAGCATGTTAATTAACACACTCTAGCAGCCTCTGTCGAACAAGGTTTAGTTCAAGCACCCCTACCACCATTTTGAAGTGCAGGGATGCTGAACAGACATGACACTGTGGGCACTTTAATTAGAATGGTTCTTGGAGCCACTAACCCCCTCCCACCCCAGATCATGTGTACATAGACACCCTTTGTTGACTAGCTCTACTATATATGATCTTTCCAAAGATGATAAAGAGGTAATGTAAGGAAGCATCTCTGGGAATGGAAATTTTGGTCTCCCCAGGCCAAAGACTTATTCAAAAACCAATACTTTGGGTTTTGTTTTGTTTTTTTGTTTTAAGTTATGCTGGGTAAAACTTTTATAAACACTATGTTATTTAGGAGCTTAAGTGATTTAGGAATGTGGGAGTCTACTTCCTCAATCACGTCAGGCATTTAGGGCATTTTATCAAATCCCAAGATTTCACAGATACTGAAGAGTACCTAGATTTATGGCCACTAGCAGAAATGCTTCAAGTACATTAACACTTTAAATTTTAGAAATTCAGTTACTCTAATCTTATATTTCCAAAGTGGCTACTGAATTTGGAAACCTGTTCTAGAATGGCTAATTTCAGGGTCTTCAGTTGCACACACTAAAACTGACACACTGAAATATCAGAGAACATTTAGCTTGTGAGAGAATCAGATTCTGCAGTCCATGCTCAGACCATCCTCCCCTGGATTTCAGTAAGGTTGCTCTATTAAAGAAAGGAATTTAGGAACACAGGACTGGAAAAAGACCCCCTGGGCTAGTCACCTGCACCCAATATGTCAGTGCTTTGACACTATGAACAAAGAAGGAATTTAGGATGGAGGCCCTAACTAAACAAATTTTTTAAAAGTCAATTCATTACTTCTCTTCATTCCTAATGAAGAAAGCTGGGTGACAAATGCATGAAATTATGGACTGCTGCCTCTAAAGCAATTATTCTGTGCAATCTGATTTAACAATTATAAATCTTTGCTTTTAGACAGGACTGTTTTATTAGCATAAGTACACAAGGAACAGACTGACCTAAACCTGAAGCCAGGTGACAGCTGCTTCCAAAACTGTAATTTGCTTATTGATGCAAAACGAGAAAGGAAATAAATGAGAGATTGCTGCTGATTCTTTTGACAGTCCTACATAGGCCTTGTAACTTCTCTAGAGCTGTATAGATAGAAGCCAATTAGTTTTGTTTCATATGTAAATGGTGAAAGAGGGGCAAATAAGAATTCACTGGAATGCATTATTATAAAAGCACAAGGGACTTTAAAAAAACAAAACACTTCACATTTCTTCCTCAGTCTGTTTTGCTTCTCCTAGCAAGGGATTTTTAAGAGTTAATTCAAATCCATTCAGCTGTGTATATTCAAGAACTACCACAAAGTCACAAGGCACAGTAAATTTCAGCTGTTCTCCACTCTCTGGTATTATTGATAACACATAAGGAGTAATCAAATACATTCCAACAGCTGTGCAGATCAGAAAGATAACTAGTTATTTGAGTAAACAGCCTTCAGCTAGAGGACCCTGAATAAATAAAAAGGCTTCTACTTGGCTACAAGGAGCTTTAGAATCATTGGAAAACACACTAATATTAGATGCGGAAAAACACTAATCAGGAGCATCTGTTAAGGTACATCTTCCCCCCCCTACAATGTTCAGAGTATTTCTACACAGTCCTTCTTTGGAGTATTGTCACATTAACAAATGGAAAGGACCGAATAGCTACCATGTCAGAATGACTTGGAATATGACAACATGGAGAGAAGCGTGCAATGGAACAGAGGGCTGGAAATCCCCCGGCACACCAGGAGGGGCTGGAATGGTCACGCAAGTGAAGGCTGTGGTTGGCTGAACATTACTGGGCTGTTTTAGGCAGACTCTAATGCCATAAGTAATGATAAATTTAGTTTTGAAAAGCTGATTAGCACAGTGCCTTTGAACTTCCCTTATTTTCTGCAGCAAACAGATGCATGATTTGAATGGGGGGGGGGGGGGGGGGGGAA
>NW_017728995.1:6225703-6228136 GCF_001723915.1 Gavialis gangeticus | reverse complement strand
GGGGGGGGGGGGGGGGGGGGAGGAAAGAGTAAAGAAAAGAAAACCTGGCTTAACTCCACTGCCAAATATTTTCCCTTACTGAAGGGTATCTTAAAATAATCACATAGTCTGGGCACTCTCATGCTCGAAAGCGGTACTTGGCATTGTTCTCTCAATACAGAGCCCAAGTCTGGACATCTTCCAGGGCCTTTCCTAACATGCAGGAGGAAAACTGAGTGCTTGTGTGTTTTTCTACCTGCTGACATTCATATCCCCTACTACTTTTGCAACAGTGTGCATGTACAAAGCCAGGCAGCCCCCCCAATTTAAGAGAGCAAAAAGAGACCGCTTCTTCATGATGTTTCCGTTGGAACCCAAAGAGCAGTAACCTTGTTACAATTAACTAATTAAGAAAGACTCACATTTCCCATTTTAAAGATCATATTCTCTTGGGTAAAATAAATATGCATTTGGTTGTTGGACAACACAGACAATACCGATAAGGAGAGATTTCTATCAATAGCTCTCTGAAGAATATATTTAACGCAGATCTTTTTCCTAACTGAACCAACGGCCCCAAACTGTGGACTTTCTTAAATCTCTGTGGTCTTTAAGAAAAGGCTGGATGCCTACCTGGCTGGACTCGTTTGAGTCCCATTTCTCTTTTTGGGGTTTTTTGTTGTTCTCCCGCCCTGGCGGGGGGTCGGGCTAGAAGATCTACTAGGTCCCTTCCGACCCTTAATCTATGAATCTCTGCCCAATGAAGAAGATATGGATACAGAGTGTAATGAGTTTATGTTATAAACTGTTTTCAAAACCAGGGGAAACAAACAACTACTACTCACTGGTTACTAGTGAGGCCAACTTCTGCTTGGCCTTTCTTGGACATGCAAACTGCTGAACAGACATTTCCTTGTATGCAGCCTGCATAGATAGGCCCATAAAGCTAGTATGACCACAAGAGATTAACAGCTTTAGTCAAATAATGTGGTAACCATGTGAACCATGAGCTGCTCTAGCTTGTTTGCTAGCCTCTCAGCAAGGTTCAACATGCCGCTAGCTGCATCTTGTTGCCAGGAAACACAACATCACCTTGGAATACAAGGAAAGCCAAGGTGCAGTGACCACAAGTAAACTCCATGAAAACCTCAGACAGACCCCAAAGAAACCATACTCTAAGGTTCAAGGTCCCCCCACCCCCAACATGAGAAGATACTGCTTGTTAGAGAGCTTCCTCCTACTTGAAGAGACCCTTGCATCTTTCGTTTCCCCCCACTTTAACATGAAAATTTAAAGATTATTTGCAGGATATCAGAATCGCTGCTGGAAGGCACAACTTTTGGCCTTGAATAAGTTCTGTCTCTAGGTTCCTGCTGATACTCATCCTCTAAGAAGGACCTCATGAGGGAAACAAGTTTCCTTAGTCAAAATTCCACAATATCATACCATAAATCTTTTAATAGAAAGGAAACTGACACTTGCAAATTGCCAATATTCATTACATCTTGCTTTGGCCTGCGGCTGCAAAGTATTGGCCAAGGCCGAGATCCTCACTAAAGGCAACTGAAATAAATGAGATGAGTAAGGGCCACAAGACTAGGAGCTTGGTGAGGAAGTCTAACCATTAGAAAGGACTGCTGCTTCAAGTCATTTATAGCCACAGTATACTACCCCATTCTTATCCAAAAGAAAGTGACAAGCGCTTTGGTAGACTGGTTCAAAACTGACCCAATTGTGTGTCTTCAGAAATCTGTCTTCATACTTCAAGAACACAGCTTCTCACTGGCAACAGGACATCCAGTGTAGTCCTGACCCACCATTCCTGGTTTTCCCAGGATCACACTGTCTGTCTTGTTTTACTCATGGTAACAGAACACTACGTGTTTGACAATAATCCTGATAAGTTTCTTCCTGACCAGTTCTGACAGAAACTTGATGTTCCAAGAAGTCAAAATACTCACCAGACTGGAAATCTGCATCATAAGTGTAAAACTATTCTGCCAGTTTTACAAAATCAGGAGGTGGGAGGATTAAAGCAATTATGAAGGGTTTTGTTTTTTTTAAATATATAATTAAATTGCTCAACATCATGATTTAGAACAGCCAGCTCATAAGGACTTTTGAAAGTCCATATGACAAAAAGGGAGATAAAACATAAAAAAGTAACTTTGAGGCTAACTGCAGAGAGCTCAGACTAACTACTTAGAAATAAAGGAAAGCCAGTCTATGTACATTTTTGCTACTTTAGTTTCCAAGAGGCTTTGAAGACTGAAACTAAAAACTAAGTCATTGAACAAAAAGTAATGTATGAGAGTCATAACAGTTTAAAAATTAAGACACAGTGAACTCCACCTATCTGCCAATTACAGGCTTTTGTTCTGCTTAATTCAATAAGGGATCTAAAATTTCCTAAAAGATGAAAGCAAGATTAAAAAAAAAAAAAAAAAAAAAAAA
>NW_017728995.1:6221869-6225605 GCF_001723915.1 Gavialis gangeticus | reverse complement strand
AAAAAAAAAAAAAAAAAAAAAAAGAGAGAGAGAGACAGTTCCATTTTAAATATAGGGTATGCACAACCTAGGCTCTGTCATTAATTTCAAGGGTATTCTCAACAGGATGGTAAAACATGGCTGGCACAGTGCTTAGTGTTTTGGAGCCTAAATAAACCAATACACAAAGTCAAGGAAATACTCCACTGGACTTCAAGTGAGCACTGGATTGACCTCTGATGCTTAAGATGTAGACAGTTTTGTGATTGCAAGTGAAATGCTTCTGGCCCTGAAACATTAAGGAAAAAGGGACACTGATCTTCAGGGTTGGAAAAGCAACCCACAGACTAGGATGCAGAAAGACAAAGATAAAAAAGTTGGCTCTACAAGACATTCACTCCCTAGAACAAGTGGAATCTCATGGAATGTGGCAGGGTATAAGAGCCCCACACATCCCACCTGAGCAATAGGAAGAGATCTGAAAAACTGCAACATGAAACAGATTTCCTCTGTGGGTCCCCAAACACATGGAGCTTTGAGTTCTCCATTTGCCTCTTACCTCAAAAGAAGGATGCTGTATTTAAACAGCCTCAGTCCTATAATCCAGTAGATAGATTCAGGAAGTATAATCATATACTCATGGTATTACAATGGAGAGGTGTCCCTTGCTTTTACACAGGCAAGGACTTGATATAGTAGATCATTTCCACACCTCACCACAACAAGACCATCCTCAAAGTCTGATCCTACACTATAAGAGGCAAAGGGAGCTTCTCCTTCGACTCCTATGGGAGCAGAATCAAGCCTAAAGTGATAACTGAACCTGGGACATCTTTATTCTCTTATCTGCTATTAGCAGAAAACAGCGCACACAGGGAACTAGGGCTTTTGACATGTAGGAAGTTATTCTGAAGTGAAACTGCCAAAGCTGATAAAGAGCACTCCTGAGAAGGTTTGAATGAATAACACCACTCACATTTCAAACCACAAAAATATTCTGCATTGTCTTCACCAAGCGATGTGGCAATCATTTAATTTTAATAGGTGCCTGGAAGGAAGTAATGCAAAATGCACTAGGAATGTATCTGGGTGAAGTGACTAGTTTTGATCATAAACAAGTTGCAAGAGAAAGGCTGAAGAGCAAGTAGTGAAGAACATGCCTCAATGTTTATTTCTTCATCAGGTCTGTAAAATAAGAAGATTGGCATTCACTATTAAAAAAAAAAAAATGTAGTTACTCTATAAAGAGGGAAACCTTCCAGAAGTAAACCCATGAGTTTCAGGTCTTACTGAGTCTGCAAATAAGCAGACAAGAAAAAATGTGCTTAGTCAGTGCTAACCAACTAAAACAAGAGTCTTGCCATTTGTTTCAGTGGGTGCTCCTATTGACCTTATTGGACCATGGACCTCAGGAAGTGTATGAAATATTCCTATTCATGTCTGCTGGGTGTTTCTGTCAAGAAGATCAAGACTGTCAGACTTGGGAGAACTTGCACATGATCAAGTCCTAGGGACTGAGTGTGGGATTATAGGTAAACTCATGGATATAGGAAAAAGAGAGCATTCCCTCCTGACCCCTCAAATAAGCTGTTCTCATTTACTGCTAAATATCATTTAGACAGCACCGATGATATATTATGTCAAAGATCAGAATAGTGTTGGTTCTTATAAAGACACAACATGGAACACTAACAAAGGGATTTCAATTCTGAAGTGGCCAAATAAAGTGTAGACTACAAACAATATTAATGAGGGCTTCAGAAAATGCTGGTATGTTTTAGAAAAATTTAAAACCAAGTTTTTCCCCAGATGTAGAGAATGCAGCATTTGGTTCAAGTTTCCCTTAACTGCTGTTTAAATGCCCTTAGCTCTGTGAATGAATAAGTGGAATTACCTACCCGTACTTCACTTTGATCCTGTCATTGTCTGGGTTGCAGTAGAGTCTTTCCAGATGCTCCTGGGAGTCATTGGTCACACTCTGCCAAGTCTGTGAAGCAGTCCTCCTGACCTGCCAGTGGTAGGGCAACACAGTGTGATGTTTGGGACAGTCACTGCCATAAACACAAGTGCCTTGCAGAAAATCCACACAGATTTCTATCTCATCCTCCTGATGGGTATGGTATTGCAGCTGGTTCAAGAGCTCAAATACAAGATCGAGAGATGCCTCTTCACTTTTGTCCTGGAAAATCCCAGCACTGAATTTATCATCTGGGTTCAAACTGTACTGCATGAGGCAGTTGTTCTCCTGGAATAAGCCAGATGAGTAGCCTTCTAGCATCTTGTCTAGGAACACCGGGCAGGCTGCAGCATCACTTGAGGCTGTGAGCAAGGGGTGATCCTGGAATGATTCATTAGTGGATTCGGCAGCAGTTCCAGGAGCGGTTTCTGAAGGGAAGCTCTGATCCCCAGCCTGAGCCTCCTGCTCAGGGTGCCCAGAAGGCGGATGAGCCTCCGGCATCTGTCTCTGCACATGAGGAACTGCTGGCATCAGCACTGCCACATTGCTTTCTGGCTGGGAGCAGGAGGCATTAAGTCCTAAAGCTTTTTTCCCCACAGTTTCACATAAATTACTATGACCTCCACCCTGGCCTCTGGGCACAAAAACCCCATCCAAGGTCCCAGCTCCCAGCACGCTGGCAAAGATTGGCCGCAAAGCCATTAAAGTTTGCGTGTCCAGCCTCTTCTGTGCTTGCTGCTTCTTTTTAAAGCAAGGTTTAACTGGAGGGATCTTCTCAGAGAGCCTCATCTGGGGAGGGAAGTCTTCTGAAGGGGGTCCCTTCATCGTTGGGCACGGGGCCTGCTGAACAACACAAGCTGGCTCTGGCATGGCATCCATCAGGCAGACACTGCTCTCTCCGAACCACTTTCAAAAGTCCCAGGGGTGCACAACAACCAACTTAGGACAGACGGGAAAACAAGACAGTTAAGCTATGAGCAATTAGAGGCTAACACGAACAGGATCACCCCTGGAGAGGATTTCAAGCAGGCAACAGCAAACCGCTCCTCCTCCTCCCGTGTCTGTGGGTAGCCCCCAGGCACATCCAGCATGAAGCTAACTCCGACTAATTAATCCCAAACACACAGCTTGCCTCCGCCTCACACGCAGGGTCTCGGAGAGGCTCCCAGACACGCACACAGTCCCCGAGGAGCGGGAGGGGCCGGACCCTGCACCAGCGCCGCCTGCGACTCTGGCCAGCCCCGCGGAGCAGGGACCCCGCCGCAGCTCCGGCCTCTTTCCGCCCCCGGCCCCAGAGCCGGAGCCGGAGGCGGCCGCCCGCCTGCAATGTCACATTCCCACCGCGGCCTTCATCCGCGCCCCTGTTCCTCCCCACACGCGGCCGCCCCCCCGGCCCGCTCTGACTCAGGCGCCCGCGGTGCTGGGTCACCGCTGCGTGACACGGCCCCATCCGGGCACGCGGGGCAGCCGTGGGAGCCCAAGTCCCCGTGCCCCTCCCCGTCCCGCGGCGGCTGCTCTGCCCGGCGGGCGCGGGGCGGGCTCCTGTCGAAGCGGGAAGGTCCCCCGCGGCCGCCCCAGGGTCCGGCTGAGGGGCGCTGCTCTCCCCCACCCCACAGGACAACCGCGGCCCCGCGCGCCCGGAGCTGGGGGCGGCGTTACCTGGGGGGCGGCCCCGCGCTAAGCGCGCGGGCAGCCGAGGTGGGATCCTGCTGCGTGCATCACCGGCCTGGCCCTACCCCAGTCCCCACTGCCTCTGGCCCAGTGCCGCCCGGCTGCTGCTTTTAAACCTCGCTTCCTGGA
>NW_017728995.1:6215238-6216869 GCF_001723915.1 Gavialis gangeticus | reverse complement strand
TGTGCTTGTGTGCATGTGTACGTGTGCGTGCGTGTGTGTGTGTCTGTGTGCGTGCGCGCGCGTGTGCGTGCGTGCGCCCACATGCCGAGCGGGGGTAGGTCTCCCGGGAGCCCGGGCCTGCTACCGTCGCGGTGCCGTGGGCAGGGAGGAGGGCGCAGCGCCGTGACTACCACCGCTGGCCCCGGTTGAGTCCACGGGAAGAGTCCCACGTACTCGCAAGGCGCCAGGAGCTGATCCCGCGAGGGTCGCGACCTTGGGCCAGGTGCCTGCACCTCGCTAAGGACGGGGCCTAAGCCCTTACCTAGTTAATGTCTGTAAAGTGTTTGGAAAATGAAAGGCAATTTCAGTTATGTTACTCTAGTACAGAGTCAACCCAGCCTTTTTCCCTGCATTTTTTAAAGAGTGGTCACAACTGGGATATTTTACGTATGGCTCCATGAAGAATGTGCTTTTAATTTTGCTCTTCCTCATCAGCCGTTACTGTGCAGTCATCATTGTTTCTGTACTTTGTGTGCAGGCCAGAGTATGACAGGGCGGTTCAGCCTGCTGGTGCCATTGGTTGCAATGTTTCTATGGTGAGTCACAGACCCATTTGATAAGTGAGTTTCAGCAGACCGCCTGGCTACGTGTCCATCGATTTCAAATGACTGGAGAACACCACGATTCCCTTTACCTGGGGTAATTAACACCATCAGATAAAGTGAATTATCAAAAGGAAAGTAATAAAATAGAAGCTAATGTCCACCCAGCAGGCAGTGAGTGGCAATGTGGAAGACAACGCCACATCCTCAGTTCAGACAGACCTAATGACACAGTCAATTTATTTTTTTAAATAACCACATAACTGAAATAGTGATTGAAATATATCTAGTTCTAAAATAATAGAACTTGGAACAGCTTGTGAGATGCAAATAAATATTACATAGGGTTTGTCTCCACACACAAGCATCCCTCCCACCAAATTCAGGGGGACCACAGGGATGCAAATGAGGAAAAAATGCAACTCAAAACAACTCTCTATGCACAGACATATAATTCAGAAGATACACCATAGCACGCCATAAGATCACAGAGCAATTTTTGAAGCTACACCATGCACACACATAAACCATGACTGCCACAAATATATGATCTCATTTCTAAATATATGTTTCAGTCTTTAGTGAGGGAAAGTGAACTTTAATTAATTCTTTCAAATAGTAAACTGCATTGGAGTGTGTGCAGTAATTTACTGTGTGGCCATCCAAGTAATGGAATAGTCAGTAGATACACTTTCTTTTTACAGTGAAGTCTGAGGGGAAGTTCTTTGCTTTACCCTCAGATGTTCACATTTTCAAAAACAAGTAAGTGGTCAAGCTCCAACAAGCTTCCTAATGATAAAAACAGAACTTGCCTTTGCATCTGGATGCTTACTATGATGCCTATAATTTGCGGAGACAGTGTGATACAGTAAGGCTGATTTTATCACCCTTAGGACCAATATTCCACTCATTCAATATTGTGTGGGGAATAAAAAATGAGTACAACTTGGAAAGATATTACAGAAGGGGAAGCAATGGATGTGACTGCATGCAATTGCATATGATGCATGTTCTCTTTTCCCTTTTAACCTCTTGTAGGAGTTACGAAAT
>NW_017728995.1:6191003-6210238 GCF_001723915.1 Gavialis gangeticus | reverse complement strand
TGGGGAATAAAAAATGAGTACAACTTGGAAAGATATTACAGAAGGGGAAGCAATGGATGTGACTGCATGCAATTGCATATGATGCATGTTCTCTTTTCCCTTTTAACCTCTTGTAGGAGTTACGAAATGCAGTAGAATAATGCAATAGGTGGATTAGATGTTTTATTATATTGGGTGCAAACAGGACAAGAAATCCATGTTTGGAAAGACCCCGGGGCAAACACGCTCGTAGTCAAAATGTAACGTTGGCAGGATGCAGTGCAATGAACCACAGATGTGCTAATGTCGGAGGAAAGGTAGTTGAACAGCAGAAAAGAGATTGGTAAACCAAGGAGGTGTCAAGGAGATTGGGTCCAGGAGGTCCACAGAAACCTACCAGGAATAGACAAAGAATTTTAAAAAGGTTTTGTGTACTAGAAATGACAAGATATGTCTGTGTGGAAGCTCTGGCTAGTTCTGACCAGTTTCTAGAACTCCGAAGAAAGTGTTGTCATAAGAAATCTAAGGGATAAAATGGAGAAAGAGAGGGGTTCTTTTAGGTTTGCTAGGAATTTGCTAGTGTGAGCTGATCTGCTGGAGCCATCCAGCATGGGACAGCTAGCATTTTCCTCACCAGCCCAGGTGTAAGCCCAGATCAAATGCTCATAAATGTAATTATTGTGTGGTGTGAGTATAGTCGCTAATAACTGTATTATAACATTGCTACCCAATGTATAGTTAGTATTCTGTGTATTTTTGAGCATTTGTTTAAAGTAACTGTACAGTTGTTTTTGGGCTTTGGATTTAATAAAGTCATTCTAGCTGAATTACAGACTGGGTCATTTGAGTTTCAACACCTGAATCCCAAATACACACAACTGGGGCTCTATAGACCTAGGTGTGTTGAATCAGAGATATATATGAGCCAAGAACAATTGCACTGCAGTAGATTACCATCCTAACTCAAGGTATTGCTGGATATTTCAGCAGAAAAGCTCGCTGCTAGAATCAGTATTATGTCTTTTTGGGGGCTTTTTCCCCGGACTAGGAGGTGAGTAAGATATGTAAGTACTGTGATATAGGCAGGGCCAAAAGACTTCCATAAGACCCTTTTAGTCATGGATGCCTTAAAATCACTCTTTCCCATCAACACTTTCCACAGCGGGTTTGGATCTACCTGCGTGTATCCTGTTTGTGTTCTCAGGACCCACATAAGTAGTAGGCTACCCTCCTGCCTTCTGTATATATTTATAGACCCTTTGCTTTCATGTGCATGCTGCAGAACAAGATAGGAGAGGAGAGACCCAGTTACCTTTTTCCTTCTGTTGCTTTGCTGAAAGTGGAGAAATATTCCCTAGAAAATATGAAGAAAAAGTGACCTTTAGGGGCTACCCACTTGTAGTAAAAAGAAAGGGCTAAGATTTGCAGAACATGGTGATACAACTGAGCTGTTGGATAGTCTGCTATCGAGTCATGTGGAAAAAATGTAAGTAGTCAGAAATAGATGTACCCTAAAAAGTTAAGCCAGGGGCAGATACTCTTTCGGGGGTGATGTGTAGCAGAGTACCACTAATGAGCCTTAGGGCAGAACTGTAGGGAGGGACTGCGACATGCACATTTTTCTAAAACCCTTGATGTCTGTGATCACTCAGTTCCCACACTGCATCACACATCATTCACAGATGTCCCCCCACATACCAACAGCCAGCCACCAAAACATTTATCTCCAAACATGCTGAGGTGCAAGTCTTTTTTCCTGATAGCAAGTTAACTTTGAATGTTATTAAAATCAATTTCTGTAGTAATTTAGAGCCAGGTTAAGTGTATAGGAGTTGTCTTTTGTTATTAATACCTTGGTTTCACCGTCCCCTACCACACTTCTTCAGACCACGCATCTTTACAGGATGACAGAGCCATTTCTGAGGTTACCACATACAGAGACACCAACCCTGACTGCAGCGAAGGTCTGATTTTTATTTCCAAATACGTGTTTCCAATCCTTTATAGACATCTGCAGACTGTCAGTTGATATGTTTGTACTGTGTATCAAATGCTGAACAGGAGGCTTTAGATTCAGCATAAAACTTGGAGGCAGGCTTCACAGTAGTTTATTATACTTTTTGGAATCTGGGCCATGAAAGCATGGGCCACTGCATTTAAATAATTTTTTTTTTTACTGGGTTCCTAGTAACTAGGAAAACAAGCTGGTTAAGTGAAAAGTACTTCTCCCCCTTTAAGATACCTTCCCCAGCTGCATTATCTAGATCAGTCATCTGCCTGAAACCTTGTGTGTTTACATTTTCATTTTCTCAAATATGGAACAGGTGAACTTTGAAACTGCTGAAAAGAAAAAGCTCTGAATAATTCAGGCGTTGTGTGGAGCGTATCTCTGTATGGCACCTGAGCCAGTCCCTTCAGATAAAAAGTGATGCAAGGTCAGAATGCAAACCAGTCTGTACAGTAAAACTACCTTCTCCTTGTGTAATTAGTGTCATCATGAGAGAAACACCTTTGTTATTTTTAGAGCTTAGCCACTAGAAACAGCAGCTGTGCGACTGAAACCCAAACTAAGAAAACAAACATTATGTTTAAAGTTAAAGAAAAGTTGTCTTGGGGTTATTTATAATAAAACTTTGCACTGAGCACATCTGAGAATCTCAACAGGCCTCTCAATCCTTTTTGTGAAGAATTTTAGCATTGCTGTCCCTACTCCACATTTTACAGAATGAAAATTTACACACAGAGTTTGAGACCTGCCTGAGTTTACACAACTCAATAGAATTCCCCTTGGCTTTAGCAGGAGAGGAATCCCGCCCCCCCACCAAAAAAAAAAATCATGTACCATTTAATGGGTCATCATGCACCACGGCAGGGGGTCGGACTAGATGATCTGCTCAGGTCCCTTCCGACCCTAGAAACTATGAAACTATGAATTGAAATGCCATACTTTGCAGTTCTGTAGTGATTTTTCATTACAAGGTCTCCAGGTGCTTTAATGATATTTAGTAATTTTTTATTATTGTATAACACCTTGAGATATATAGACACAAAATTATATTTAAGATCTACATATCAATAATACTAGAGGCTGAATAGTCTGCTTTATATTCTTAACAACAAGAAAATGAGACTCACTGAAGGTCAAAAGAAAGTCAGTTACAATAGAAACAGAATATAGGTCTCTTAACTCTAGTTGTGTGAGAGGGTAGGACGTAATGATTTGGGGGATTCTTTAGGGTTAGCAATTTCCTGTGAATGCAGAGGCCTGGACTTGATGGCTCAGAAGGTTCCTTTCAGTACTATGCCCCTAATCTAATACCCTACTGATCATACCAGACTATCGATAAACTGTTGTAAAGGTTTCTGTAGAATTATACACGTCTCTTTGCTGTAAAGCCACTCATATGAAAAGGTGACATAAAGCAAGAAAAGAATGAATGAACTTACTGGTTTTCTTAATAAAACCACTCCATATCTAATTACCATTCATTTGCAGTAGGAAGTATACAGCACAAAGCCATACTTTATGCTAAACCTCTTTTCAGCTTTGACAGCCTTTTATAAATGGGTAATGATCTTTTTATAAACATGTGGAAAAGCTCTGAAAAAAACAAGATGCAAAATCATTGAACAGACATCAAGCTAAATACTCCATCTATATGAACCAGTATTTATTAATAAACTCTTATTCAAAGCAATCAAGTAGATGGCACTTTTCCAGGCCTCTGCTCAGTGGCAAATACTGATACTGACCTCAACAATAATGTGAGAGCCCAAGTCTTGCTCTGCCATGGACATGTGCCAGCAAGTCAGATTATACAAGTCCTCAGAGAAAACGGATGTTAATGAATGACACTTTAAAAAAGCTAACAACTGGAAAATGAAACTCTCAGCTATCTCACTTCATAACATCTTTGAACGTTTGCTACATATTTATTTTAGGTGGACTTTGTATAATTCAATTGGATCCGTTTTAGTACAAAATGTTTCGTAGGCTGCATTTTTTATGTAAAGACTCCCACTTTTTTCTAAATTTTTCTATAAATCAATAAAACATGGGGAATCTCTGTCTGTCTCCAATTCCAGGTGTCTCTTTCCACTTGCTTTCTTTATCCTAATCTCACTAATCGCAGCCTGCAGCCGTTTTATGCTTTACATTTTTGTTTCTCCAAGGTCAGAACAAGTAACTGGAATGTTTACTTGGGGAAATGGAAACACAAAACAGGAAGGTTAGTTTTGGCTGTGATGAAAAGCTGCTGAAGGAAGACTCAGGCAAAGGTTTGTAAAATAGATTCAGCCCAGTAGCTTTCCTATGGCGCCACCTAGTAGGTCATATCTTAATCTTCTCTGCACTGATCATTTTTACAAATTTCCCAACTATTTCTTTAGAGCTGGTATAACAAACTGGCAAGATCAAAACAGAATGAGGTGGGATTTTTGAAAGCTCTCAGCAAAGCCCTAGGTTGCTTGAAAATTTCCTAACTCATTTCTTTGGGAAGAGAGATAAGCTAACATTGAGCGCTTGTGAAAATGTCACCCTTATTAAAATACATATAGTCAATAAATAAAAATTATAGTAATTACAGGGCATCTTGTGCTATCACAAATCTCACACAGCTCAGCAGGCATGTATATCTAATTAATAAGTATTGCCTTATTTGGGAAGGCAGCACTGCTGTAGAATAGTAGTGCTCAAGGTTTTGGCCCCATGGGCCAGCTGAATGGCATGGGGCTAGTCAATGGGTCAGATCAGGCTCTGGGGCCCCAATTTGTCCCAACATATCAGGATCAGGCCCCAGGGCTCTGCATGACCCCCACCCAGCCCTGTGTCACTCCGCACACCTGATTTAGCACACAGGGCCATAACTGGGGGGGGAGCCTCACAAGCTGGATGACACAGCACCAGGGTCCAGATCTGGCCCATGGGCCAGGGATTGAGTACTTCTGCTCTATAGCACCAATGGCTTTGATCTGTACTACTATTCAGTGATATCTATGAGCAAATGTACAATCAGTCAGGCCTCTTATTTGTTTCCATCAGTGCCAGGTATTTGGTTTTCCTGGGTAAAAGGAAAAGTTGGATAGTTTTAAACTAAGGGTTCAGGCAAATTGTTTCTGCAGCTGAAAAATAAATATGATTGATTTTCTGAGTATAGTCCAAGCCTGATTTTCTTCTCTTTATATTGGTATAAACCAAGAGCAACTCCAGTGGGGGGAACATATACATACATACATACATACATATATATATATATGTATTCAGATTACATATATTAAAATATAATCTATATATAAGACTTGCACTAACTTGTTTGTAGGAACACTGCCCTTGTTGGAATGTAGCCAGATCAAAACCACCTTGTCACTTATGACTCATGAATATCACATCTCCACTGGTGAGTAAACCTCATGTTAACAAGTGACCCAGTTATACATTTCTCTTTATTAACTAAGATCTTGAATGTTTGGTGAAACTGTTCTTTCACCCACTGAAAATATGTGCACACAAACATCTTGGTTTTGGTTCCTCTTTTCTGGTTTCCTCATATGCAGTATTTCTGTTTGCAGGGTATGTGTCCAGTGATGCAGTAATTTGTGCAAAGGAACATGGAACAAAAGACTCAACAGTCTCGGTCCTGAAAGGTGCTTTACTGACAATCATTTTTGCAGATGAAATTAACTGATCTTTGCAAGTATATACAATCAGTTTCTGTTGTGACATCAGAATTTTTGGTAGAATGAACAACTGCTCCAAACACTGAAGGAAAACTCCTTATAAAATTCATTCTGGTTTCATATTATAATAAATAACAAAAAGACATGGAAAACAACGTCCATCAGTTGTATCCCAAATTCCTCAGCTTTTAGGAAGATATCTTTCTAGGTAACATTTGTGTTGTTGCAGTTGTATCTTCTAATGTTGCACTAGTCAGGAAGACAAGCCAAAATTCTTTTTCCATTATAGTTCTACAAAATTTGGGGGATACGGTAGACATTGGTTATCTTTAAAATGCAGTTCGAGCTTGCACCAAATTCAACTGCTTTTATTTTTGGCAATTGAATTTCTTCAGGTCTTGCAAGAATGAACCAAGAACACATAGGTTTGATACACTTCAGAACTCAAGCCATCTGAGCCACGTGAGCAGTTAGGATCTTTAAATAAAGTGCATTTCACTCACCAAAGGCAGGATAGTTAAGCACTTACCTATACCACAAAAACTGCAAAAATGTATCTAAATCAGTGCAGAAACATGATAGACACTTGCCCCATCTTAGAACGCCCACACAAAGGGGCAGTCAGTGTGGCAGAGATGATATCTTTTATTAGATCAACTAGGATAGTTGCATTATTAGATCAACTAGGATAGTTGCAAAGGTTTAATAAAAGATATTGCCTCTACTACAACAACTGCTTTTGCTTAGACCAACACTGCTACAAATGTTACCCTTCACTCAAAGGGGCTGCACTAATTTAGTTCCAATATGATGTAAGAGGCGCTTTCCTTTGTAGAAAAACACCTTAGTTTAAGTGTTCCTTTATCAATTTAGCTGAGGGAAGGGGGATGGAGATTTACGGTATTTCAGCTGCTCTACAGTAGCCAGCCATGATAACTGAAAGCTAACGTGTCAGTTTATTCTTCAATGAAAGAAGAAAAGACACTCCTAAACCACTTTAAATAGCTATAGAAACTGATTTACGCAGAGCTGTGCTACTTGTATGTAAACAACTATGACTTTTTTTAAATAGATGAATAACATGGCAAGAATTACTCTGTGGATGACAACCTTGTTTCCATTTCCATTTCTAGAGCCTGGGGCCTATTTAAATTAACAGAGGAAAGAACATTCCTTATAGTTAACTTAAGATTTAAGTCAAACAACAATGCATAAAAAACACTTATTGGAATTTTAAAAACTACCCTGAGTAGGTGATTGGCTGTCTTAAAAAATAAGTCAGTAATAATCAGAGATCCTATGAATTCTAAAGGGGCCATCTGGAAGATAACACCCTGGCAGTATCTTGTATCTGCTAACGCTTTGTTGCTATACCAAATATTTAATAGAGTTGGCAAGTGAGAGGCCCATTCTGCAAAGGAATTTGCCTAAGCCGACTTCCATGAGGAGTCTCACCAAAGTCTATGGAAGGCAGGAAGCTCTACTTGCACACGCTCACTCAGATCAGAGCTGACAACGTTAATAAGAAGGCTGCAATCCTCTTAGGCCACTGACAGATGTGAAAAAAAAAGAAACCAAAAGACCCCAGCACTTTACCAAAAAAGGAAGTGCATCAGTTTGACCTGGCTTGCCCAACATCTATATAAATTGTGCGCTTTAGCGGGGCCTTTTGGCACTTATATCTAATAGCTGATTGAATCAGCTATTAATCAGCTATTAGATAAAAGTGACAAAAGGCCCCACTGAAGTGCATGGTGGGCGAGCTAGTTCAAACTGACACGATGCCTCTTCTGGGCAGGCATTACACTTGATGCAGAGGTGTGTTCAGTTGAAAGTAAAGCGCTGTTTAGGGCGGGGGGCAGTCACGTATGTAAGCAGCCTTAGTACCTTATTGCAAAAGTATTCTGTTGCATTGATTTCAGTGGAACTACTTGTGGTCTAAAGGACCATTCAATGCGAGTACGGGTATCACCGATTAACTCTGCCTCCTGAGAGCTGACAATAACCAATTGGCATTTTGTGCAGACATCCCAGGGCATCCATGGTGTTAGGCATTACCACATACAATAGCAGGGATGGTATCTGTTAGAGCAGTCTGACAGGGCTATTAATGGGCTTTCAGGCTTCAGGTGTGCTTCCTGAGATCTGGAAGCATATTGGATACCTGAAAGTTTGTCCAACTGTTGCCAGACACTCAGAGCTACATGGTGTGGTGTCTCACCACATTCTCCCTTCAGATACACTGATCCCTGCAGCAGTCCAGCTTGAATTGGCATGTAAAAAAAGGCAGATCCTGAGGAACAGTTTTGAGTGAGCTGAGACGCCTAAGGCCACTGATAACAGCAAATGACAACCCCAGGTAAGAACAAGGGTCACAGGTCACGACTCAGAGCTTTCCTGATCCCTACCGGATTAGCCAGGAGATAACTATCTCAGAGAAATGGGCGGTATTACAGATATTTGAATCTGAACTGTATAAAACCGCTCCACACAAAGGCATAGGTGTAAAGGTGTGGAACTTGCCTCAACTGTGAGGATGGATTCTGAGACCGTAGTGAATAGTGAATATATTTGTGTACTCTGTGCTGTCTGTAGCTGCTGCTGGTAATTTTGTCTGATTGCTACTGTCTTAATAAATTGGTATACAGTTCGGAGGAACTTGCTTTGGCTTCTCACATACTTCTTTGGATAAAATAAAAGCCCCCAGAGTCATGCTGGGTGTAACACAAGATCTCTTCCAACTATATATTGCTGCATGCCCTTTAGGCAGTGAGGCTTTAGCATATTTAGAAAGCAGACCTTCACACAGAAAGGGGCATAGAGAAGAGGTGCAAATTGATTCACTTCAATCCAGTGATCTCAGTTAAATGAAATCACCCCATAGAGAGGAATTCAGTCTGAAACAGCTGCTCTGAAAGGTGGGACCTGTTCCATTCATTCATCTCAGCGGCTGTTCTCACCCTATTCTTCCAAGCATGCCATTCTTTATACCTCACCCCAGGCTCAGACCTGTCACATGAGTAAGACGTAGGAAGAATGAAGTCATGACTGCCTGGGTAAATTGGTGGTGAAATGGTAACTGAAACCAAATATTATTTTTGTGTCAAAGAAGATCCCTTTTGGAGAAGAAGTACAGAACAGATAATGAGTAATCAATAGCTAGGAAAATGCCAGCTAATGGCTGCTAAGCACATCAAGTGCAGTCTTTAACTTGGGAAGTTGTTTAAAGACCAGCTATCAGTTAAGAGAAAAAAATGGGTACTTTGGGGTAACTGAGACAGCATTCCCTCTCTTTGAACCCGATTCAGTATGAAAACAGGGTGCTGGAACAGAGGTTATGAGCTCAGATAAAATGTGTTACAAGTCTGAACAAAGACACACCAGCTGGAGGACACACGCCTTGCTGCTGATCACATAGAAATAACTGAATTTCACTTTCTGCCTGATTTTGAAAGGGGAGTCTGAAAGGTGCTTTTCATAATGCAGCACATAAAAACATTGCTGGTACACAGAGGGAAACAGGTATGAGCATAAGGAATCAAAAGCTTTCAGGGTCGGGGCAGAGAAAGAGAGACTCATTAGATTTTCTGTGGGACCAAGAATGTGGATCACATTCTGCAGCTGGCTGGAATCAGAACAATGCTAACAAAGATAACTGGGGTCAGGTGACCCCAGTGAGGTGACTGTCCAGTATCCTTTTGAAGGTTTCTAGGGTAGGTGATTGCACCACCTCTGGAGGGAGCTTATTCCCATCTGGACACCCTGACTGTGAAGACATTTTTCCTAGTGTTAAGCCTGAAACGGTCTTCCAGGAGTTTGTGGCCATTACTCCTGCTTTTCCCCAAGGATGCCCTAGTGAACAGTTGTTCACCGAGTCCTTGATGTACTCCTCTGATGTAGTGGTAAGCTGCTACCAAGTCCTCTCACAGCCTTCTCGTTTTTAGACTGAAGAGACTCAAGTCCTTCAATCTTTCCTTGTATGGTGTGGCTTGCAAGTCTCTGATTACATGGGTGGCCCTTATCTGGACCCTCTCAAGCTTTTCCACGTCCTTTTTGAAGTGCAGTGCCCAGAACTGGATGCAGTACTCCAGCTGCAGTCTCAGCAATGCTGAGTAAAACAGAACAATCACTTTCTTGGTTTTGCTTGACATGTATCGGTCGATGCTTGCCAGAGTATTGTTTGCCCTGCTGGCTACAGCATCACACTGACGGCTCATGTTCATACAGGTTTTCCTTGCCAACCATGGTTTTTGCCAACCATGATTTTGAGTATCCATGCTTGGGGGGTGGGGCAGGGGGAGAAGACGGTACAGTTGGAAAATACCCCCCACGGCCCCTCTGGCCCTTCTCATGCCTCTCACTCCCCACCACAGCCTGGCTGGTGCTCCTCACCCCCAACCCACAGCCTCTGCTCCCCCAGCCCTGCTGGTTTTGCCAATCATGGGAACTTTCAGGAACCTAAAACCCGTGTGGTTGGTGAGAGAAGCCTGTACTATGGTCTATTATTACCACTAGGTCACTTTTAGTCATGGTGCTAGTCAGTTTGGCACCACCGAGCCTGTAAGTATGTCATTCCCAGATGGAGGACTTTACACTTCTCAATGCTGAACTTCATCTGGTTCTGACCCATCCAACTTGCCAATCTGTTTAGATCCGCCTGTATCGGCAGCCTATCTTCAAAAGTGACCGCGCTCCCCTATAACTTGGTATCATCCGCAAACTTGACCAGTGAGCTCTTTACCCCCACATCCAAATCATTGATAAAGGTGTTGAAAAGCACTGCACCAAGCACCTATCCCTAAGGGACACCACTGGCCACTTCTCACCAGGACAACCCAGACATTAGGACTGTCTGGGTCCTACCCCGCAGCCAGCTTCCTACCCACCTGTTGAGCAGTTAAGCCCACAATCCTCCAATTTTCCCATGAGAACATCATGGGATACCAGATCAAAGGCCTTTTGGAAATCTAGGTATACAATGTTGTCCTCCTTTCTCTTATCCAGGTGGTAAGTTACCTGGTTGTAGAAGGAGATGAGATTGGTAAGACAAGATCTGCCTGCAATGAAGCCATGCTGACTTGTGTAGAATCCTACCTTCTACAGGTGTATCGCACATAGACTCCATGATGAATTTTTTCAGGATTTTCCCTGGGATAGAAGTTAGGCTAATGGGCCTATAGTTGCCGAGGTCCTCTCTTCTCCCTTTTTTTGAAGATGGGCACAACATTGGCCCTTTTCCAGTCTTCAGGGACCTCCCCCCACCCAAGTGCCATGAGTTTTGGAGGAGTTTTGCCAGAGGTCTCGCAATGACTTTGGCCAGCTCCTTCAGCACACTTGGATGAAGTTCATCCAGTCCTGTTGACTTTTAAATGTCTAACTTTTCTAACTGATCATGCACCAGCTCAACGTCAACAGTAGGAAGGCAGTCATTCTCACCATGCCCATTCTGAACCTTATCTAGTATGATTTTCCCTTAGTCCGGTGAAATGCTGAAGCAAAGTAGTCATTCAGGAGTTCAGTTTTCTCCTGCATCCTGGGGTGCCTTGAACTCCTTTCGTTGGTACTGTACCATGCAATGTTGGCACAAATCAGTTGGCACACAGGGGCGGGACCCTATGAGCTGGGGATAAGGGGCAAGGGGTTGTGGGGCAGAGGGTGTGCAGGTGCAGCTGGTCACCTGGTAGCTTCTGAGGCCAGGCAGCTTCTGAGGCCAGGTCGGGGTGCCCCCTGGTGTTAAGTGGGAAAACATGATTCAAAAGATAAACCCAGAGACCTCAAATAGGAACCCATAGTATTAAAATCTTTCTGCCCTGCTGTGATCTTTGCAACCAGATTAATTTTTTTTTACTATAGAAAAAAATAGAGTAAAAGCTAAGAGCTGGAATTTTCCAAGGGATGCCTTGAGCCTAAAAAAGTTGAGAACCACTGTTTAGACCTATAACTGGGTGATCTCTCTAATGTACATAGTGTTAAGGCCCAAATCCTCCCATCTGCCACAATGCAAAGAACCACTTATACTTTAGGTAGCTATGCACAAGAATGGGAGAGGATAGGGAAAGCTGGAGAAGGAATCTTTACATGTGTCCTGGAACAACTCCAGACCCATTCCATAGCAGCTATGGCAGCTGTGAAGCTCTGATAACCCTTGGGTCCTAGCACATGCTACCTCCACAGAGGTCTTTGTTCAGCACATCTGCTATAGCAGCTTTACTTCCAGGAAGATTTCTGCACTTAAGGAGTAGGAAAAAAAAGACTTAAATCAAGGTGAAAACCTCTGAGTAGTTAGGCAATCACTGGTACTGCTGCCACCATAATTATATTCTCTTTCAGCTCAAGCATGAAAGTAATATTCAACTCTGGTGAGGCCATAGCTTCTTTCCGGCTGTCATGTTAATGATAAACCTTCTAGAGCCCTGGGAAATTAAGATTCACATTGAGGCAGACAAATACAACTCTGTTAAAGAACTGGCTGGTTTACTATTAATCACAGGTCCCAGAAGATTTTGCTTTTTAATCCAACACTGACCGTGCCCGCAGCCCACATTAACACAGATAAACAGAGACAATGAAATAGACAAAACAAATCCTGCTGGGAAATAACTTAGCTCTCATAAAACAACTTCAGCTGTTCCAGTTTAGAGATTCAGAGAAAGTGGGAGGATAGCATAGCAGTGCAGGACATCTCTGAATTTCTAGGAGACTTACTAGTATTCCTCATGTTTTACAACTTAATAAGGAACCTACTTTTTCTTCATATATCAGAATTGAGGGCAATCATACATCAGCAGGCAAAACTGTGCTCTTGGATTTAAAAAAAAATCCATCAATCAAGGTGTCTGGTTTTTTGATGCTGGTGTGACCAAAGGGCGAAGTGACTTTTAGCTACACTTCTGATTTCCTTTGTGATATTAAGGAAGTTCATGATTCATTGCCTAAAAACAGCCTTCCTTTCCCAGTTTATATGTATAAATAGAAATACAGTTCAGCCACATGCAAGCCTGGAGGTTTTTCACAGGCTTATGACAATGTGGGAACTAGATACTAGGCAAAAGTTAGCAAACACAGACTGACATGGAAACGTGTTAAAATTCCACCTTTACAGGAAAAAAAACATCTTTTTTAGACACCTGTTCTGCATGAAAATACACAGGTGGGAAGAAAAACTTCAATTGCATTTACAGAAAATGGTAAAACATGGAGGGAGAAGCCAACACAATGTTCCATATTTAGCATAAACAGCAGCAATTAACTCTTCCCCCTCACCATCTTATGAGGAATGTAAGGTTTTATTTTTAATAGCTCCATGGAAAATGGCAAGCCTACTGAAAATAGATTCCATTCACCTGCAAATAAATTTGAAGCGTTAAGTTCTTGTGGATGCAGGCATTCCTGTTAACTTCAATGATATTACTTGCATGCTAAGAGCACATTATTCACTATCATTTTATTGTGAACCAAACTGAAGAAGTTCAAGAGAAGAAATGACTATTGGATCCCCTTATTCTTTGCATTAATGCAATATCAGACAAGACTAACATCCAAACACATATCACCTATGTGCAGTTAGAAAAGAAAACAGGGAAAAAACAAAGTCTAGATTATATGCTTCATAGCTGCAAGCTTGTCCTGGAAGAGCTGGACTATGGCAGTTATTTGAATCTCCTTACAACCAATAATTTATCTACAGAAGCATTCAAGAGAGCAATAGGAGGTTACATGTTATTTGCCAGAAATCAAAATACATAAGGGTGATTTTCCAGGTACTTAGTTCCCTCTGCTATGTGTTGAGTATCCTCTGCTCCAAATGCCTTTGGGGTTGAGGCAGGCAAGGTTCTTTAAGTAGACGTGATATCTTTTATTAGACCAACTGAGTAGTTAGAAAAAAGTTCTTGGCAAGCTTTTGGGCACAGTCATCCTTCTTCAGGCATAGGGAGTCTCTGCTGTTCTGAGACTCCAAGGAATTCAGGGTTGAGGGTGTTCAGCTCTGATAGGATGCACTCAGCACGCTGCAGTGAAGCACTTAAGCACAGCCAATAAACTTTAGTAGCTTTAACGAAGAAAATGATTGGCTTCTTTCCCCAATTTTTTTGTCAAATAAATCCAATATATTTACAGCAATTCCATAACCTTTATGGCAGCTTTGTTCCAAGTGGGGCTCTGCTTACAGCTACAGCCTGCCAGTGCCATTTAAAACAGAAACATTCCCATTTGTTTAGTTAAGAAACTCATATCGTTTCACTGCCTGGAGGTAGACTCCTAGTCCATATTTCACTTCTAATTCAATTCCTTTTTCCAGTGCTTGTTTATTTAACTTAATAAGTTATTTAACTTATTAAATACATCATAGCATCATCTCTCCCAAAAGGCAAGATGCAAGTGAAAAGTAATGAAATAATGGCATCTGGATTTTTAATAAAACTGTCTCCTGATGTATTTACAGGATTTGTATGAAAATACTAATTGTTCTAGGCAGGAAGCCAAAACAGAAATAGGGACTGAATCTGTCTCAAATGTCTCAGAATATTTCTTTAAGACATGCTTTGCTGGAACCCCCCGCTAATTCCTGATTCTTTCCTTGATCTTGCACCTCACTAACTCATGTCACAGTGACTGTCTCTGTGCTGAATGCCACTGCTGTCAGTGCCTAAGAGCCCATGAGGGGAAAAAAAAAATCTCCTGGAGAGCAACTGAGACGCTGAAAAAAAAAATCTTTGCTGGCTTGTGATTGATCCTGTATCCTTGTACCCTCTTTTTCCTGCATAGCCACTGGAGGATTGAGAAAATCAAACCCAAGAGCTCAAAGCTCCAGTAAGAGTCTTTCCATGCCCTGCAGCAGATGCAAAAACCCACCAGCTCAGCTATACATAACAACTCTACATTCAGAAAGCAGCTATACATTTAGATCATTTTTTCAATCTTGTTTGTAGAAGGTTTAAGGCTTGTTCAAAGCCAACAGTCAGAGCTGCGATCTATCATATGGGATGAAGCAGGTATGGGATATGCACTTCCTTTAACAGGCTGTTTGACAGCAAAATACTATTTAACTGAGTTTCGGAGGGCAAGGCCAGGTCAGTACTTGGAAATTTTCAAGCACTTCATAGCTGCAGTTGGTTTTAAGCTGGTGTCACTCATCATGTGTCATTCTTCCATCTGAACAACACTAGACAGTGCTCTAGCAATTGTGCAGTTTGAATTTCTATATTTCAGTACCAAAAATAAAACAAAACAAACTGATTGCCTGTGTTCATAAAAGCCATGCCAGTTTTCATAAAGAGTTGGAGTTCAGGTTGGGGTGTTTTTGGAGTAACTCCCATTCCTGGAATTAGATGCATCTTTTTTACCTAAATTATTTCTGCTCTATCACGATACTGAATTCTTTTCCCAAAGTCGTGTACAGCATGGCTATGTACTGTTAAACAGCTGTTGTGATTCACTGTAGAAGTGGTAGCACATCAGTAATTTGTGAACTTCTTATATAAACTTGCCTCCAAAGCAGCATTACGAACTATAATAATGTGATGTTGGTAAAGTACTTTATGGCGCTTGGACAGAAGGGGCTAAAAGAACAAAAGAATGATTCAACTGAAATCCAAGGCACCTTCCAAAGATCTGAATTCATTTAATTATTTATATACAGGCTCAAATAAAAGTTCTTGTCTATGTAATGAAAGTCCTTGGTGTGGCAGGGTCACAACTCCGTTATTACAACAGTGCCCAACATGGTTAGAGTTTGGTACGCTCTTGTGGTATAAATTAAAAAAAACAACAACCCCCCCCCCCCCCAAGCGCTATTTTTACCGTACTTCTAAACCTAAGCACAGTCTTGAATTTTGCAGGATTTTATTCCAGGTCTAGAATATGACAAAAACAGGGCCTTGTCCCTGTGCTAAAAGAAACAAAACAAAAATTTTAATAGCTCTGGATGTGACCATGCTGTGGCTGGGTCCCAAACCAAGGAGGAACCAAAGATGTGTCCTGATCTACCACATCACCTCTCTCTTCTAGGGTCCAACAAATGGAACGAGTGGACCAAATAAAACAAATAAACCAAAGTTAATCTGCATACTATACGACTTCTCTTACTTTAAAGGCCTCTACAAGGTGGAGACAAAACCCTTCTAGGCCTCATCACATAACTGTTTAAAACACTTTTAAACATGGCTTGGACAGTTACAGCAACCCACACTTGCAACATGATCTTTCTAGCCTGGCTGGATTTAATAAACAGATTTATATACGCGAGCAGTCAAGGGAAGATGTCTCCAAATAGTGCTCCCTCTCTCTTCTGAATGTGCCCAGTCCTGGGATGAGAATTGAATCCTTATGTGACACGTGACACTGCTGCAAAACGCATTCAGCAAACAACTGAATGGGATAAATACACGCGCACAAGGAACAGCACAGCCAGGCGCAGCGTCCCAACGTCAGAACAACCCGGCTCTCGACAACACCCGAGTCACCAGCTGTTTGGGACAGAAAGTTCCCTGACCCCTTACATTCACACCCTGCTCAGCCAGGCAGAGACACGGCACTATTCATGGATATTTCGTTG
The DNA here is from genome assembly GCF_001723915.1 of Gavialis gangeticus. NCBI lineage: Eukaryota > Metazoa > Chordata > Crocodylia > Gavialidae > Gavialis > Gavialis gangeticus. The sequence continues at coordinate 6,194,031 of NW_017728995.1, read as the reverse complement.
CTTCGTTGTTTCTTTTATCAAAGCAAGTGAAAATCCCCATATTCACGTTCTCTCTTGCTTGAGTAATCCTATTCTCGCAGAAATTTTAGGGTGCCATCTCGCGGACAAGGCAGTATTTGCCAATACTGACTCAAACGGGTCGCGCGCACTGCAAAGGAGCGGGTCGGACTCCGCGGGGAAAATACAAGGCAGATGCTAAAAGTGTCCGTGAGCAAACATCCCCATGGGACCAGCAGCAGGACTGCCACGGGATCGGCAGGCGAGAACAGAAGCCCACGTCCCGCCGCCGACACGCACGGAACAAAGCGGCAACAGCCCACAAGGACTACGCACCCCGCCCCACCGCGCCGACTGATTTGCATAACCGCCGCTCATTTGCATACGACGCGAGTCCCGTGGCTTTGGCCCCGCCCCCTCTCAAGGCAGCTCGGGGCAGCCAATGGCGCGACACCCCCCGCCCCGCCAATGGCGTCCACGTAGCCAGCCGGGCAACCCGGAAGTACTCGCGTGGCTGTGGCCCCGCCTGGCTACCTCACTCCTTACGTCACAGCGGACTCCTCTAGTGGCCCAATCGTGGGGGGCGGCAGTCGCGCGACCCCGGAAGCACTGCCCGCCAGGCGCTACGCGCTGACGGGGAGTTGGCGCGGGCGGCATCCGGCGGTCGGTGTCGGCGGGTTTGCGTGATGGCTCCGAAGGGTGGCAGTGGGGCCCGGCAGCAGTCGGAGGAGGACCTGCTCCTGCAGGACTTCAGCCGCAACCTCTCGGCCAAGTCCTCGGCGCTCTTCTTCGGCAACGCCTTCATCGTGTCCGCCATCCCCATCTGTGAGCGCGGGCGGCGACGTGGCACGGGGGGGGCATGGAGAGGTGGTGTTGGGGAAGGGGGTCGTGGCATGGCGGGTCCCCTTTGGCTTGACGAGCCTCCCTCTGCAGGGCTGTACTGGCGGATCTGGCACATGGACCTGGTGCAGTCTGCGGTGCTGTATAGCGTCATGACCCTGGTCAGCACCTACCTGGTGGCCTTTGCTTACAAGAATGTCAAGTTCGTCCTCAAGCACAAGTAAGTGGCTGCGGGTGTTTATACGAGCAGGGCCAGGCCAGGGCAGCCGCTGCAGGGAGGAGCAGATTAGGGGAGCAGAGCTGGAGCTAGGCCACCCTCCCCATGTGCTTGTAACTATTGCTGCAGGGCTTAACCTCACAGAGCTTGAAGCACCTCTATGTTGCGGATTTGAATTGAGCAGCCCCCAAACTAACCTGCTTAGTAAAGGGGCAGCTGCCTTGCAGAGCAGTGCCACAGTGCGGTGGACCCCAAATTGCTCTGCCATTGTCTTCTTTTCCCTTCATGCTTGCTGCAGCTCCCTTCAGAGCAGCCCAGGGTGCCCCAGCCCCCCTGTGTGAGAATCACTGATGCAATGTTATTTCTGTGTGAGTGGGCAGCCCCCTGGGTGAGGGTGCCTGATGCCATTGTGCTGCTGACACCACCTGGGCTGCAGCACTGACTGAAGGGCTTATGGGGAATCCAGTAAGGCAGAGGCACTTGAGGGCCAGTCCCCACTCCTGATGCTGCCTGAGGTTTAGCAAGAGGTGTTTCAGCAAACCTCTGCTGTGCCAAAGCTCAGTATAGGTCTGAACTGAAAGAGCCCTTGGTTTTGGGAGGGTGGGGTAGAGCTGACTTGGGTTTGGAGCTGCTTTTTAGTGCCGTCCCATTCTCTTGTGTTGGCCACTGAATTGCCCTTGATTCCTGGCTAAACTGATCTTTTAAATACCCACGTTTACCTTTCAGCTGGTGAGTTCCTGACCAGAGTCAAAATGTCAGCTCCCTTTTTAGATATTCTTACAGTTTTAATTTACATACTTTAATGGTTTTCACTAGGGATATCAAACTCACCTGCATCGCTGGGCCAGTTGCAGATGGTAGGGCTCCTCATGGGCCAGATCCAACCTGGGGCATGCGTAGCAGAGGCAAGGGATCTAGGAAGTGGGGACCAGGGGCAGGGTTTTTCTTGGGGAGGGATCCTGGGGGGCAGTGGCAGCCAGTGAGCCAAGCTCACCACTGATGGCCATGGTATGCAGGGCTGCAGGGCCCTGAATTCTGTGACAGGCCACATCCTGTAAAGTCTGGTAGCCTTGCAGGCCTTTGTTTGACACCCCCCATTTACACTGTGCAGCAATACAGAAACGTGGATTAGTTTAGAAGTGAGCATCTTCAGCCGAATGAATAACTGCTGCCTCAAAACAGCAGAGATGACTGTAGGGGGTTGCAGGGCCTGGGGCAAATCAGCCTGTGCAAGACCCCTTTAACACTGTGAGGGGTGGGGCCGCAGCCGCTCTCCCTAGCTCTGGGGGGCCTGGGATGGTCACCCTAATTTCCCCCCCAGATCCCCAGGACAGCCATGTGTAACAGTATATACACTGGTTTTAAAGTTGTTGCCTATAATACATGAGATCACAGGAATTTAAATTGGAGGGCAGGAAATGTTTGCCTGTTTGACAGCCATTTGACCAAATGTTTTCACTTGCTTTTATATTTCACTTACTTTATTTTTTTTTATTTTAATTATGATGTGAATGCATTCCTTACATTTCCTTGCAGAGTAGCCCAGAAAAGAGAAGATGCCGTTTCCAAAGAAGTCACCCGCAAGCTTTCTGAGGCAGACAATAGGAAGATGTCTCGAAAGGAGAAAGATGAGAGGTAATCTTTGATTCTCATTATAATGTTTTATGATGTATTCAAGGCTTATGTTAGAATATTACACACTGTCTCTTGCTTTGTGACTTGTCAAGCCAGGGGTGGCCAACCTGCGGCTCTTCAGAAGTTAATATATGTCTCCTTGAATCTCTGCACAAGCGCACAGTGACCAGCTTCCATTGGTCACTGTGTGCTTGTGCAAAGATTCAAGGAGACGCATATTAACTTTTGAAGAGTTGCATGTGGCCCCGGAGCCACAGGTTGACCATCCCTGTGCCAAGCCATTTGCAGTCAGAGTTTATAGGTGAATACAAAGAGCCCACAGTGAAGTTTTACTGAGCT
>NW_017728995.1:6182440-6186003 GCF_001723915.1 Gavialis gangeticus | reverse complement strand
GTGTGCCAAGCCATTTGCAGTCAGAGTTTATAGGTGAATACAAAGAGCCCACGGTGAAGTTTTACTGAGCTGAAGTACAGTTGTAAACTGAAACTGTACTCAGTATGTTACTATACGATATGCAGCACTGGTACTAATTATTACCACAAGCTGTGTCCTTGAATGAAGGGAAAAAAGCCAAACCCAACAAAAGGCAAAAATGCAGCTTCATAATAGCTTTCCTAAAATTAAGTCTGAAGAATCCATTAAAAAGTATTAGGGGTGCACCAATAAAGATTTTTTTTTGGCCAGTATGGCTGACTATTAACCAGGCATATTGGCCGATACCAATATGATAGCTGGTTTATAGGATTGCAGCCCCACAGCTTAGAGACCAGCATCTGGCTGGTAAGTCTGTGGCGGGAGAAGGAATGTGGGGGAGGGAAGGCACATGGAGAGGACATATTGAGGCCCTGACGGTGAAGGAGGGAATGGGGCAGGGGTAGGCACTGCCCAGGCAGGACGGTGAATGTGACCCTGGGGCCAGGGTCACATTCGGCCCCTCCCATACCCCGCCGCCAGCTTACTGGCCAGATGCTGCTTGCCAAGCTGTTGGCCTGCATTCCTGGCCATATGCACGTGGAATTTATTGGTGACATTATCAGCTACACTGGCCCAAAAAAGCCAATTGCTGATAACGTTAATTTTCCTTTTATTGGTGCCAATCCAATACGTGACTGATATATTGGTGGACCTGTAAAAAAAAAAAAAAAAAAAAAAAAAAATGCAGAGCAGTTGTTATTGAGAGAGAGTGATGATTAAGGGCCTTTAAGCAGGGCCTTTAAGCATAAACAGCTCTCAATTTTTATTTAATGCCTAAATATTTTGGTGATGTGTGTATTGGGGGTATTTTATTGCTAGATTAAAAACAGCTTTAATACTAATGACTCTTTGGAAGTGTAGAGTACCTCTGAAAATCAAGCCATTTATTAAAAGAACAAGAGCCCTTAAACCTTGCCAGCCATACTGATACCACTTGACAAGTAACATATCTTCAGTTCATTAATAACTTGATAAAAGTTTGTGACCTTTTGGGTAGGTGGCTGAGTATATCCAATATATTAGAAAAGCCTGATTTGTAGCGTACAGGAATATGTTTTGTATTCCTTCAAATAATTTGAGTACTTTAGCTGAACTCAGAGTAGCAGCTTGTAGGTAGTTAGGGTTGGCATGCCAGCATATATTAAATATTATTACCTGAGATGCTTCATAAACATACTTAACACCACAGTTGGCTTATTTTTCAGTGCCCAGGAATATGATACCATTTTGGCTTTCAGAAGCCCAGCACCCTATTCATGAGAATTTGTCTTTTAGTGAGAGATTTCCCAGACTTTTTTTTTTTTTTTTTTTACTGGTGCTGTATAAGGAATGATCCTTTTGTGAAAGGGTAGTGCAACAGTGGTGTGTTTGTTCAGATTTGAATGAATCTAGAAATGTTTTAAGACTCTGATTATATTTCTGTATAGAATTCTGTGGAAGAAAAATGAAGTTGCAGATTATGAAGCTACAACATTTTCCATCTTCTACAACAACACTCTCTTTCTGGTCTTGGTCATCATTGCTTCATTTTTTGTGCTGAAGAATTTCAACCCCACTGTGTATCCTTTACTATTTCATAAAAACATTTTGAAGACTGCTCCCATAAGCCTTTCCTTGATAGTCATGTAGTTTCCTAATTGTTTGTGGGTTTGAGGTTTTATTTGATTGCATGTAGAGTTGACTATACTTCTCTTTGCTGACTTTGGGACATTTAGATAAGAACATCAAGCAGAGCATACCAGGGCACCTTCCCATTGTATTTGCATGTGGCTTTGGAAGTTTCAGAGGTATTGTGAAGAAGGATGGTATAGAGAAACTGTCTGGGTATTGACAATTCAATTAAATACAACTATTTGTAAAATAACAAGAGGCAGTTAACATTTATACAGAAATGTCTTAGTGCCAGGAATATATTTGGGTTTAATTTATTTCAAAATAGTCTCTGTCTTTAAGCCTTCTTCAGGCCATGGTATTTGTAGTATGTCCTAAAATTCCCATCCAGCTGAACACCACTTCACGTGCTGCTTTTCAAATTAGTACTGAATGTTTACTTCAAAAGTGTTTTGTTTTGGCATTTACAGAAGTTCAAATCCTTAACATTTTCCCTACAGAAACTACATTCTGTCTATAAGTGCATCATCTGGACTGATCGCTCTGCTGTCTACAGGATCCAAGTAGACAAAACAGTGATTAGATGTTTGTACCTCTGGGTGGGTTCAGTTTCATTGCAAAGACTTGAGGGCAGGAATATAAACATTTGCTTATAGGCTGAAAACTTAAGGGATTTTTACAGCACAGTGTAAAGTGAATGACAAAAATATTTTTGTTCTCCTAAGATGTTCTGGTGGATAGTTGGAGTGGATCAGCCTTTTTTTTTTTTTTGATTAGCAGAAAAAAGAGCATGTGAGAAGTTTAATAAACTGAACTCCTTTGAAACACTCTGTTACCACAATTGGGGTGACTGTCTAATGTTTGGAGTTTCAATAAACCCAATTGGGCTACACAGAATAGCACAGAGAATAGTTCTGCTCCAAATAAACAACAGATTCTCTTTCAAATGATGACTCTTTCTGTACAAGAGCTTCACTTAGAAAAAAAGTGACAAATCTCCCACTTTATAATTTGAAAGGTTTAATAAAAATGAAAAGAACATCCTGATTGTAGTGGCCTCTATACTCTTGATGCTATAAACTTCAGGAAGCACAGGGGGCTTCCAGTGGCAAAATGTTAGTAGGGCCTAGTATTTTATGCAAGCCTCCCTTTGCCTGTGGAATTGTGTGTTTGAGTAAAAAGTTACACTCTGGTTTAAATCAGTTCCTCATTTTAGCTAACAACCTTGATATAAAACAGAGTTTAAATTCTATTGGCAGTCATTCTGAAACAGGTGCAAATATCAATTATTCCATTTATCTCCAAGAAAATCTGGAATCCCAGAAAGATGGCTGGTTTATAGGTCAACATTGAAACCATTCTGTTGTCCCCTGGCAACGAGTGTGGCAGTGCAACCTCTACAAAAAGGTGCTGCTGACACTCGCAGAGTACCTGTGGGCGATTGCTTCTTGCCACCCCCCTGCTGCTGACACTGCTGGCGGCAGCTGCAGGCAGTCAGTGATCACTGCTGGCTGCCACTGCCAGTGGTGGCTGCGGGTGGTTGCCAACCCTTGGTACTCACCCACCACCCTGCCGCTGTGCTCCCACCGCCATGCCCCCTTCTCCCCACCCTTGCCAGCCACCAGGGGTACGCGTCATTCATGCTTCTGTTTTTCACTTTAGTTGGGTTTTCTTGCTAGTTCACTAATTGGCAGCTTCAAACAGTTCTTTTCTTCCCACACAAAAAAACTCTTCATGCCAAAACTTACAGCTAACATAATTAAGATATTACTAACCCTAAAAATGTGCATAGGGAAAGGCTATAATAGAGCATGTATAATGCTGAAATAGGAAATGGGCTACTGAACTGAACATTTGTAAACAGATTTAAT
>NW_017728995.1:6173282-6177440 GCF_001723915.1 Gavialis gangeticus | reverse complement strand
TGGGCTACTGAACTGAACATTTGTAAACAGATTTAATGTAGGGCTATGCGAAATTTTATCGGCAGTTTTGTTTCAACACCGTTTCTACTTGTTTTGAGCTTGAAACAGCAAAATAGAAATGAAACAGAAAGCTTCTAAACAGCCTCGAAATGAAGCGAGTGTGACTCATCCTTTCCTGATGTCCCTTCCAATCCCAGTGCTCTGGGGGAGGGATGGAAAAGCTGCAAAGGCGGCAGCATTGTTTGAAATGCCCTGCTTCCTGCCTTGGTGTCAGTTGAGGGAGGGCACATCTTAACATACACATGCTGTCACTCACCCATGTCATGAGTTGCTTGTCCACAGCTAGAGGTGCAGGGCTCCAGAATCCCTGCACCTATCTCTTTGGCAGCTGGTAGGCTTCTTGGCTGCAGCAGGACCTAGCAGGCCTGCAGTTTTAACCCCCCTGTGCCCCAAGACAGACACAGTCCAACAAGTACCCATGTCACGAGTTTTGCCCACCAGCAGCCAGAGGTGCAGGGCCCCAGAATCCCTGTACCTATCTCCTTGAAAGCTGGCAGGCTTTGTGGCCTCAGCAGGGGCTAACATGCCTGCAGTTTTCACCCTGCTGTGTCTTAACGTACGCACAGTGTCACCCATGTTACAAGTTTTGCTTGTCAGCAGTTTGAGATGCCGTTTCCCTGAAACCCCTGCACCTATCTCCTTGACAGCTGGCAGGCTTCATGGCCTCAGCAGGGTCTATCAGACCTGCAGCTTTCACCCTGCTGTGCCTTACCACACACAGGGCTGTGCGAAATGTCATGGGTTTTGCGGGTCTGTAGTTTGAGGTGCAGTTTTCCCCAAACCCCTGCTCCTATCTCCTTGAAACTTCGCAGGCTTTGTTGCCTCAGCAGGGCCTAGCAAGCCTGCAGTTTTGACCCCGCTGTGGCTTAACACACATGTGACACAAGATTTTTGCTTTCAAGATTCTGAGGTGCAGTTTCCCTGAAACCCCTCCACCTATCTCCTTGAAACTTGGCAGGCTTCATGCCCTCAGAAGGGGCTACCATTCCTGCAAGTTTCATCCAAATCAGGCCAGAAATGACAAAGTTATATATAGGCAGTTTCGAGTTTCCCCATTATAGCCTATGGGCGAAACGTTAAAACCTTACAGAACAAAATGGAACAGCAGTTTTGAATCGAAACAAAATGCTGTTTCATCAAAACGGAATGGTACTATTTTGCACAGCCCTAATATTTAACATTAATACTTATAATTTATTAAACTGAAGTGCTTGCAGATGCAGAGCTTCCAGTATGCAGTCTGAGAGCGATGCATGTACTTGGTCTGGCTTCCTTACAACATGCTAGTTTTGCTTCAAGTTTTATAAGGAAAAACTACAACCTTCACAGTGGGAAAGTTTGCAGAACAGGGGGTGTTGCTTTCATGTACAAATAGTGGGAATGGTGTAAAAAAATATCCCTAGGCAGCTTGCAGCATTTTACCCCTTGTCTCATAATCCTGTGCCACTGGAAAACTGGTAGGCAGCAGGTATTTGATTCAGATTCAGCTGATTTTGGAGGAACAGTGATTCATTTTGGTGATTTGAATCACTGTCCCAATTCGATTCAGATCCAGAGTTTTGGCGCTGATTGGGAGATTCCGCCATAGACTATACGGGCAGCAGTCCTCCACGCTGGACACAGCTGCCTCCAGCTGGTAAGTCTACTGTGGTGGGAGGAAAGGGGTGGGGGTTATGATCAATGTCCCCACAGCAAGGGAGAGATTGATGCTGGGACAAGGTGCCCAGCCAGGGCAGGGGGTGGAGGACTTGGGGAGGGGGATTCCTGCCACTGCGTGCTGCTGATCTGAAGCTGCTCTTTTGGTGGCTCTTACCACTGGTCTGGGAGGGCATGGGAGCAGGCGTGTGCCCCCAGATCTGCGTGGGGTAGGTTGGGCTGGGCTAGGCTGTGCTCCAGACGGTGGAAGGCGCTGGGAGTAAGGGCTATGCCCTCCTGCCACTCATGCAGTGGGGGCGGGGAGTTGCGGGATGATGCCGCTGTGCTGCCTTGGACAAGTGGCACGCAGCGAGGGAAGCCGCTCCAACCTCCCCGTGCCTCCCAGACAAGCCGGAGTTTCGCCCCACCATGCCCCAGCTGGGCGAGCAGCGGCAGGGCATGGGGGCAGACACGTGTACCTGGATTGGGGCAGGGCCAGCAGCAGGAGCTACAGGGAATTTTAGGGTGGCTGCAGCTCCCCCATAATCCCTGCTCCACTGCACTCTGCAGGGTGGGTAGAGCCAGGGCTGTGCTCTGGGTGGCAAGCCCCTGCTGCCCAGCTGCGCTCTGTGGGGCAGGCAGAGCCAGGGCTGCGCTCTGGGCTGGGGCTAGCTGCCTGGAACGCAACCCTGGCTCCACCTGTCCCATGGAGTGCAGCTCTGCCGGCAGGCGGCTGAGGCTAGTTGCCTGAAGCACAGCCCGGCCCAGCTCGCCCTGTGCAGATCTGGGGGCACACGTCGGCTTCAAAGTCCTCCCAGACCAGTGGCAAGAGCCACTGGAGGAGCCACCCGAAGAACAGCTCCTGGACCAGTGGTGTGCTGTGGCGGGAGCCCCCCTCCCTGAGTCCTGCACCCCCCCTCCCTGGCTGGGTAGCTTGTTACAGCCTTAGCCCCAACCCAATCCCACCCTCGCTGTGGGGGCATTGATGTCCCCCCCTCCCTTCCCATGCCCCTTTCCTCCCTTTTCTACCCACCGCAACAGACTTACCAGCTGGAGGCAGCTGTGGCCAGCATTGAGGACTTCTGCCTGTTTAGTCTATGGCTGAATCTCCGAATCTCTCTGAATTGATTCAGAGGCTTCTGAATCTGTTCGACCTTTAAATGGGTCTTCCGATTCAATTCGGATTTGGAGATTCGGCTGCCGAGTCGGGCCAAATCTCCTCTGAATCTAATTGGCTAACGAAGTTTCGCACAGCCCTGGTAGGCTTATGTCAAGGCAGATGCTGCTTGTTCTCTTTGTCCAGTGCCTAGGCTGTAGGACAATGGGTTCTATTTTTGGTTTCTTCCAAATACCACAGGAATACAGTCAAATATGATCTGAGCCAAGAATAAGCCCAAACTCCCACCCCATATTCCTGCTTTTATTTTAAAATAGTTGAACACTTGATTTATAATTAAAGACTAAGAGAGCTTCCAACCCATACCTAAAGGTACTCAAGAAGTTCTACAAGAACCAGGGAAAACCATGCCAGATATGTGAGTTATATATATAATTGAAACTTCATGAATTTTTCTTTTTATCTTGTATATGGAACTCTCCTTTTTTTTCCTCTTCCATTTATAGATCACTTGCACTATATACAAATGTGTAAACACTCAGTTTTAACACTCATCAATATTGGGAGGGGGTGAAAAACTTTCCTGCTGTAACTCAGACTTGCTTCAACCAGGTACAATGAACTAAAGTTGCACAGAAGCCAGACTTCTATGTAAAGAGGCCAAAGCCCCTCTTAGCTTGCAGAGACAATTTGCAGTAAAGTCACTGGCATCTTAGCAGGAGCTCTGCTTATCTGCCTGTCCTGTCTGGCACCATTCTGTTGTGCCTAGAAGTAATTTATAGGTGCAAGTTCACTAAAAGACTTCTCTCCAGTAGTTTATCACTGTGATTGTTAACTTGGGGAAGACATGATTTGCAAAGTGGTGGTGGGGGGTTCCTAATGAATTTAGTCCTTGATTTTAGAACTGCCTGATATTACATCATTTAGGAATTTATCAGTCTTAAAATCAGCTCTCATGCCTATCTAATGCTCCGGTTACTGGAGTGAAACTCAAATGGAAGCACAAGAATTATCCCAGAAATTCTAATTGTGGATTAAGTATCTTTTTAATACAGCTAGTTGATTTTATCTCTTCAGAAAGGGATAAAATTTACAACTCTGTGGTAGGGAGAAGAGAAGTAAAACAATCAGTACAAATACAATCCCTCAGGTGGTCCCCAGTCCATCAAATGCTAAAGCACATGAGTAGTCCTACTAACTAATAATGTTCAGTGTCAACATACACAAATGCTCCAGGAGCAGGGCCTCACTTTCATCCCTTTAGAAAGTTGTATGTATTTTTCTGTACAGGGCAGATTCCTAATCAAAGCAAGCCAGAGCAGTTCTTTCATAGTCTGTTACTGCCA
>NW_017728995.1:6158674-6173015 GCF_001723915.1 Gavialis gangeticus | reverse complement strand
ATATATTGACAGGTCTTGAGGCCTGGAGCCCATTATTTTCTTTTCTTTTGCTAGCCAATGTCACAGGATAAAAAGCCTGAAAAAGTATTTGAAGCTAAAAAGAAAAAGCCTTTTTCATGAAGTTTAAAGAAATCATTTTCTCCAAACCTGTCCTGCTTGCATAATCAAGTTTCTCCAATCCTGTCTCTCCTTTCAGAGGAGATTGTTGTCTCTACATCAAAGAGATGACAGGAGTGTGTCTAAAGTGATGTTAATTGTCTGTTTTTGTAATCCACACTGGCAGCTCCTCTTGCTTTCATACATATGATGCTGAAGGTTAGCCCAAAGCTGGTTTATTGCTTGGCATCACATTGCTGGGCAGATTTTACATTAGCGTTCTCTGAATAATGAGCAGTGCCATCTTCCCCTTTAATGAGCATTTTTTACATTAATTCCCTACAACAGGTAGGAATTCTTAGTAACTTTGGGCTAGATTCTCTAATGACCTGGGGAGGAGGGAGTATCAGAACTGTGCCCCAAGGTGAGAAAAGGAACTGGTCCATAATTTAGGAAATAGTTCATTTGGTACCTGCAGGAGAGTAATTCATTTGCATATTAACTTCTGAAACTCTTATATTTTATATATGCTTTAAATCAGTAGTTCTTAGAGTCTTATTTAAAAGCTCCATTTCTATCAACAAAACTCACAGCATCAGTTATACCTCTGAAGTATCAGGTATAGATGCTTATAAAAATAAGCTAACAGTTTGCAGGTCAAATGAACTGTGCCAGATAGCCTTCACCAATGGCAATTTCCCAACCCAGTGTGTGCCGTCTTGAGGGCAGCTGCTGATCGAAACATAGCGAGGTCTCAGTGAGCTAGTGGGCACGTCTACGTGAGATGCTACGTCGCTGTAGTGCTGGCAGGCGCAATCTGTGACACTGCAGCAATGTCACTGTAGCAACACACTCCCTTGCTATAGCGTGTTGCTACGGTGATGTAGCAGCTAAAAATAACTGTGGACCGTTGGCATGGCACAGCATGGGCTGTTACTGCGCTGTCATTTAGTGCTTCCAAAAGGAAGTACTAAATGATGATGCAGTAACAACGGCACCATAGGGGCACGTGTAGAGGGGCAAAGTGTCAAAATCTTTTTGCCTTGTTCATTTCAGTACAGAATCTCAGGCAGTTTCGCTCAACTGGCAGAGCTGTGCTTAGTACTTAGTACTTAGTGAGGATCAAATCTTTTAATCAATACCAGAATCTTGCATTAGTGAACAAAAGTCAAATTTGCTTATGCTAAACAGACTCGGCCTAATATGATTGCTGCCCCGCTGGAATAGTATTACTCGTATCTACTTTCAAAGTAATAAGTTGTATTGAACTAGGATCTTGCTTTTTTAAAATAACTTGTGTGCATATATTTCCTTGCCATAAGAAAAATTGCCATGAGTAATCAATTCTTCTACTTATAAGCTTAGGTGCCCAAAATGCTTTATTGTGTCCAAGCAGAAGTTGAAGTCAAACTGCAGTTCCTGATAAACAGCAACTAAGTTTAGTTACATATACCACGTATCATTGGCTAAAATACATTAAAAGAAAAACAACTTAAATATCAGTATATATGTTGTGTTTATGTGTCACAAAGTGTTGCACACACCAGATGTTCTGAAATTAAGGAAAATGGAACACCAGGGTCCTACATATGCTATATATAACTGCACCCTTCAGGATGTAATACGTGGGTGAAATACTGACATGATGGATCATAAAAGCATTTTACAAAGCAAAACAGCTACTGTACTTCTGAAGCTGTTCTTAAAATGGCTTAATTAATACATGTATACAGTGATTTCAGCATAGGGATGAAACACTTGCAACAAAAATTAAACTGTTTAAAAATAACTTCTCAGAAAAACTAAATATTTTACTTGTGACTGTTTTCAGCCCAAGTTAGAGAAAATGCACCACTGCACCTAAACAAATACCTCGTTTTCTTGGCATTTTACAGCAAATGTATATTTTATACAGTTATCTTAAAAGCTTGTGAATATCCAAATTTGCAGTAGCTATGCCCGCAAGCAGGCAGTTTCTATAAAATATAGAGAAAAGCACTATTTAATCATGGATTCCTTGGTTCACAGTTTATGCAGAACCACAGTTCTGCAAACAGCAATTGTTATAAAGCTGGCTCGCCTCACTGGCATTCATTTTCTTTTGTCAGCTGTGCTCTCCTGACTTAAACTCAGATACTTCTCTTAGCAGCGCAGAGCAGTTGAGCACATTCTATATGCAAAACACTGACATAACCAGAATGTTTAGCACTTGAACTCTACAACTTCTAATTAGTGTTTTGACTTCAAAGTCCTTTTTCAGCTACAGCACTAAGCTGCCTAAAGCTTAGATTCAGCATAAAAAAACTGCAAATTGAAATTCTGAACTGACTCACGTTCACTCTAAGCACTGATCTAGATGAAGAGCCTTTAAAGTTGAAATTGCCTAAAAGGTGGTTTTATTAAAACCCTAAGTTGAACCTGGCTTTTGTTAATTGAAAAAATATATCTGTACATCCTTCTTTAATTACCAAGTACCTAAAGGTTATAAATCATTTTTTGCTTTACATGTTTCACTGCATAAGCATGAGGTGCTAAGAGTAAAGTAAGAATGATTTCAGTTGGAAATAAGAAAATACAAATAATATTTTCAGTTGTAAGAGAGATCAACTGTGCTTTAGAATTTCATTGTAAGTTGGTAGCAACAGCACATACCTCGAAGAATCCAGTAACAATAGCAGCAAGCTGCTGAATGAGTCTAATGACCGGATAGTAATTCAGTACTGTACTATGTACAGAGCATTATTTTAACCATGCAGTCCAGTTTAGTCATGCATTGCATTATGATCTGTAGTCCTTCTTGCTGTAGGGTTTATTCCCCAGAATATTGTCTATTTCATTTACAATATGTGATGTCATCTTTGGGAGAACCTAAGGAACAGAAGAAAAGGCAGCATATGATCAGGATTGCTTACACAGCTATTCTTGACTGTAGGGTTCTAAAACTGAACTCAGCAAGTAATGAATTCTGTGTCTATACAGTTAATATGTATATGCTTATCTAGCGCCTTTTTCTTCCCAAATGATGAAGATTATGTAATAGAAGACACGCTATAATTTTTTAAAAAGTATTTCACAGCTTATAGCTGTACAGTATCACTAAACAGCGAGGGGAGGGAAATTATGGCTAACAACTGGAGCGTGTCCTCTTATGGAAAGTGATGGGCAAATCCAGGATTTCCCAAAGAGGGGTGCAGGATCAGCACCATACACTGCAGGGGTGACTTGCATCCCTAACTCCAAGCCTCTTCTGCCTCTAGGCGGAACTGCTCTCAGGAGTCTCTAAGGACATGTTTAAATCCCTAAAGCAGATAAAAATGCTCCCTCCTCCTTCCTTTCCCTCTCCTTCTGCTGCCACTGTTGGTTTTTTGGGTTTTTTTGTTGCAGGGGGGAGGGGGCAGCACCAGAATTATCCTTGCTGGCTTGTGCTGGGGCTGGGCTCATATGGGGATAGGGACAACAGCAATAGCAGGGGAGGACAGTAGTTCCCCACTCTCTGCCTCATCCCCCTGGAGCAGGCATGGGGAAAGGGATCCCCCTTGCTATTCCCACTGCTACTTAACTCATCCCCAGCTGGCTCAGCCCACACGCAGCCTGGCTGGGGTGGACTGGAATGGCTCTGGTGGACTGGAATGGCACGTGCCTCTTGGACTTCTCCCGAGGTATGCGCAGAGGTGGGAGCCCCGCTGCACTCCTGGACAAGTTGCCCAGACTCCGAGCATCCCAGGGCCCCATTCACTTCAGCTCCTGCTCCACTCCCTCGATCTTCCCCCCCACACCCCTTCCCTGATTTACCTACTGTGGTGGGTAGTGCTCTGCATGCTGTCTGGCTGCAGTCACAGCTGCCTGCAGGCTGCACGTCTGTGTGTGCCCCTCCCATCCCACTGCAGCTGCCCGGAGCCCGTGGCCAGGCTGCCTTGTGGCCCTCTGCACTGCCCTTGGGTGTGGGGGGGTATGCCTCATTAGCCCTGGCCTTCTCCTGCCTATGGCTGTGTGCCTGTCTGCTGCATGTCCCTGGGTAAAATATCTGTGACGGGGCAAGCTTGGGACCGAGTCTCGAGCCAGCCTACCCACCTATCTATGGGGCAGTCTGCCCAGTCTCTCCTGCCACAACTTTGCTATTACAATGTGGGAGGCTGGACATTACATGCCCTGATGCCAGGGGGTGCTATCCACGGCTCTGTACCTTCCCTACACCGTGGCCCATGCCTCGCAGATGGCATCCAAGATGTTATCATACTCCCAGCCATAAGCCGGACCAACGCTCATCCTCTGTCAGGTCTCACACCTGCACAAACTCATACCGCCCCCCTCTCACAGGGTCTCTTGCTTGCCGCACCATACTGTGTCCCCTCCATTCTGCCTTGATGTCTCCTGGAGCGACCCTTCTGGCCATTAGGCTTATCCGATCATGTCTCAGCTTGTGACATGCAGTCTCTTGGGCCTGTCCTGTGACCCTCATCTGGATAGTGCCAGCTAATTCACCAAATGGAGGACCAAATTTGCTGTAGCCCCTCACCAGGCTTCTTATACACAACACCATGATCGTGTGGGAGGTTGGCCCGTGTGCTGCCATTCTGGCCGTCCTTCAGCCCTACTCCACACACCCCCTGGGGCTGTCCTTCAGACCATCCCTTTAGCCCTACTCAATCCAGAATTGTGCCCAGTCCTTCAGGTTGTGAAGATGCACCCTACTCTGGGCAGGCCCACCGACATCCCTTCTCTCTCAGGGTCTCCCAACTGTCCCCTCTCTGGGGCCTCCAGGGTCTTGCACCCCTGCAGGCTCACGTGGCTGTAGCTGTGCCTGGCCCCACTCCTCCTTCTTAGTAACCCACCCAAAGGTGGGGGTTAGGGTTTAGGCACCCCGACCCACCTTATAGTAGGGAGGTTCATGGTCCTGGTACTTAAGTGGGACTGCACTGGCAGTCCTACCAGGCCTCCCTATCCTGACAGGGTACAAAGGTATCAGTATCATTTTTCACAGAGTATTCACAGAACTACCAGGACCCATTTGCCAAGATCAATGGTAGTTCCATGAATCTTCCATGACAAATTATACTTTACCCACGCACAGTCCATGAATTTTCAACAAGTAATCCGCAATTTTCTCAGGGCCCTAATTATTAGGAAAGGTAATATACAATTACTTGCTTGCTAAGATTGTAGCTTGCTAAGATTACTGAAACTGCCACGATTACTGTATATATATGCATGTAGATGCATACATACGCATATAGATGCATGCTTGGAGTTACTTTATAATGTTCAATAAAAGTGATTTATTAAAGAGTTAACTGGGTTCTTGGAGGGAATTACTAGGTCCCCAGTTGAGGGAAATAAATAGGTCCCTGCGTGAGGGGGAAAGAGGGAATAAACAGGTTCTTGTTTGGAGAAACCTGAAGCACACTTTAAAGCACTATCGATCCTGCTGTTTGCTCTTTCTCCATTTGGAAGGAGAACCAGATACCCTCTGGTTCTTAGGGTTACAAGGACATTACATTAAAGCTATGTATCCTATCACCTTGAAATAACTCCAATTAAGTAACTGCACTCTATACTAGCAGGATTTATTTGCAGCGTGTATCTAGCACTTGCCTGTATAGCTCCAAGGTTTTCGATCAGTTGCTCTGGATTAGAGGATCCTAAAAGAACAGAGCTCACACCCTCATTCCGCAGACACCAGGCTGCGAATAAAATCACATGATTAAAAACATAGCAACTTCCACATTGAATCAGGTCAGTGATCAGACCTAGTCTGGAAATCTTTTTTTCAACTGTGATCAATACAAGATCCTTCTGAAGAAGGTGTAAGAATCCCCTTCTTACATAACCACAGAATAACCTGATGATAATTCTACAAGTTCTACAAGAGTAAGTTTTTTTCCTTAAGTCTTGCCAAGGAGTTGATTAATGTCTTGAAGTATAAGGGTTTTATTTCCCCACCTAACTATGATGTTCTCATTAATAAACATTCATTTTTAGATGCCAGTGAGGGCTTAATGCCTTGTTACTGTTTCTGAGATATGTGAATGCATTGAATCTGCATTTGTGAATCTAAAGTTATTTTCTGTTGAATCTGTTATTGCCAATGCATGTGTCATTTTATTTTATATTCACAATATATTCTGTGCCAGCCAGTCTGGCAGCACTCCTTCTGACACTTGTGGTTGGAGTCATTTATTTATGAAGGCCCTGGGACAAACATACCAATGTGTTCCTGAAGCCAATTACGCTTTGTGTAAATATTTCTCTTTTCAGTTTTAAATCTCCTGCCTTTCAGTGTCCTCATATTATAAGAAGCAGTAAACAGATGTGATAACTTACCTTCTCAATATCATTCCTTATTTTCATAGAATAGAAAATTAGGGCTGGAAGGGACGTCAGGAGGTCATCTAGTCCAACCCCCTGCTCAAAGCAGGACCATCCCAGCCAAGGCGTTGTCTAGCTTGGTCTTAAAAATTTCCAGGGATGGAGATTCCACCACCTCTCTGGGTAACCTGTTCCAGTGTTTTACTACCCTCTAGAGGAGGCGGATGAGGGAAAGTGTGGGTCCCTTACTGAATGGGGGAAGCAACCTTGTGACAGAGGATGGAGAAAAGGCTGAAGTGTTCAATGGCTTTTTTACCTCCCAGACTACTGCACTAAGCAGCACAGTTTGGGGAGGAGGTGAGTAGCTCTCTGTGCTGAAAGAACAGGTTAGGGACTACTTAGAAAAGCCAGATGTGTACAAGTCCATGGGGCTGCATGGCTTGCACCCAAGAGTGCTGAGGGAGTTGGCTAATGTGACTGCAAAGACACTGGCCATCATCTTTGAAAACTCATGGCAATCAGGAGAGGTCCCAGATGATTGGAAAAGAGCAAACATAGTGCCCATATTTAAGAAAGGAAAGAAGGAGGATCCAGGGAACTACAGATCAGTCAGCCTCACCTCAGTCCCTGGAAAAATGGAGCAAGTCCTCAAGGAGCTAGACTGTTCTCAGTGGTGGCAGATGGCAGAACAAGGAGCAATCGTCTCAAGTTGCAGCAAGAGAAGTTTAGGTTAGATATTAGGAAGAATTTTTTCACTAGGTGGGTAGTAAAACACTGGAGCAGGTTACGCAGAGAGGTGGTGGAATCTCCATCTCTGGAGGTGTTCAAAACCTGGCTAGACAAAGCTTTGGTTGGGATGATCTAGTTGGGGATGGTCCTGATTTGAGCAGTGGGTTGGACTAGATGATCTCCTGAGGTCCCTTTCAATCTTAACTTCCTATGATTCTATAAATGACTGCACAATTAGCATCTCTTGTAGATGTGGCCACTGAGTCCTAGCTCTACTCTCCAGTGTATCTACTACTCCCCCAGCTTGGTGTCAGCTGTAAACTTGCTGAGGGTGCACTCCAGCCCACCTCCCAGATTGTTGATGGAGATATTAAACCAGCCTCAGGACCTACCCCATGGGCACTCCATTTGATACCAGCTGCCAACTAGACATTGAGCCATTGCTTACTGCCCTTTAACCCTGATGATCCAGCCAGTTTTCTATTCACCTTCCAGTCCATTCATTCAATCTGTACTTTCTTGTCTTGCTTGCAAAAACCTTGTGCGAGATTATATGAAAAGCCTTGCTAAAGTCAAGGTATGTCATATCCACTGTTCTCCCTGTAGCCACAAAGCCAGTCATCTTGTCATAGAAGGCATTCAGGTTGATCAGGTATGATTTGCCCTTAGTGAATCCACACTGGCTATTCCTAATTTTCCTTTAATTGCTTAGAAATGGATTCCTTGAGGGCTTGCCATGATTTTTCCAAGGACTGAGATGAGGTCTGTAGTTCCTCAGATCTTCTTTCTCCTCTTTCTTAAAGATGGGCACTATAATTTGCCCTTTTCCAATTGTCCATGACCTCTCCTGATCACCAGGAGTTTTCAAAGATAATGGCCAGTGGCTCTGCAATCACATCAGCCAACTCTCTCAGCACCCTCAGGTACATCACATCTGGCCCCCCAGAGGGTAGTAAGCTAGTGATCAAATTTTCTTTATTAATGTTTTCCTCCCTATTAACCAAAGCATTCCAAACAATTCAGCAAGGAGAAGTGTTTCCAAGTCTCTAACCATTTCTCTCCCTGAGACCTGACCTTCTTTTTCCCAATAAAAGAACCAAAAAAAGAACACACGGTATTCCCAGTGAGAGCAGACCATTGATTTACTTAGTACCCTGCCAAAATGTTGGAATAGTACTTATCTTTCAGGATCTTGATGGAATCAGCTTTCATTTATTCTCTGTGATCAGAGATTATAAATCTTCTTCCTGTCAGCCTAAAATACCAGATTGTGCAATAGATCTTCTAGTGGTGTCACCTGACCATTGGTGAGTTCCTACATCCTTGTATTAACAGGATTTTTTTGTTGTTGTTGCCAGGAGTGGTTGGTTACCTCTGGGCTACTTGAACTGTAGGATCATTTCTGTGATAGCCATCAGCGTGAAACATTTCACTCAGGGCTTGGAGAAGGCAGCATGCTTGAAAATGATTCATGATCTCTCTTTTTGAAACAGAATATTTTCTTGCATTTGCTACCTTAGCTGTATTTAAGAAGCAGGAGACAATTGAGTACCACATTACTGGGATGTCGCAAGAACTTAACAGCTTGTTTTCATCAGGGCAGACTGTGATAGGGAGCATCACTGACTCACCTCCTGCTCTGTGCATAGTGCACACCTAAAAAAAGTCTCATGTCCACCTGAGCACCCGTGAGATTGGGAGTGGCACTGGCTGTGTCACACCAAATCAGGGCAGCCTGACCTCCTGTCAGCATGCCAGGTATGCAGAGCAAGATGGCGTGGGAAGAGCTTGCTTCACAGTGGTGCTCCAGAGTGCTGAGTGGCACAGGGTCAGAATTATTTCATAGTAATCCTTACCTTGCTTTTCTGCTGTCTTCAAGAAAAACGGATGCTACTTTTTTGCCGGAGGGCAATGAGCCAGTGATTAAATTAAGAACAGCAAGGAGTAGTTTAACTTGGCATTTTGTTATTCCGCAGAGTCCTTCTTTTCATTTTCTCATTGTGTTCCTTCAGTAAGAGCCTTCTTATAAAGTCCCAGTGTATTTCCCATTAATCATTATACATCTCTGACATCTTGCTTTATGGCTTCTATTAGCTAGATAATCACCTGGCTTAACCTAAATGATCATTTGATTTTAATCACTTAAATCACTATCCATGCTGCCTGTCTTTCTGAGCATGACACTGGAAATGTAGCATGAAGCCTGCTTGTTCTCTCACTCGGCATGTAAGTGTCCCTTATTCAGAGGCTTAACAGAAGGCGTGACTGCTGATGGAGTGTCCACAGCAGCACAGATTTGCACATACTTAAGGTGCATTAGTACATCAAAGATTGAGGAAGCATAAATAATTGTGCATGGGATTTACTGTCCTTGCTGTCTTTTCTCTTTCAGTATGGTGACATGAGCTAAATCAAGTATAATGAGACAAGAGAAAAGAGAAGTGAACAATGGAAAATTCTGTTTCCAGAATTCCTTACCAACTGCTAGCTGAGGTAGTGTGCATCCAAGGCGTTCTGCCACAGGAGACAGGTCTTTCAGCTTTATTTGCTGTTTTCTTCCTTCTTCGCTCACAATCTTTTCCTTTAGCCATTGGTAACACTGGGAATTAAGTACATTGGAAGTTAAAGCTAAAAGTGATTACAGACCAGGGAAAGAGGAGAGCTGGATTCTCTTTATTCACAGACACTGTTTGGCTTTTGGTCCATTGGTTTCTGGGCTCCACTTTCTCTGGCTGTAGAAGCTAAAATCTTAACTGCCTATTAGATAGAAGGTCTTAGGAGCCAATACTGTGACTTTGTTGCATCTGTGCAGCACTGAGCACACTGCTGATATGTCAGTGGTATGATAATTGGATAATTAACTCACCCAGTGTGCAGCATGGCTTCAATGACTCTTTGTAAAGCCTTTTGAAATTACTGGAGCACTTGGTGCTTTGCAGTAGTAGAGTAAATACTATCCTCATTCTATGGTAGAGGAACTAAGGCAGGGGCGGGCAAAATATGGCCTATGGGCTGGATCTGGCCTACCAAGTGCTTTCATCTGGCCCACAGTGCCCACCAACAAATTGTGCCCTGCCCAGCCCTTCCACCCATGTGTACACCCCCCACAAACATACCTTATTGTGCCTCGCTCCCACCCTTGCAGGCAGAAGGGCCCAGCCAGCAGTGAGCAGAAAGGCCCAGCCTGGTGCTGTAGCCCCCGGGCACCTGCTCCATTTCCCCAGTCTCCTGCTGGCTCCAGGCAGCAGGTAGGGAAGTGGCAAGGGTGCGGCTGCAGGTGGGTGGGAGCTGGAGGCAGCGCAGAGCCAATGCCCAGTGGGGCGGCGTGTGGGTAAGAGGGAGGGTGGGGGGTGTGGGGACCCCCTACACTCCCTTTATAGCTTGCAGCCTTGGCAGGCAGTGGCAGCAACAGGCGGTGGGCACTCCGGGCACTCATGTCTGGTGCAGGTCCCCAGTGGGGCACAGCTCCAGCCAACGCTGCACATCACAGTGAGGGGCACAGCCTCTGCCGGGCCATCTGTATTGCCAGCAATCCCTGCACTTGCTGGGCATGAGAGAGAAGCCCAAGTTGCTAGAGCTGGCTGTCTTCCCTGCTGGGGCTGCTGGGACTGTGTGGCAGGGGAAAGAAGCCCCAGGTGCCTTCCTCGGGGGGCGGGGAAGGCAGCCAGCTCCAGGGCCTGGGGCTTCCCTCTCGTGCCCAGTGAGTATGGGAACCGCCAGCAATACAGATGGCCTGGAGGAGGCTGTGCCCCTTGCTGAGATGTGCAGTACTGTCCAGAGCTGCGCCCTGCTGGGCACCAGCACTCTGAGCACCCCGTCTGCTGCTGCTGCACCCGGGGGGAATGTAGGGGATCCCCTCACCTTGCCACCCTCCCTCACACACCAGAAACATCACACACTCACACCCTTCCCCCACAACCCTCCACGTATACACAACCCCCCAACATACCCTATGCCCAGCCACACCCTACTATACACACATGCCCCCATCCTCCCAACACCCCACCATACACACACACCCTCACACCTTACCATACACACATGCCCTCACTCCCCACACCCCACATACACACCATACACCCTCCCAAATCCCACCATACGCACACGCACCATACACACACCCACACCCCACCATACATACATGCACCATACCCACACCCACAATATACAAGACAAAGAATTTATTTTTGAGTTATTATACAATCACCTCTGTATACACTACGCAAATACAAATCACAACAAAAATATTTTAAAATTAAAATATGTCATAGTAGGTGTTTAACTTTTAAAATATGTCATAGTATTAAAATGTCATAGTAGGTGTTTGTGTGTGTGTATGGTGGGGTGTCAGGGGGTGTGTGTGTGTATGATTTGGTTTTTTTCTGGTTCTAAGATGGCAACCCCCCCTCCCAAAAGGAGTATTTCCAGGGGCAAGGGGAGGGACTTCTGGTGGCAGGGATCAGGGGCTGGGGTGGAATGTCCAGTGCCAAGATGGGGACCAGGGGGCAGGGCACTTGACAAAGCTACCCATGTGGCCCTCGACAGTTCACCAAAACTGGCCCTGTACTCAAAATAATTGCCCGCCCCTGAACTAAGGCATGGGTTGCTAAGTGCTTTGCCCAGGATCATGCAACAAGCAATGGCAGAGCCAGGAAATGCATCTAGCTCCCCCTATTTCAGTGAACTGTTATGGTTCCTAAGTGCTGCATTGCATGCCTGTGCATTTGTGGTAAATCTGTTTAGTTGCAGCAGTGCTAAGGAGCTTTATTTCTTAGCCTTACACAGTGAGACATTTTATTTACTTTAAAATAGTAAAGGCATGAAGGCATCCTTCATCCTTCCACCTCCACCTAGGAGGGTTTACTTTGTCTGTAAGGTGATAGAGGAGATTTTTTTAGTCAGAGTTCTAACAAGATTTTCAATGCTCTGCCATTTTTCAAACATTCAAACATGTCTGTCACAGGCCTGATAAGGACAGTACATTATGGTTAACAGCAGGTACTAGGTGGGCTGCAGCAATAACCAGAGACAGCATTGCCTTTTATTGGATTGTGTGTCAATATTTTACAGTGAAACTAGTCAGAAAAATAAAAACAGCCTTGGCTGCAGTCAGATCCTGGCCCATCAGATTGATTCCATCTATAATAGAACAACGAGGAACATAGATCTTTGTGTTCTGTATCCAAGCAAAACCCTTACTCTGCTCTTTTTCTTAGCTGTTCAGTCTTAAAAAGGTGCCAGCATGTAGGAAGTTACATATTGAATATCCTAATGGATAAAACACATGTATGCAGTATCTGTATACAAACTGAGTTTGGGATCGTTGGAACACCAATAGTGGGAGAGCAGCATGACACAGGATTAAAGATAAGTGTAATGCATTTGATATTCCAGCTTTACTGGGAACACATAGTAGGTAAGTCAGTTAATACCAATAGTGTAAGCAGTGAACTGTTAGTTTGGTGAGGGAAACTCCTTTCAAGCCTCTCATTCTATTTTTCTTCCCCTCTCCCCTTAGTTTTCCCATGCTTGAGAGACTCTCACTGACCAGAGAAGGCTCCCACTGGAGACCATCAACCTCATTTGGTGCATCACCCAGAGAGAGAGCTGTTGCTTCCTTCTCCCCCTTCCTCTACAATCTAGGCAGCATGAGGCGTGCTGCTTCTATGAATATAGTAAAAATAGCACCTGCATTATGAACAATACTTGACATTAGAGTCATGGAGGACCTAACATGATACCTCTTTTCTTTGTTATAGAAACCTTCCTGCAATCATTTTATTAGACCTTGTTCTCAAGGGCTTGAAACACCTGTTACCAGACTGGAGAAAAATACAGGTTCTTAGCTGGTGTAAACTGGCCTGGTTCTAACTTTAGTGCATCTGTATTGATTCACACCTGCTGAGCATCTGGGCCAGAAGACTTGCATTAAGTTAATCAACAATCTCAGAATGATGCATTCAGCTGTAGCAGTGAAACTGAATGATCTTTTATTACGCTTTCACTCATACTGAAAAACGGTTGCCAGAGAAACTGAGCTGAACTATCAATGCAGCTGGGTGTAAGGTCAACCTTATTATAATGAATCTGTTTATCTTCTATTTCATGCTTTCACAAATTCAACAAATGAATTTGAACACAGGGGGAAATACCTTCAGAGAAGCCCTTGAGCTTTCAGGGACCCCACTTCCATATTTCCCTGAGATGATACCACAGGCGAGTGGAGACCACGTCATTGCTCCAACCCCTGCAAAGTAATCAGGTAAGGAAACTAGAGTGAATCTGATACTGTTACATTACTAACGTGTCTTTATGCAAACAGAACATACAAACTGGCTGCTCATTTCTGGAAGTGGTAGGTTGTTAGCTGCATCCAGTCAATAAAATGGTACAAAAAGTCTCTCCCTTGGGACAGCACTTGTATGGCTAGTCCATGTTTTAAACAAGGCTCTCTGGGACCTCATGGACCATCAAGGCAGGTGTTTGTTTCACATTGGCTCCTGCACCTCCAAGTGTATGGAAGTGCCCTGAGGCTGTTTTGCTGGCAGAGGAGAGTGGTCAGAGGTCTTGCTGGCAGAGGAGAGTGCCCTCTTCCTCACTGTTTTAGCCCATCAGCCCCTTTTTATCTGTGCTGGGCCTGGCCCCTAGAGCCTCCCTAAAAAGAGCCTCTGAAAATAAACAAAACAGAATATAATCTTGCCTGGGCATTCTTCAGCAGGCCAAAAGAGAGAGCAATGTGTCCCTTAGCCCATCTGCTCTCCCTCCAGCCACTTGGTTCCAGCCCATTCCTATCACAGACCCCATTCGCCAGGCAGTGGTCTCAAGACTGCAGGAGAAGAAAGTGATGCACCAGAGGCAGCCCAGTCTCCTTCCCCACAGGAGAGATCATTGCTGGGGGATCCATTCCTGTGCGCTGTTCAGTGGCACCCTCCTTGTTTTGCAACATTAACACCTAAATTATCTATCACTTTTTGACATGCATTAAGAAAGCTTCTCTCTCCGGTCCCCAGGCAGTTGCTAAATAGAAGTGCAGCAGAGGATATACAAGGACATAGGTGAATGGGTACTGGCTTTTTGAACACACATCAGGTCTGTATCCTTATTACCTTACTACTTTGTGAGTAAAAAATGACAGAAAACTGCAGTCTCAAAAGACTTTACCTATTTTGTGGTACAATTCTGGCAGCTGAACCTCCACTTTCTCTCTCTG
>NW_017728995.1:6148844-6153674 GCF_001723915.1 Gavialis gangeticus | reverse complement strand
GGTACTGGCTTTGTGAACACACATCAGGTCTGTATCCTTATTACCTTACTACTTTGTGAGTAAAAAATGACAGAAAACTGCAGTCTCAAAAGACTTTACCTATTTTGTGGTACAATTCTGGCAGCTGAACCTCCACTTTCTCTCTCTGGAAAAGATGATATTCAGCTTGTTCACATACAGGTGGAATCATATTAAACTGTCTCGCCACAGAATAGGCTTCCTGTAGAAAATCAATACAACCGGACAGAACGGCACATTAACGGAGACTATCCTTGTGGGATAGAGCATACCAATCAATGCTTGCACACACAACTAGCACATCACAGACCTCCTTAAGGACCAGGGTATGCTGACAAATGAAGACTCCAAGGCAAGACACGTTTCCATTCCCCAATTTTCTGTTTAAATAGCTTGTTTGCGCTTTGTTTTCTGTGCATTCCAACAAAAAACCAGCACATTTTCAAGGCATTTTGAACCTAAGTTAACTCTCCAGCATGTCAGTGAAAAGGCTCTAGGTAACAGCAATGGTCCTTGGATCAAACCCTTACTGGTCTAAAAATGAATGGTTTAAAAATATATAAATTCTGTTAATTTCATACCCTTTTCAACCTGCAGCTGGGAGTGCGTAGTATGATGCTACTTTGAAATAGAAACACAATGTAAACCTAACACTTTCTGCCAGCAGCAGTGCATTGGGAGCACTCTCATTTTCCCTCCTTTTGGCCTGTGACACTAGAGAATGTTTCTGATTTTATTTCAGCAGTGATTTGTCATTGTGGAATGTAGTAAGGGGCTGCGGACTCTGGATACGTGGTGCCCAAAAGCATATGGGACTGGACTTGATGGCTTAGGAGGCTCCTTCCAGTTCTCTCTTCCTATGGGGACCATAAGAGCTCATATTCTTTTTCTAGCATGCAGCCTTGGAAACCTTAATACAATTGTTTCTTTTACTCTACAAGAAGGGATTGGAATTCCTCAGCCTGTCAGATCCAGGTCCCCAGAGTCTGCTATATATGACTGTTAAACAGTGCTGGCTGACCATAACCAATTGACATGTTTTAAAACTTTTCTACCTTAACACATTTAAATACAAACAAAAGAAATCTAATGTCTACATGGTCTAAATAAGGGTACCGGGGTTGTGCTTTTAACAATGTACAGACAGTGGATGCTCAGAGTCTGTCTTCAGATGATCAGTCCTATAAAATATCTCTCTATTACCTAATTTTTTCAAAGGGCTTTTCTGCATCAAGGATTTATTTTTAGGTGCTACACTGGTACAAAGGAGAACTAGTGCTAGGGTATTATACTCTGCTGTGAGAGTACCAGCTCTGCCACCTTAATCCATCCTAAAACTCATTTTACACTATACTTGTTACTGGTTTGGTGGGATGGATTTTAAGACCAGTTAGAATTTTCCACCCAGTATAGACAGGTAAATATAAATCAACCTCCACCCTGAAGCTCTGGATGAGATTTAGAGGATGTTACAAAAATCTCCATTATTTTTTTTAAAAGTTACTTTACCATGATCTCCATAGCACTCCAGCGTGAAGTTCCCCAGTACATCGCCATTCCCTGGTTAATTACGTGTGTCATTGCTCGGACAATTTCTAAAGAAGAAGAAAAAGATTGGTATACTCTGAAATTCCACATTAACCCATTTATTTAGCACTAGAACTACTTCATATACAACTGCAAAAAACAGAGCACATTTACACTTTTTACCAGCAGGTACAGTTATTTCTAAATAAGTATCAGCCCAAACCAGAATGTTAATATTTCTTATCTAGATAAGATAGATAAGACTGGCTTAAACTGTGTGGCTGTTTTTCAGCTTTCAAGCCAACCAACATCGGACATTTGGACCTGGCACGTTGGAATTAGATACCGCTCTTTCTTTAATAGTGTAAATCAGGAGTAACTACTAAAGCCAATGTAGTTTCAGTTGTATAACCAGCATGGAGGTAAGAAGCAAGACCCTTGGCTTGGACTGGTGTACTAAATTGCAGCTGAGGTGGTGAATTTCTCAAATCAGGTAGGATTCAGCTCCAGGGTCTGACTCAGGCCCATCTCCACAGTAAACACATAGATATTAAAGTTCACTGTGGGCTGAGAAATTATGCTAAATGGTCAGTAAGAAAAAAATGTCAACCCTAGACAGCTTTGTAGTTCATATAGAATCGTATAAATAACTCTTGTAACAACATATTCTAACTTCAAATATTTCTGCCACTTTGATGGGGGTGAAGTTGGTTGATAAATGTAAATGTAAAGAGAGTGACTGTGTAGTGGGTAAATGTAAATTGTTTCTTTCTAAACAAGGGATTACAGATCATGATGCCTATTTCTGACATTATTTTTTAAACTTTAATAACACAAGAGGGCAGCATGGTAGAAAAAGAGGTCTGGAAAATGTAATGACTAAAAAAACCCCATGATTTAAATTCAACATATTTTAAAATTATGTTTTATTAAATGCAAATACTCAGTCTTTTTTCTTTTTTAATAAGGCTATCAAGGTGCCAGTGGTGAAACATAAAGCTGGGTAATTGGCTTGATTTATGCTGATCATGTGTGACGCCCTAAGGTACTGGTACTTCAGAAAAAATACCTCTTCATTGTACTGTAATACCTTTATTCCACACCCAGGTATTTGATTACCTTTTCCTTTCTCTGAAAATTCTAAAATCTTTTCGATATTGTAACTAGGACCATGGGTGGTGATACTTCATTGATTAATAAAATATTTTGCACAGAAAGTACCTTTCTTCTGTAGACTGCAGAGATCAATACAAAGGAGCATAAGCATTATTCTTCTTATACAGCAATACAGGAGCTAAAGTCTAGAGGTTTAGTGAACTTGTGTATAGCTGCACAGAGAGTCAGTGGTTCAGTCACGACTAGATCTGACTTCCAGGTTCTTGCAGTAGCGTAACAAAGCGGGGGTGACCAAGACACCAGGTCTAGGTGCCAACCCTTCAGGCTGGGGTGATGCAAAAAATTCAGCTGCTGTCACCAACAGCACAGCCACTATGCTGCTCTGTGTGTGGCTGCTGCCTGGATCCTCAAGCACTTAGTCCCCTGGTTCCTTGCTTAGTGCTGAATGGGTATTGCCTCCTCTGGGTGGGAAAGCAGCATTACTGTGTCTTATCAATGGAAGTCATCCAGCGCTCAGCACATCTTTGTGATCCTTGTAGATGCAAAAGTTAGCCCATTGAATTTGGGATGCTTAAACTTGGCCTTGGTCTGTTTTTTAAAATCTTAGTCGATTCTTTTTTCAAGTGCCCAACGTAGGCTGGGCACTCTGCAAACAAACCGCTGACTAGATTTCTCATCCCAATGACTTTACATTGGGATGGCATATTTGCATGCAAATAAGACAAAGCAATTGAGCTAGCGTTGATTGGTCTTGTGGTTCCAGCTCTGTGCACCACACTCAGTTTGCAATTGTTAAATTCCATAGATGCGAAGGGCAGTATTGAGCTTTTCACTTTAACAAAGGCTAGAACTGGTAGAATGATGGGGGAGGCTAGAGATGCAATGTCATTATTTTAGAGGCCTTGAGCTAGATGTTTAGCTTGTATAAATCATTTGTGCAGCTCCAGTGATTTAATGGAGCTGGGCTGTTTTACACCAGCTAAGGTCTCTACAATTTGACCAGCTATGTAATCACTGCATGTGATTAACGTACACAGTACCAGGGCAGCAAGAGAGCTCCAAAATTCCAAACTTTTTTTTTCACCAGGCTTAGCAAAACAAACCAAAATTGACAGCCTGGGAGGATAACAGATGAGTGCAGAAAAGTTTCTAAATGCTCCAGGACATTTGCATGCCAGGAATCTCTCTCTGGATTTTACTTTCGTAACTCCAATCTATAATAAGATATAGCTGCTTCTAAAAATAAATAAAGTAAAACAAAAGTCCAGTCACGAGTTTTTATACTGAATATGAAGATTCATGTCAACTAGCAGCATGAAGATGGAAACTTAAAATCCCTCATTATCTAACAATAGCACTGTTCCCCCAAACCAATACAATTTACTGTGTAAAGGGGAAACTAATCTGGATAATATGGAGCAATTTTTGTCTTGACGGTCAAAATCCCTAAAAGATTCATTGGACACCATTTTTTCCCTTGAGCTCCATAGCATCTGGGGTTCATTAAATGAGTTATTGAGCCCTGGATGCCTTCTAGTCTCTTTCCCCACTGGCAAATCCATAAAGAGCCATATTGGGTGTCCTTGATTCACTGACTACATCATGATACCTTCAGAGAGAATCCCGTTAGGTGCCTCTGGCCCCTTAACTTCAGTAAATTCAATCAGGATGAAAATCATGCTTCTGCAAAGCCAGAACAAGGCCTATACATCTCTTAAGGGATTCAGGCTGTGTCCATGATGCACAGGCATCTCTGCACTACGTTAATCTAGCTAGCACATTTCCCAAGAGCAGTGCAGCCACAGCAGCACAGGTTTCAGCTTGGGCTAGCAGCAGCATTAAGTCCCCAGGGTCCTGGAAAGGACTGTATAGTCCACACTGCGGCTGGTGCTGCCGCATTTTCACTGTTTTTAGTACCCAAGATTAAAGCAAGTGTAGGTATTATAAAATCATAGAAGTAGGGTCAGAAGGGACCTTGTAGATCTTCAAGTCCGACCCCCTGCCTGGGCAG
Organism: Gavialis gangeticus; assembly: GCF_001723915.1. Taxonomy (NCBI): domain Eukaryota; kingdom Metazoa; phylum Chordata; order Crocodylia; family Gavialidae; genus Gavialis; species Gavialis gangeticus. The sequence goes on along the minus strand of NW_017728995.1, from coordinate 6,149,002 downwards.
GAGAAAAACTGGGCTCAAATGACTCCAGCCAGGTAGGCATCAAGCCTCTTCTTAAAGACCCCCAGGGTAGGAGCCAGCACCACTTCCCTTGGAAGTTGGTTCCCGATCCTAGCCACCCTGACTGTGAAGTAGTTCTTCTGGATGTCTAATCTAAACCT
>NW_017728995.1:6145974-6148578 GCF_001723915.1 Gavialis gangeticus | reverse complement strand
TGGGGTGGGAGACGGTGTCAAAGGCCTTGCTGAAGTCCAGAAAGACTATGTCCACGGCGACACCTGCATCCAAGCTTTTGTGACCTGATCATAAAAGGCAATCAGGTTGGTCTGACATGACCTGCCCCTAATGAAACCGTGCTGGTTGCACTTGAGCATCATCCCTTAAGCCAGCCCATCACACATGTGCTCCTTGATGATCTTCTCAAAGAGTTTCTCTAGGATTGAGGTAAGACTGACGGGCCTATAGTTGCCCTGGTCCTCCCTCCTCCCTTTTTTAAAGATAGGGACCACATTGGCTATCTTCCAATCATCTGGCACCTGGCCCGAGCACCACGAGTGCTCGTAAAGCCGTGTCAAGGTGTAAAGGTATGTCTATGTCTGCTCCAATCACCCCTTCCAGTTACAGTGCACACATTTTCTAGGTAGTTCATAAATATTGCCAGGCCTTTGGGGAGTTTATCCTAAGGTATCAACTCTTGGAATGAAGTGAGGGTGTATATTTCAGTTGTCATTAAAAGGAAAAAACAGGTAACGTTCCAACCCTCATAGCTGCGAAGAAATAGTAACCTAGGTGTTCCCTAAAGGCCAGAGAGCTAGGAAAAGAACCCAAACATAATATTATCTCTGTTTCTTTTTTTTTTTTCTTTTCTAAGGCCACCTTATGCTTTTTGAGCCCTTAGGATTGGTAGAATGGCTGATCCTTTTTCCATATGGTTGAATTTCACCCTTTGGGAGTACTGTAACTATTTATGTGGTGTCTAGAATGTATTTCCTGATTAGTGCACATTGTCAATACTGGGAAATGGAATCAGTATTGATAACTGGGTATCCTTGTGTTGTGAAGAGCAGTAGCTGATAAGACATTCTGGCCTGTGCTTCCTGGTGTTCAAGGATCACAGTAAAAATGTCTTCCAACTGCCCGCTGTGGTGCTGCTGCAGGACCTGTGACTTTCATTTCTACATCAGCTTCAGGAACCTGAATCCTTCAGGACAACAGAAGATTCTCCCTTTTCATTCTTCCTCTGTCCTGGTCCCAAGTTGTAAGAAGCTGGTGATATTTATGAATAATCAGAGCTGTATAATCACTGTCCTGTCCACCATTAATAAGCCTCTCTGTTGTTAAGCTTGGGCACAACCACCCTTCTGCATGAATGACAGTTTCTAGCTAGAATGATCATTTTGAATTTAACAATGAACTTGAAGACAAGATTAATCTTTAGGGCCGTATTTTTAGAATTGTATCTAAACAAATGAGTAATTAGACACTTAATCCACAGTTAGCACGAGTGCTCTCATGCAGTAAAAGGGGACTTCAGACAGCCAATGCACCATTTTATTCTGGAATCTCTTATGTGGCATGATGCCACAAGTTCAGGTTTAAAAATATCCTGGCATATCATGATCCAAGGAGCATGAGACTCTCACTACATCGTAAGACTCTCTGACAGTTTTAAAATTCTTGCTTTAAACGACTTTCATTGCTTATGACTCAGTGATTTGCTTGTTTATTTTTTCTATTCCAAAGCAAACTATGCATTAAGAGGTCCAATGCATCACTTCAGGGATTCAATATATTCAAAAACATGCTAGCATTAAAAAAATAACATGGAAAAATACTTCTAATACTTAATTATTTTTTATGCATTATAATATATTTCCTTTAAAAAGCAGTAGACAAAAATAACCTAAACCAGACCTAGGAAGCATAAGAAAGTGTCCCTAAGATCTAGTAAGGCACAGGTTGCCTTTCAATCAGCAGGAGCTGTCATTTTCCACTAGGTACCTTCAGGAAGAAGCTACAAGAAACTGATAGGAATTTAAATCTATGTGTTGGATTTTTGACCTATTAAACTACAGTCAAGTTATGATAACCATTGCTATTGATCAGTAAGATGGATTGAGAAAGCCTGGTGTATTACCACTTATTAAATTACATGCTACATTTTTTGGTACTTATTTTACAGTCTACAGCATCTGTTCTTCAGGATAGATTTCCCTTTGTATCATGAGGATTCTCACTCTCTTCGAAAAAGATCAAGCAAAACAGCTTAGCAGAGGATACATTACACTGAAATCTTGGAGGGGTTATGCGATTTTTTGCAGGAAATGACATAGACAAGCATGATAAAGTTTCCACCTCTACTCCTGTGGGGTGTGTCCAGACGAGCGTGCATGTGCCTCTTGCCCCACCTCAAACCCCTTTGAGGCGGGGCAAGAGGCACATGTGGGAACAAAAAAATGTTCCCTGCACTGCAAGTTTGCAGTATGGGGAGAAAATTAGATCCCTAGATATCCAGGGGTCTAAAAAAAAATGAAACAAAAAAAAAGTGTAGCAGGGCACAGGCACCGGAGTGTGGCAACCGGAGGCCGGGTCCTCCAGGGAGACACTCTGGCTACCAGAGCATCTTCACGGTTGGCCCCTCACCCTGGTGCTGAAACATGTGGCCGGCCAGGCCGCATGTTCAGCACCAGGGCTCCAGTGATAGTGAGTAAAGGGTTGGGGGGGCTGAAGGAGGGGGGAGGTGACCATGAGGTGAACCCCCACCGGCCCTGCCTGCTCCCCCAGCCCCCCCGATCCCTGCTTTGCCCAGCCCCTCCCCC
>NW_017728995.1:6138963-6144833 GCF_001723915.1 Gavialis gangeticus | reverse complement strand
GTAGTCTTGAGCTGCTGGCCAGGGCAGGTTTTTGTACTGCTGGAGCCAGGACAGGGCAGCTTTTTATATTGCTGGGGACAGCACAGGTGCTGGCCCCAGGCTCTAGCTCCCCCTGGCTGCAGATCCAGGAGGAGCCAGGCAGGGTTATTTTGCCCCAGGTGGCACAATTTGCTCCATACCAAAGTACATGTCTGAGCATGTGCGCTGAGGCAAAAAACCCCAGCTCAAATTTGCACCGCTTCTATTTGAGCTGCTGCAAGTGCATGTGCTTGCATGTGTGGACGCACCCATGAAGGCTCTCACAACTGGACAGTGGTCCTTTTACTCTGCTTCACATTTTAAAGAAAGTTTCAGTTAGTAATTTGCTCTATTTTATTTGGGGTGAAATGCTTCCCTCCATGGAAGAGTGGGAGGCAAGATCTTCTGCAGCTCATTCTTGTCCATCTGACCACAGCACTTTTATTTCTTTCATTTCAAAAGCCTCACTGAATTTCTTTGTGGGTTGACTCTGGTGCAGTAAAGAGCATGATGAACAAGGAACTACCTTGGTACTGAATAATCAAAGTACCTTAAATATCTTCAAGCAATGGACTAACTGGTAACCAATGCCTGCTTCTTCATGTCATTTTTGTTTAGCTTTTATTGCTGTAAATCTTTTCTCAGCAATAACATTTTAATCTCATATTTTTCCCTCCCTTTATTTTCTCCTTCCCCTAGGCCTTGATTGCAGAAAGATGGAATGAAAACCAGAATAGGTGGAATGCAAACCTATGGCCCAAAATAAACCAAATGGATCAAGACCATGCCATGACAAGAAATGTAAAACCTGACAACATATCTCCACCACCCCCGCAATAACTACACCCCACAACAGAACCATCACCACTCCTGGATCTTACACCACCTGCACCTCCAGGAATGTAATACATCTCATCCAATGCACTAAATGCCCTGATGGACAATATTTAGGAAAAACCAAACAACAACTACGTACCAGAATGAATGCACACCAAAAATCTATCAAAGACAAGAATACCTAATTACCTGTGGGGGCACATTTCTCACAAGAAAACCACTCTTTCTCCAATCTCTCAGTTCTAAACCTCAAAGGGAATTTACAAAACACCTTTCACAGACAAGCCTAGGAACTTCACTTCATCACCCTACTGGATACAAAAAATCATGGACTAAATATAGACATTGGATTTATGGCACATTATAAGCTGCCCAACATCCGATACCCCAGATAATCTCTCTACTATTTACCAGCTACATCTTATCACCAGGTCTACATTCCCCTTCTCCCCCCACCACCTGTTTCTTACCCACTGACTGCCTCAGTTTGCATTTTCACTGTCTGGCATTCTTGCATACTGGCTTCTGGCTTCTATTCTATTCCATCCTATCCAAGAAAAGCATAGAACAACTGCAGATACTTCCTCAGCCTGAAGAAGGGTGTTTGTGCCTAAAAGCTTGCAAATAATTTTTCCAACTATTTTAGTTGGCCTAATAAAAGATATTCAGTGTAACCAAAGAACCTTGTTGACCAGAATAAAAAGAGTTTATTCTTGTCAGTTAAATGCTTTGCCAATGATGTCTAACTAGTTCTGGGGAGAGGTCTGTGACTGAGAGTACGTCAGTCACAGCAGAACAGAAATGTATTGGTGACTGCCAGGTTTGGAGCCAGAGGTTGTTTAATATTTTAATAAGAGAATATTTATAAGATAGAGCACTGTTTCACCTGGATTATCATTCTGAAGGAGGTTAAAGTTATTTCATCTGGGTCAGATTCTGATCTTTGTGCTAACACACATTGGGCTTTGAAGGATTTAATTTCCTCATTCATTTATTTGTATCACAGTACACAGAGACCAACTGGGGTAGCACAGCATCCACCCTCAGTAGAATTCCCACCTTTAATTTGTCAGTGACACAGACTTGCTCATTTAGTTCCCTGCTTTTCTAATATAGCATGAAAATGTTTCTCCCAGGGTGCTCCTTCCAGGTGGAAATACTTGGAATGCCTAGTTCACATATGGGAAGCCTCCGTCCCTTCACCTCCCTTATTTGTAATGCATCCAAGCAACCTAACTGTGACTAGGCAGAGAAGCTGCAATTGTTACTACTCACCAACTCAGAATTCCTCACTTCCTATTTATTTATCTCCAACTCTATCCTGATCTGTTTGTTTCACTCACCGCTTTCTTCCTTTCTATTTACATGGTAGGTTGTTTGGAAGCAGGGACTGTCATTTATCTTACCTTTCACAGTCAAGAACAATAGAACCCAACCTTGTTGGGCTCTGCTGTAAAGTAAGTGTTAAGTAATGGTAGGATCCTGCCTCTCTTTCTGTTGCCTACTGGGGCTTCTGCAGTCACAAATGGTCGGATATCAGAGGGATGTGGGGAGGGAAAAAAAAGGAAGAACACTAAGAAATATCAATTGAGTCCAAAACTTTGCAATGCTTTAGATAGCTTGGTCTCCACAGTAAAAATTATCTGGATTTTCCTGAGCGGTAGGCAACTCCTACTCACATCAGTTTTTTATTAAAGTATGAAGACATTTTATTTCTGAAGGAACCGATGGATTCATGGCAATGGCTAGAGACTGGCAGACAATGTGGGAGATACTGTATTGCTAATAATTATTTTTTATCATGAATTTACAATTATCCGCACAATTCCCACTTCTGACAGTTAAGCCCTGCATAGGAACTGCCAATCAAAATGAACCAAGCTCTCTTTCAGACTACCATACTTGTTCCTTTTGTGACATGTAATACATTTACATGAAGGTTTCTCAAAGTACAGGCTAATGCACAGAAAGCAAACTTAAGGTTTGCCATCTACAAAACAGGGATTATACTAATCTATCTCACAGGGATGTTCTGTGTTCAGGCTTACTGACTGAACTCCCTTGACATTACTGCACAAAGGTACCACGAAGATGCTTACTAATTTGTTATTAAAAGTATTATATTACCATTATTTACTGAACAGAAATTGATTGAGTATATGGAAAAAATCATTGTTAAAATATTTTACTTAGTAATTCCATTGCACAAAATATATAAATAAACCCCACATATACTCCCCTGACATAAACTGTGGAAAATTTCCTTCTCCTTTGCAGTAAATACCATTCTGGACACAAGCAGCTACTATCAGTTTTGGGGAAAAAAAGTATTAATCTATGAATCCTGTTCTGTGTTACAAATAAGGAATTGTTAGCATGCACTTTGTCAAAGATTTTAAATTAGCAGCTGCTAGAATGTTAGATTCTGATCTTGCAATTGACAACGTGTGGACACAGTGCTGGGCCTACGCAGCACCCCACTGACATCAATAGGTCTCAGCATGGTGCAACAATCTGCCTGAGCCTTGTCAGTGGCTGGACCCAGGTCTCAGTCACTTCCTAGTGAATGCGCATGGGCTAACCTGGAACGCACGTGAACTGCTATTTTCCAATTAACTAGCAGTGATGAGTATTCAAAAGTGAAAATTGTTCATCTGTTTGCACCTGTATTATTTGTAACCTGGTTCTGTCTGCTGTTGCAAAAAATAAATAATGATGGTTGCTAAGCTGGCTACACTGCTGCTCTGATCTCATACTTGTTTAAAATCATTTTATTTTCTCCCAAATACAAGCATATTATTAATAAATCCCAAGCTGGTGTCTTTTAATTCTCCTATCCCTAATGGATCCTGTATGCAACATGGCTTACAGTAGAGGTGGACTGCTACATCTCATCAAAATTCAGTTAATTCTGATTCCTTCTCCTTGGACAGTTGAGGATAATGACTTGTTCAGAAGCTTGGGCAGTGAGTCACAAACCCATTCCCACTGAATAATACCAGCAGAGCCTTTCCACATGATAAACACAAACAAAATGGCATTATTTTTAGCTGCAAACAGCTTTTTAAACACCACCTGCACCTTCCTGTAACCACTGATGCAATAACTATGTTTACAAAACAATGGGATAATAAGCTTGAAACAACAGTGAGATAAAGAGCATCAAAACATGGAATTATCAAGTTTCTCTTTGTTATCTTCCTGATCACAGGAGATGTCTTTTCACATCTGTCTACTGAACAGGGAAGGTAAATCCCACACACCAATCTCTCCACTTGTGTATGGAACGGAGGCTCAGCTTCCTCTGTGGAACCAACCAAACCTGCTCCATGGATTCCAGATGCAAGCAGAAGGAAACAGTGGAGACCAGGTGGGCCAAGTAGCATTGCACAGGAGTGATGAACACTGTTAACTTCTCCACCTCCTTGAACCTTAAGAAGCCAGTCACAGCTGAGGCCCATCACAGCTAATGAAATCCCTACCAGCATGACTCCCGTGAGCCTGGGAGTCAGAGATGGTAAAGAAACCAAGGGCCTTCACATTCACTATCCTGCACAGTGCCAGTGGTGTCCCAAGTTTGGAAGCTTGCTCTGCAGCCTACACCTCACTCCCTTAGTTCTCTTCAGTAAAACAATAGAGGCTGAACACTGCATGGAGATCTTTTGGGATAGTTCCTATCCCAGGACACGTTCTACAGACCCTGGCCCCACGCAAATGTTTTACTAGAAAAAACTTCTGTGGTTTGTTGGGATTATTTTCCATGCTAAGAGCTAGCTCATCCTTAGTCATTGCTGCTTAAAAAGGTAAATTGCTAAATCAAACTGTTAATGGTGCCTAAAGTTGCAAAAGTTTCTGAAAAGCGTTTTCCCATCCAGAACCTAGATACTTTTTGTCAAAGAACTGGTGTTGCTTATCCAAAGGAATTATTATTCGAAGAAGTGGAAGAAAAACGTACTTTTTAAAAAGACAGGTGAAACACAGATCCCTGATAAGGAGCTTTGCGCATACCATGACTTTCCACTGCTGTTTACCAAATTCTAGAGAGTTCAGATTCTACATCCTGCTTTGGACTACTGAGCAACCAACTCAGACCTGGGACTCTGTATGAGCCCATCACTACTGATTTAGATAGTTCTTGGAATTCTAATACAGGTTTGTAAGTTCTTCTAACACACTGTGCTGTTACATTTTCATAGTTCATCATTTCATAGTTGGTAGGGTCGGAGGGACCTGAGCAGATCATCTAGTCCGACCCCCTGCCATGGCAGGAAAGAATACTTTTCATCTGAATGAATACGGTCCTCCACTGAAGTCTAGAGCAAATCCTTTTCTTTAGTCTCCTCAACACCTGATTTTGTGTTATAATAAAAATGTTTCAGTATTTGTCTAGGATACAGGAAAAAGACTTTTTGGTAAATACGAGGTTTTAGTTAAGCAGAGGGTATTCCCTTCCCTTGGAGACTACAGGTATCTGCTCAAATACATTTCTAAATGTAAATTATTGAAAGTCTTCCAATAAAAATGCTTAAGGCTTAGTTATCCATGCCCCTAAGCACAAGAGCTTAAACTGATCACTATGAACTTAAACACACTGCAACAGTTGGGAACAATCTAGCTTTGACAGGGCATGGGCTAGATGATTAGGTGTTTCTAATTTCTATGAAATACTCTGGAGTGCTCCAAAAATTCAGATCTGTTCTAGGTCACAAGCAAATTGAATTAGACCATTTTAATCCAGTCCCTCAAGATGATGTATGTATTTGACAAAATCATATATCATATAATACATTTTCCAGGCCTGAAAGCTTTCTAGTCATCAGAGATCACAGATAAATAACAGGTGTTGTAGATGAGGAGAATTAAAGTGAATTCTGACGTTATTTGTACAGTACTTGCCAGCATTTCGTCTCTTTAATCAGTTCTGCTTTCTGAGTTCATTAAAATGGACAAGATATATACAAAACAACCTCATTAAAATGAACCCTGTTTGTAACAAACCCCCAATATTAACAATC
>NW_017728995.1:6125793-6133963 GCF_001723915.1 Gavialis gangeticus | reverse complement strand
TCATTAAAATGGACAAGATATATACAAAACAACCTCATTAAAATGAACCCTGTTTGTAACAAACCCCCAGTATTAACAATCCCAAGAGTAGGAACCAATTTTTCACAATTATAATGCAGCAAATTGACTAACCCTATTATAGCAAACACCCTATTTTAATGAACTTTTCTTGGTCCTCTGTAGTTTCATTATAATGAGGTTGTACTATATATATATATAAAATATAAACAACCAAACCAACAGAGGAAAAGAAGGGTATAAAGACCAGAGAACTTTATAGCATATTATATAGAAAATAAATCTCTTAAACTTTTGGAATGTGGGTAAATCCCAAAAGGCTGGGAGGTCAGGCCCAGAACTTGGCTGATTGCTTTGAACTATCAAGATCTTGAGTCTGCAAAATATGACCATCTTTTCCTGACGTGATTTTAATGCAAGATTTTTCAGGATTTCCATTTCAGGCTGGAAATACCACAGGATTTCCTTTTGCAGAATTTTGGCAGTTGTGAATATTATGGAAGAGAAGCAGAAAAACGAAAAGGTTAATATTTCCGATCTTCTCAGTGAGTGCTCTACAGTTAATGAAAAAGGCTGATCCTTTTTCCTTAAGACAGTTCAAAGTATGATGTGCTGGAGTACAATGTCTAGATTATGCTTGCAAGAAATTCAGGTTAGGGGAGGAATACTCTAGCTATAAGGCATTTGTTATTCACTATTTATGGATAGGTATGATTCCCTACATTTTGGCTATCCATAAATTAACAACATGTAGTCAAACTGTTTATTGATTTTTTTTCTATTCTGGATCCACCAAGCCAAAGAAAACCTGCTTTCCCTATGATGCTACCTCTGGAAAAAAAAACAATGGACACATTAGGAGTAAGAATTTGAAAATGACTGTGGGATTATATTTCTCTCCAGAAAAGTTTAACATATATTTTGTATGCCAGATATTGCAGAGCTGACAGATGGCTCAGCAGATGCTCTGGGATAGAAGTAGCTTACTAGGTGAATCAAAATAAAAATAATAAAGCAAGAAGTACTCGAAGGGAGTAAACTCCATACCATTCACAGTCAAAGCTACTGTCTTTGAAAGAAATCTCACCTAAGACCTTAGTGTTATAGCAGTACAGCATGCTGTAGAATTCCAGTTCTCTTCCTGCTATTTCAAATAGTGTTTCATGATTCAAATGGAATCACTTTCCTTTTCTATTTCTAGTTGTATAAAAACTGTCATTAGGGCCAAAGGAGGAACATGAATGGGACATTTTTTTGTAAACTATATTATTAATCCTTTCTAGTCAATTAATTTGCTTTATGGTGTGCATTGATCCATTTAGAGAATAAGTATTAAGGTTCAGAAAAAAAGTCCTTCCATGCTTTTATGGTACTACGTAGCAAAGTGCATTCAAATATATATGTTGGTGTCTTCTAGGTGCAGTATCTTAGCAGTACTTTAGTTTGAGACAGGCAAGTCTTTGAGAAACAGCATGTTAAGGAACTTCTTGTAGCCTGTCCTCAGCAGAGAAGTCCATTTGCTTAAACGGGTACCGCACTAGATCATTGGAGATGCTGCAGAGTAGTGAAAAGGCCTAGGTACAAGACAGGTAGGCTGCTTTTATCTGACTTAAGACATTTAAAAAGAAATGCTGCCATATGCAAGAAGGAGGTAGGAAGAACTTTAGCTTTATCTGACAGGGATGAAGGGGTGGTAAAAGTGGATTCCTCTTTTTAAGTGTGTTTGAGATCTGGAAGAGGAGGATGAGCTCTCTAGCTGCCACTGTAAAATCATTGGATTCAGTGAAGAAAGTTAGCAGGAAGGGCAAGGGAAGATTAAAGTTCCCAAGGAAAATCCTGTTTTGGAGTCCCAGGATTTTACACTTACCAGAGCCCATCTAACTGTTGAGCTCTGCTTCTTACAGGTGAGACTGGAGTGGTAGATTACATGTAACACAGTCTTGCATGACAGTCTGGCACAAGAGGTACACACAGTCAGAATGGGTGGCGTGAGCTCACTGCAATGGCAACATTTGTTCTGGGAGTTGCATGGATTTTACCCCAAGGCAGAGTCAAACCGTGCTGAAAGGGGTGAAACCTGACTGAGGAAAATCTTCGTACAAACAGTACATACAAACCTTCTAAAGCAAAATGTAAGTGGGAAGCACAACTATGAGGCAACTTGTATTAGCATTCCAAATCCTACAGTTCCACTGCTTTCTCCTGCTATTTAAAGCATGATGTAGGTGAGAATCCTTCTAGATAAATATCTGAATTAAATATACAAAATCTGAACTGTGTTGGTTAGCACCGACTGGCCAAACTGTACATTATCATTTGTATTCCTGTAGTACCTAGACAACCTGGTCATGGGCAAGAACTCCCTTGTGCCAGGCACTATTTGAACAAAAAAAGATATTTCCTGGGTGTGTGTTGCTTGGTTAGATGTAAAACTCTTCAAATTAAATTTCTGGTTTTTAAGCTGTCTCGACACTGCCTCAGGCATGTCAGGAAGTATCTCAGTAAGGCATGCCATGCCACCTTGTGCAGCCTACCTTCCAAAATAGTTAACAGCCACTATAGTTTTGTGCATCACATACAGAAAGCCAGAGCTTACTGGCACATGCTCAGCACTGTAAAGGTAGCTACTTCTGCTTGTGAGGTTGTGCTCATGGAGCAGACATGATCTGCGTGAGGTGGTGTAGGCGTGTTCCTAGGCATTTATGAATTTAGAATTCTCTTTCCAAGAAAGTATCACTTAAAATGTGCTGTTTTTGTGATCGTGACTGCAGGTAAAGCATTCTGTAGAATGCTCCCAGAAAGCAACTGCAAAAGGAACCATAAGCCAATTCATGGAAAACTTTTACAAAGTTTTCCCATCTGTCATAGCTTAGATGTTCAAACCTGGTAAAAGTTGGTAAAATTTACTTATAATAGGTTTCTGTCTGAGCAGTGACCATATATTTAAACAGACCTGGCAATAGTAAAAGAAACTCGGAAAGGCACTTCTGGGTTATTCTCTTTCGGCTCAATCAAGAATATAAGCATTATAACAGTCTCGGATACAAAGTGCACACATATAAAATACACTCTGTACTGTTACATTATATTACAACTGACTGAGCCAAAAGGTCATTTCTCCCTCCAAGACACAATATGTTGTTTTCTTTGACCCAGTAAATCTCCATTGGTCTTAAAAACCTCAGGCCAGTTTCCTGAACCTGTAGCTACAGGCTGTTGTCAGTCAGTGTAATGTTAATGCAATCCACACTTAGGGTTCAGACTGATCTAGTTTTGGTAATAAACAAGCATCAAGACCTCTGAAATTCAAACTACAAGCTTAGAGCCAGGTTGTTAACACTTTGGGGATGTTTGGTAAATTTACTTCCTCATGACCCATGGCAGATTCAGATTCCCCAGATTGCAAGCTTTAAAAAAAAAATAAAAAAAATTCTAGTTCTTGTAGTAGAGAAGATAATTTGACTCTGAACATGGATAGGGCCATGTTAGTTTGAATAAATGCCTAATATCTAAGACAAATGTAAACAGTCTCCATTAGACAGAGTACTTACTCCAAAGCATAGTAGGAGGGGCCACGTTTTCAGACGACCGAGGGGTACACTAAAGCACGTAACCAGCTATATCAGGTAAGTAAAGTAGCAGGTGACAACTCAATAGAGGGTAGAAATAGAAGTGGTCCAACTGCTGCCAACTTCAGCCACTGCTGAACCTAAGCTTCTGTCAGATGGGGGAGCTGGTATGATTCATGGAGCCACCAGAGGTCAAGTCCTTATTAATTACGTTATACTTTGAAAACGTGCCAGCGAATGTGTCGCTATCACTCATTTAAATCCTACTTCTGAACAGGCTGACCTTGTAAATACATGGTAGTAGATAAAACTAATTTTATACCTCTCCCTGCTTGGATCAACCGTTAAAAACAATGTGGCCTTCTTCAGAGAATGAGTGGGATGAATCTGGCTTTAAAGACTCCTCATCAAGCTGTCTGATATACTAAGTACTGCATTCAGTTCATACCATTCCATACTATGGGATAACACAACTGACTGCCCGAGTAAGTATTCATGTACCATTCTGACTCTGCATCAAAGTCAATGGGAGTTTTAGATTTCAAGCGGAGTTGAAGAGAGGCCTATATGAGTAGGAGATGAGAGAAGAATGTCAGTAGACCTCAACCCAGAAAATATGTATTTTATCTTATATTTAGAATAATGTTAAGGATATTGGGTTATGCAGCCTTCCTGTATCAATCCTAACTGTGAATCTCTGCTTGTCATGAGAACCTCTGCAACTTTCATGAATAGTTTCACTTAAGTCAATGTGAATGGCTGCTTCCCAGTGGCAGCAAGGCATTTACAAATTGGCCCCAAAATATATGAACCTTTATGGTCACAAGCAGGTTTCAGAAACCTAAACAGGCAAGAAAATATATTATAGGAAAATACAAGTAGATTTCATTCGGCATGAATATGTTCATGCTATAAGATTCAAATACAAGTACATGTTAGAGTTATTTGGTAAAATTAGGAAAAAGGAAATAAACTTGGAAAAGTGAACAGCTTTTTAGCCATCATAGGGAAATAAAATATCCTCAATTTTCTTTTTTTTTTATGAGCAATGAACTCATTTAGTTTAAGTGTAAATATTTAAGACTCCACAGTATCATCTGTGAGACATTTTAATCTGCCCTGCCTGAATTTTAATAAAAACAGATTTTCATTTTCTAATATGATAGGTGTAAGCCTCTGAGCCAGAATCAATCACATTAAAATCTTTTATTAAAGCTTTCACTAACCTTCCATGGGGGTATTATTGTCTGGTCGATTTGCAAAGACTACATCCACATACTCAAGTTGCAGTCTCTGGAGAGAGGCCTTTAATCCTAGAAGCAGCAAGGGGGAAGGGGGGACGGGAGGGAAAGAAGCCATGCTATTAGAAACAGCCAGATTGACGTTTGTTGTACATCACCAAAGAGCAACCAGTTCCAAAATATCATTGTATTGTACTACTTCACAATACCCACACAAATGGATTATGTTGTCTCATGTTTGCTGTGTACATTAAAAAAAAATACTACCTTGGATTTCATGCAGAATTTGTAGCCCTCCACAAGATTATTTCTTAATTAAACTTAAATTCAAATTGGAAAAGACGCACATTTATCAACTGCATCCTGGCAAGCCTGTCAAATTGCAGCCTCCAGGGACAGAGTTCAGAGTACTGATTTTGTTTCACAGTTAATCTAATCAAAATCATGTCACAGAGTAGTTCTATGTAACCCCATGGCATATTACATTGGTACTGTTCCACATAATTAAGCTCTCCACTCCGGGGACTTTCTAGATCTGAAAACCTAGAGGAGAAGAATCATGCCATTTTGTTATATATTGATGATTGCCAAGAAAATATAACACTAAAGATAACTTGATACTGAATGGGGTCTTTAAGATTCACCTTTACCAGGTAAGCAGAATTTAGCCTGGTATGGTAAAGGATCACACTATTTAAATAGTAAACTGCAACCAGCTATGCTCCTAATGTTGCATAGGAAGTCAGGCTATACAGAATGTAAAAGTAGAGTTTCATGGCTTCACCCCATGGCTTCACCTTTGGCACTGGGAGTCCAAAGACAATAGGTTCTGCCTATGACTCACAGTCTTGTTCAGAGAGAGTCTGAACAGAATCTTTGTTGCACTTTCATTTCTTCACCTGTAAATGCTTCCAGACTTCGCAAAAGAATTGTGAGATTGTTTTTTCCACATGCTTTTCCCCAAATTTCTGCCACCCCCATGGTTTAAGATTGACAGTTGGATGGTACCATAACTATGTAATGTTCTGTAAGGTGTTTACATGGCTATAAGATTAATATGCAATCAGTCTTTTAGCACACACATAGTGTATTATAATGCTACATTTAGTTTAAATAAAAAGAGAGGCTAAAAACTCCCCAGCAGGTGTGAACTGGTATAGCTTCAGAGGGCTAACTCCTTAGCTGGTGTACATCAGAGCTATGCTAGCTATAATATAAAGTCTAGAGGTATTTATGATGACAAGCGTAATGGTTCAGATAACTGATAACATACAAGTTTCACAGACCTCACACACTGTATCTTTTGATGCAGAACCGAGCTTATTTGAATTATAGCTATGAAAAGCAAACAATTATTTTTGTAAGCAATTGAACAAACTGTGTCTATGCTATGAGTCATGGCACTTAAGACTTGTTTGAAAATATCTAAAAAATGTGTGTAGTTGTAAAATGAAATACTGCATTCAAGCTTCATAGATAAAACTCCCTCACTGTGATACCACACATGGGTACGTTTTGGCTCTAATTAAATGATAATTGCTACTGTATATTGCTGATATAGTTTCTTATGGAATGCAAAGCACTAACATGTTCAGAGGCAGACAAGGTTCCTTGGGTAAATCTGATATTTTTTATTAGACAAACTCAAATAGCTGGAAAAATTCTTCTTTGCAAGCTTTCAGGTACAAATATCCTTCGTCAGGCTGAGGAAGCATCTGCAGTTGGTGTGTGCTCTTCCTGGATGGAATGAATAGTAAAGAAGCCAGAAGTCAGTATTCTTACAAGAATACCAGCACCTGGCTTTTTTACTATTTGTTCCTTCCAAGAAGAGCACACACCAACTGCAAATGCTTCCTCAGCCTGATGAAGGGTATTTGTACCTGAACCAAAGAAGAATTTTCCCAACTATGAGTTGGTCTAATAGAGATATCAGATTTACCCAAAAAACCTTGTCTGCCTATGTCCTGAGACCAACACGGTTACAACCTATACCCCCGAAGCATGTTCAGTGAGAACTTGAACTGCATCCCTGGGGACTTAGCACGTTGTTTGTTTTATTTCCAAAAAGATGCCAAAGGTTTCCTCTCCCCGCCCCTTTTCTTTTGCATCTAAAATAATCAGCGTCTTAACTGGAATCAAATAAAACTGTTTTCTACTTAACAAGTTACTTGCAAACAGAGTGGTTGAAAATGTAATCCTTTGCTATTCATAATTATGGGGTGAATGGTTTCATTACACAGGCATATTCTAGTTTGGGGTTTCTTCACAAACTATTTACAATGACAACTCCTTCACATTTTCTCTTCTAATTTGCTGTGTGTGCTGTATAACTCATCACTTAGGTCCTATAGTCTTGTTTTTGCTTCTTGACTGGATGACTTTAAAATATAAAAAAACTTTAAAGCTGGTCATTGGGAATAGATTGGGTACAATTACTTCTGAAATATATATATTTTAAACGCATACTTATATGTGAATGTATATTTGAACAGAATTCCCAACACTTTTGCTTTCTATGAACTTTTCTAAATGAAAAATTCATTTGTACAAGCATTTATGAAAAGGAGTTGAATGAAAATATTTAATTGTTCTTTGAAAAAAAAAAAGTCCTTTGTCAAATCCTTTGTAGAAAAAAAGTGGTAACCCTAACATTTTCATTATTTGCTTTATTCTCCATGACAGTTTTCACATGTTATCAATAATTTTTTTGAGTAATTTCAGTTTTGTGATAATGGTAAATGGGCCTATGAAGAGTCCTGCAAAGTAAGTTTGAAATTTCCATCACTCTAGTTGAGGTGGTGTTCATAGTAAAGACCCCGAGTTATGGGTTTTATTCAAAAGTACATTTCTAAATGGCCCCTTCTCTCAGTAGTCAGTTTGGGTGTAATTCTGTGTTGCACTTCAAAGAGACACAGCACAGAGCTCACAGTCCAAAGAGAAAAGGGGCTGGGGTGGCTTTAAGTCACCCTTGTGCGCTCCTGGTTCTGGCTGCTTTCCCTCCTGGAGACGAGAGGTCCTCTTCTGCGGCAGCAGCACTGGTGGAATTATCCCAGCGGTGTCATGTGGCTCCTTCCTGATGCCCCTCTTGCCTGCCCCGACACTTCCTCTACACCTGCATAGTGATGTGATCTTCAGAAAGTGACTTACAGCCCTTCCATATGGCCATCTCTGGGGTAAATCCTCCTTTGTGAGGAACTAGGGCTTGAAGGATGCCATTAGGTAAAGTTCTTATTTTATACAGCATAAAGACGATAAAGCAGGAGGAGGATCCCTCCTCATGTATTTTTAACTGAAGCTCTCCTTGGATTTGGGTGTTTTAGCAGTAGCTTACCGACTACTTAC
>NW_017728995.1:6119949-6120793 GCF_001723915.1 Gavialis gangeticus | reverse complement strand
GATCCCTCCTCATGTATTTTTAACTGAAGCTCTCCTTGGATTTGGGTGTTTTAGCAGTAGCTTACAGACTACTTACAAAACCAGACTTACTGTACCCTGTGATGATTTCAATTGCTTGGTTGAAGTAATGTAGCTGTGGGCAAGTACCATACTGCAGGCTGCGGATGTAATATTATATAGCTATTACACTTACAACTGCTGGAGTTTGCATTTACAGTGGCTTCAGGAAAAATGCAGATAATTTAAAACAAAACTGCTGATTTCACATTTTATTCAGGAAGCCAACTTAAAAATCTGAAGAAGCTATTTGGATGCTGCTGCTAGCAAATATTATGCTTTTTGGGGGTTTTATAATTAGTTAGAAAGAGCTATTCTTTAATCACACCTTTTTTGTGCTGCATCTTGTTATGTTCAAAACAGCCACAGGGGACTTTCCACCCTAACTGATTTCTGTAGGACACTATTTCCAAAAACCTACCACTCAAAATGTTAAGACAAGAAACCTTTCTGGACCCCAAATTTTACACGGAGTTTCTCAAGAGATATGCCCAGTCATGTGGAGCAGCAGTTTTTATTCCCCATGACTCAGATCCAAAACACATTGAACTTTGGATCATGTCCTTTGTTTGCCAGTGCAAAACAATATCAGTAATAGCATCATTTGATAAAGAAAATACCCTGAATCTGCATCCCAAGGAGAACAGGTAAGTAAGAACACAGCCCAGGATAAATGACAAGGGAACGTATTGGACATACTGATATTTATTTACTAAATATGCAGCAAACTACATAGTTTCATAGTTGTTTCATAGTTGGTAGGGTCGGCAGGGACCTGAGCAGATCA
>NW_017728995.1:6116788-6119351 GCF_001723915.1 Gavialis gangeticus | reverse complement strand
CTCGTCCATCTAGGCTGGGCTGTACTTGTGGGTGCCGCTTGGTTTAGTAGCCCAAGGCTTCCTCTGCCCTCATCTTCCCCTCCTCCCGACAAGCCTAGTTTAAAGCCCCTGCTTTATACAGCTTTTGCCAGCACTGCCCAGGGCACAATCTTACAGTAAAAATCAGCCAGAGAAAGGCTGCCACAAATGTAGGTGTCAAATTCTGGCCAATGCAAAAAACATTTTAACAAATCACCACTTTGACTTCTGATAGTAACACATTTATATAACTTCCAAATGAAATTAAAGCTGCCTATTTGGGTATGGACGGCTATTCCCTGTACAGGAGAGCTCAAGTAGAGAAAAGGGGCGGGGGCATAGCTCTCTATGTCAAGGAGAGCTATGTGTCTCTGGAAGCTGACATTGGTGACCACGGTGGATGATTGGAGACCCTCTGGGTTAAAATCCATGGGGAACATGGCACAGGGGACACGAAGGTGGGAGTCTACTACAGACCTCCCACCCAAAGTCAAGAGCTTGATCAGAAGTTCACCAGGGAATTGGCTGAGGCTGCATGCTCCAGGTCCATGGTTGTCATGGGAGACTTCAACTACTCAGACATGTGAGGGGAAGAGCGCTCGGCTAAATCCGAGCAGTCACAAAGCTTCCTCTCCTGTGTGGATGACCTCTCTCTGACACAAGAGGTCTATGGGCCAACGAGAGGTAAAGCACTGCTCGACCAGGTACTGGCAACTGGGCACGACCTAATCAGCGACCTAATGATCGAAGGGAAGCTTGGTGACAGTGACCATGAACTGATCGCCTTCACCATCTGCTGTAAAGCTGGCAAGTCAGTCAGCAATACAGAAGTCCTTGACTTCATGAAAGCTGACTTTGACAAGCTCAGGAGGCTTGTTGGTGAGGCTGTAAGGGACCATGAACCCAAGGGGAGGGGAGCTCAGGAAAAGTGGTTGCTCCTCAAGGTAGCAATCCTCGATGCACAAGTTAATGCTATTCCACCTCGGAGGAAAGGCAGCAAAAGGGCACAGCAGCCCCCCTGGCTCTCCAGGGAACTAGCAGACCTCCTGTGGCTAAAAAGAAAGGCCTACAAAGGATGGAGGATGGGACCCACCTCCAAGGAGGAATCTTCTGCACTGGTCTGGTCCTGCAGGGAGTAAACCAGGAAAGCCAAGGCTGCGACAGAACTCCAACTAGCTACAAGTATCAAGGACAATAAAAAGTCCTTTTTTAGAGATGTGGAGAGCCAGAGGAAAAGCAACATTGGTCTCCTGCTAATCCAGATGGGACAACTGACAACTGATGCCCAGGAAAAAGCCAACCTATAAAATGGGTACTTTGCATCAGTCTTTCACAAGTTCCACAGGATGCCCCTGCCCATTACAGGACAGGGACGCCTAAGTGAGGGTGGTTCCTTGCTCTCCATCAATGCTGACCTTGTAAAGGAAGAGCTTGAGACGCTGGACACCTTTAAGTCAGCCAACCCTGACAATTTACACCCCAGGGTACTCAAGGAGCTGGCTAACATCATAGCTCAGCCCCTGGCATGGATCTTTGAGAAATCCTGGAAGTGCCTGAAGATTGGAAGAAGGCCAATGTGGTGCCTATCTTAAAAAAGGGGAGGAAAGTGGATCCGGCAAACTACAAGCCCATCAGCCTGGCCTCTATCCCATGGAAGGTCTTAGAAAAGATTATTAAAGAGGCCATTCTCAACAGACTGGCCAACGGCAACATCCTGAGGAACAGCCAGCATGGGTTAGTTGCGGGTAGGTCTTGCTTGACCAATCTTATCTTCTTTTACAACCAGGTGACCTATCACCTGGACAAGGGAGAGGAGATTGACATCATATATCTTGACTTCAAAGAAGCCTTTGATTTGGTATCCTATGATCACCTCTTGACAAAAGTAGCCAACTGTGGACTCGGGTCCACCACAATTCGCTGGCTGGGGAATTAGCTCTGTGGTCAGACCCAGAGGGTGGTGGTTGATTCAAGTCAATCATCATGGTGCCCCGTGACCAGTGGGGTCCCCCAAGGCTCTGTTCTTGGACCTATATTGTTCAACATCTTCATTAATGATGTGGACTTTGGAGTCAGACGTGGACTGGCCAAGTTCGCTGATGATACCAAACTCTAGGGTAAAGCATCCACACCTGAGGACAGGAGGGCGATCCAGGCTGACCTTGACAGGCTCAAGAAATGGGTGGACAAGAACCTGATGGTGTTTAACACCGAAAAATGCAAGGTTCTCCACCTTGGGAAGAAAAACTCACAGCATCCTTATAGGCTCAGCAGTGTTACGCTGGTTAGCACTACGGATGAAAGGGACTTGTGGGTCATGACTGACCACAAGATGAATATGAACCTTCAATTGGATTCTGTGGCCAGTAAAGCAAGCAAAACTCTGGCTTGCATTCATAGATGCTTCTCAAGCAAATCCCAGGACGTCATTCTCCCCTTGTACTCAGCCTTGGTGAGGCCGCAGCTGGAGTACTGCATCCAGTTTTGAGCTCCTCAATTCAAAAAGGATGTGGAGAAGCTTGAGAGAGTCCAGAGAAGAGCCACA
>NW_017728995.1:6106750-6116497 GCF_001723915.1 Gavialis gangeticus | reverse complement strand
AATTTGGATGCTTATCTTGCTGGGATCGTATGACCCCAGCTGACTTCCTGCCCCTTGGGCAGGGACTCAATGATCTTCTGAGGTCCCTCCCAGCCCTAATGTCTACGAAATGTCTATGAAAGTGAGGGGAGAGCTCAGGGCGCTGCTGCCATTTGGCCACAGAGAACTGCTCCAAGTGAGCGCCGCTGATTCAGGCTGCAATCCCAAACTCCATGTGGCTAGGAGCTGTCCCCCACTCTAGGGCAGCTCACCCCCACTCCCACTCCCCTGGCCTGACCTCTGTGCCCCCTACCAGCCTGGAGATGGCACCAGGGGAGCCTGGAGATCCCCCTGGCTGCTGCAGGTGGGGCAGAGCAAGGCTGGGGGGCAGGAGCAGCCCTGGACTCAACTGCTTCCATTGGGAGCAAATTTGGTCCCAACACGGGCACATGTGTAGATGAATTCTGAGGTGCTGTTTACTGTGCCTTATTTTAATGCTCAGTAACCTTAAGGCACGTTAACTGCACACGTAGATGTGCCCAGCATGATACATTTTTTGGAGCTCTGAACCTTTTCTTTTTCTAACTTGCTTTTTAATTTTTTTGAATGTACTAAAATTTTGCATCAGATATGAATAACCTAGAGGAATGGAGCATACATTTCAGCACCTTTTGTAGTAGCTACCCTACAAAAATTAGGTTTTATCTCGTAAGTTAGAGGGAAGACTAATTGCCTCTAAATTACACAACACAATAGAAGTATTTCATTTTCTTTGTGCCTATAAATTTCAATTCCTGCCAAAAAATCTATTCAAGTGCATTTTTCATAAGGACTTGGATATTGAAATTTAACAGTACCACTTAGCAATGAAATGCTTGATTGTATAACAATGCACACATTCTTTATGGAAATCTGGAGGATTATATTTTAGCACACCATTCATGGGGTGCTAGTACACGATGGGGGTTTAGTCTCCAGGGTTTTATTCTATTCCCCCTAAATTGAAATGGTTTTTAATTGAAACCCACTGTTTCAATTTTTCTGCCATGTTATGGCGAGAGGTCTGATCCTTTTTTCTGTTTTTTGTTGGAGCCGGAGAAGGGAGGGGAGCAAGCTGCCAGTGAAAAGAGCAGCCCCTGAGCTGTAGGAGGCCCTGGTCCTTCTCACTATGGTGGCCACCTGGGTGGGCTGCTAGTGGGCTGGGTCCCACCCCAGCTCAAAAGCAGCACTTGGCCTGATCCAACTCTTCCCCAACCCCGAGTTGGGGCAGCACCTGGCCTACTAGTAGTGCACCTGGGTGGCCCCAGGCGGTGCTGCTGCCACAGAGGGAAGGACCGGGCCCCCCAACAGCTCAGGGGCTGCTTGGCCCACCAGCAGCATTCCCCCTGGCCATGGGAGAGGCAGGCAGGCTCTGCTGAAAAAAGGATCATCACTTCTGCTTTCAGCAGGCAGAAGCAGCAAGGAGCCCAATCCTTTTTTTTTTTTTTTTTTGGTGAAGCCTGCCTGCTTCTCCCACAGCTGGGGAGCAATCTTCCAGAGGGCTGGGGGGCAAGCTGCCAGAGGGACCCCTGCAGGGGCCCCCAATCCTTCCCTCTGTGGCAGTGGTACCCCCCTGGGGCTGTCTTGGTGGGCTACTAGCAGCTCAGAGGCAGCACATGGCCCAATCCAACTCTTCCCTGAGTCCATCCGGGGAGAAGCTTCTGGCAGGATTCTAGCTGCCAGGCTCAGGGAACAGTTGGATCAGGCCAGGTTCTTGATCAGGGGTGCTGTCGCTGCAGAGGGAAGGATGGGGCTCCCCTGCAGCTCAGGGGCCACTCAGCCTACCAGCAGCTCACCCCCCAGCATGGAAGAGGCAGTCAGACTGCTGAAAAAAAGAAAAAGGATTTGGCTCCTTGCCAGTTCAGCCTTCAGCAGATGCCTGCTGAAGGCCAAAGCGGCAAGGGGCCTGATCCTTTTTATCTGCGGAACCTGCCTGCCTCCACCGTGGCCAGGGGGTGAGCTGACAGCTGCATCATTTCCCATTAACAATACAAACTCATCTAAAACCCCCGAAACTGGTGCACATGTACTTTGTGATGCCATTAAGCTAGACAAAGTAATGTTTTCATCACATGTACATTGTAACGTCTGTTATATGTATTATTATATATAATTTTTATATTGTTACTATATATGGACTATTATATATAGTCATGTTTACAAGCACCCATGGTGTTCTTGGAATTGCAATAGTTTGGCATGCAGTATATAATTCTGTTGCATCATTAAGAATATATACATATTCCTTTTGGAATCAAAGACAGAAGCATGTCAAATAGCCATGAGAGGTAGTTGGTGTGAAATCCCACTGCATAGTTTATGAACAGTTATTGGGGTAGATTCTGTCTTGCTGTAGCACAGAAGTCTTTATCCCTCACCCTGCAGGGGGGACCTTTTGGGCTAATTTTGGGAATCTGGCAAAACAGCAATCTCTGGGATGAAATGCACATGCTACCCTTCTAGTGTCTCTAATATCCATAAGGGAACACGGGTGGGTAGGTCACCATGGCACTAAATCTCCTTAAATGATACAATCTCCTCCCCCTATGTCCATATACTACCTGGGGGAGATTTCTGTTCACCCTTTCTCTTTACTGTTTGACCTTCTTGTCTTTTCTTCCTACTGAAATTTGCACTGCATACTGTGCTGTGCCAGTTTACTTACTTTAAAGCAAATGAATGCTACGCTTGGTACACTAAAATATAATGCTCCAGCTTCCCTGAGAGTACGGCTTGGCATGTTTTGTGAAGCAGCCAACATCTTTGGTAACTAATGTCCTTGCTTAATTTCAGTAGCGACCACCATAAGAAAATTTACCACTTGAGGCTTTATTCCAATCCCTACACCAGCTCTTCCAGCTGTGCCAGGAATGTTCTCCAATTGTAACAGGGGCCTGATTTGGCATATGCAATCTGGTTCACAGTATTTTAATACAGCAACATAAAGATCTCTAGAATTAGCTTATCAGATTTTAACCAGTCTCAGAATGCCTAATTGTGCATTGCTTAAGTACTGACCAAACTCAGTTTTGCCCATGCAAACATTACTTAAGATTAAGCTTTACATAAAAGTACACATTTACACTGCAGTAGCATAGAGAAGCCACCTGAGTAAGCACTATTCAAACATATGTGCACCCATTAAAAGGATGCAGCAGCATTCAAAGCCTAGGTGGTTCAAAATCTGAATGCATAACTTTGGGCACTCCAATTTAGTGGCTTGTTTTAAAATGTTAGACCCATGTTGTCCATTAGGGCTGTGCGAAATTTCACTAGCTGTTTTGATTCAACACTGCTTCGACTCGTTTTGAGCTTGAAACAGAGAAATCAAACTGAAATGAAGGGCTTTGAAACAGCCTTGAAACAAAAAGAGGCTAACTGAAACCTTTCAAAAGTTTTGAAACATTTCAAGTTTCAAAGCAGCCAGC
This sequence comes from Gavialis gangeticus, assembly GCF_001723915.1. Lineage (NCBI taxonomy): Eukaryota > Metazoa > Chordata > Crocodylia > Gavialidae > Gavialis > Gavialis gangeticus. Next base: position 6,113,051 of record NW_017728995.1, on the reverse strand, counting down.
AGCCAGGGGGTGGGAGACATGGGAGAACCAGAGCTCCACTCCCAGCAGCTCCACAGGCCCATGTGGCTCAGCCAGGCGTGCAGCACAGCCCTGGCTCTTCCTGCCTCTTCCTGCTGGGCTGCAGGAAGCTGAACGCAGCACAGGGGAAGGGAATTGAACCTTGGCTCAGTTCCTCTCTCCAGTGCTGCAATCAGGCTGGGGAAGGCAACTCAGCCCAGCTGGGCTGAGTTCCCCTCCTATGATCCAGCTGGGGAACCTAGCTGAGCTGAGTTCCTTTCCCCAGACTGATCATAGCGCTGGGGAGGGGAACTGAATGATCGGGCTCAGTTCCCTTCCCCAGCTCCCTGGTCCCAGATGGCAGCACCCAGTTTCCTTCCCTCATCTGGCAGGCAGCATGGAGCCTGCATACTTGAGCTCTGTGAAGGTGGGATGAATCACTTGTCTCTTATTTTTTGTTTCTTTATTCGAACATGCTCCTTAAGCCCGATGCCTTTGTGGAATGTCTAATGCTGTTCTATAGCACATACCTTCAATAATGTGTTTTCTTGAAAGCCCTCTTTCTGTTTCAGCTCTGCAGAGATAAAACAGGTGAATGGCAATTAGTGTGGGTGTTATTACTGCTCAAAGTTCCTAAAGAACTAATGTTCTTAGAGTTTTTTGATTTTATATTTCAGCCAGAATAAGCTGTTAATATGTTAAAAATGAGAAGGCTAGAACTCATAATAGAGCTACCCTGCACTGCAGAAGTACCCAAGACAATAGTATTACTGTTATTAATATATTAATAATCTAAAAATAGTCATCCTGTATATAATAAATGTACAGACTGATGAACATTTTAAAGTTATTAAGTTTCAATGGCAGTGAAACAAGAATTAGTATAAGCTTCAAACATGTTTGATGAAAATGTATTTGATTAAAATCCATATCTCAGCTGGTCTCATAAGAATACACTCACTGAAACCATCTGTGGCTTCAGAGCAAAGACATTTTAAAAAAGCCTTTTGAAACCTATTCCAAAACAAACAAAATGGAGCAATATTTTCCCCAAATATAGACTATATAGTTCACACTAGTTCATATTACTAAGTATTTAATATAGGCTCTCAGAGATACTGCAGTCATTACTTCAGCAAAATTGCATATGAAGTTGATAGGAATTTTTTTCAATTAGAATTGGATGGGATCAGTCCTAAAATTATTAGACAAGACACTGAAGTGCCTTCACATATTATATCATTTGTAGATGTCTTGCATTTCTAAGGCAAGTTGACATGAAATGACATTTTTCATATCTAAACTACATTTAGAGGCAACATGTCGCTCTCTAATCTCTTTCTAGTCTGTTTAATTTTGTATGCACTTCTAACACACCAACCAGATTTTGAGTTGAAGCAAAGCAGTGAAGTGGAATAAGACAACTGCTATGAATCTACATTGCTCAAGTTCATGGCACTATCTTATATATATTTAGACTCTTCTGGAGAAGCCAAACCTATACCCTGTCTCTCCAGCTTCAGAGTGTACTGTAAGTAACTTCAGCATAATAAATAAATAAAAAAAAACCCGTTCATTTATATAACATGTTAGAAGAAAATCTCTCAGATGCTGGAGTTGTAATAAATTATGCTTGAAGTAAATTTTACATTTTTCCTCTTAGGCAGTTTGGGAAAGCAATATATTTTGTGCTGGAGCCACAAAATACATGACACAGATCAGATTAAAATAAAAATAAATGTACTGAATTTTAAAAGAGAACCTGTTAAATCTCTCTGACTATTTAACCGAGAGTTCAAACTTTGGTAGCACATCAGAACTAAATGTAGTCAGTGAAATTTGTACTGTATCCGCACAACAGAAGGAAAACTCTCCTTCATTTAGCTCAGCTCAAAGATAGATGCCAACTTTCTTCTGAAACAAGAGGGTACTTTTGATCTGAGCTCACTGCAGGGAATGAGCTCAACTCAAACCCAGGGGTCAGGAAGATATTTTTAACTGTGTTAAATAAAATAGTGTCATATTGGCAGGATTGGGTGGCTTTTTTATAGTATTACGTATTCCGATTTTGGTCTTCCAGTGACTTCAACCATTTTTTGGAAATTGGACTTTAAACATCCAAAATGAATTTCCTAACATCAAAAGAATATTGCAGGGATATTCTTTCTGATGCTATTTACTATGGCCCAATGCCAGGTTGACAGCTTTGGTGAACACTGACTTTTAAAAAAGCCTTTGCAAGATGAGGAGAAAACAAGATTTCATTAATCCATATATAGCTTTGTTTCCATAAAGGAACAAAGCCATAAAGCCTTACATTGTATTATCTGTAAAAAATATAATCATAAAACTTACTTTCCACCCCAGTAGAGTTTTGTTGTAATGACCAGACTGGATCTCCTATAATTACAAAAGGAAAAAAAGCAACATAATTTAATGGCAATAGGGAGTAAAACAAAACCAAGCTCCTATTTAGTTATTGTCATCATTAGAGCCCCCTCAGTTCCTGGTTCTGAAGTGTGGCCTGCAGGACAAGGAATAGTTAAAGCTTGACATTCTGTCCACTTGGAATGAACAACCAGAATCATGCTATACCAATTCAACAAAAAATAATATATAATAGCATAAATAAATGAAGTTGCTCCTGTAGACAAATGCACAGACTAGTTGTTTTCCAGCAAACTGAGCAATTGATTCTCCTCTCATATTCGTGAGACTTGTGTGAAAGTTGGATGACTGGCTCCACTGGGTGACTGGAATCCAATAACTGGAAGGTTCAGTGAAAAAAATTCAGACTGTATAGATGTAAATTAATAACAGTGAGGCTAACCCACCCCGAAACACCTTTCTAAGATTTATGGTGGATTCTCCATCACTGGTAATTTTTAAATTGTGATTTTTTTAAAAACAATTACTTAATGCAGGGAGTCCTTTGACCAGTGTTACATGCATCAGTCCAGATAATTAGAACTGTCTTTTCTTGCCCTATGATCTTCTATTAAATCAAATGGAATGATACAGCCTGGAACTTTGTGAAAGAATCTAAACCCACCCAGGTCAGCATTTAACTTTGAGGAAAAATACCCAAACATATTAATCATTTTTTAAAGGCTAAGTTCCAGAGTCCAAATTAAAGTAATGTATGAAATCTTATACCTATTGTAGCTGCTGAGCATTTAGACATTACGGTTTAATGAAAACTCACACTGATTAACGATGAACAAACTACCATGACTATTCAGAATATAATGCTGTGTCAAGTAAAAACATCAGAAGCACCATTGTATGTAAATTAGTACTTTGAAAGTAGTTCAATGAGAAGCTGCATACATTATTGTTATAAACTGTCGCTGAGTTATTAAAGCTTGAAGAATGATGCATTTGCTAGGTTCACCTATAAATTCCAGAGCATTATCAAAACGAAGATTTATCCTTTGAAAAATACTTTCCTGAATATGAAAAAGGTAGCAGTGTAGATGCTACACTTTCTTTAAAAAAAATGGCCTGTTTTTTAAAGCTGGTTTTAAAATTAAAAATCTTCATTAATGCTAAGATACTGCCATAGATCATGGATCCCGATACGATCTTCATGATATAAAGCATCTACCCGGTTTTTGATGTGTACTTAGCAATTTCTTCTGCATTACACTGGGTCTATATTGCACCTTCTTTATACTGAAGCAAATACTTACACGTGATTTAAGAAATGAAAAGCCATCAGAATCATTCTTTAACGGAGGGATGAATATGATAGACTTTAGCGGTCTTTAAAATTATGTAAATATAGCTTACAACTACAAACATATACTAATATACATCCAGGTTAAATCCTTTAAATTACATCTAAAAGGAAAGCCCATCTAGGTCTTATATTATAAAAATATGTTATAAAAATATATAACATATGCTATATAAAATATTCAAAACTTTTTGCAACCGTCAGCTGTCAAAAGTTAGGAATTATCAGAATGAAGGTTGTCTGTGCTATTTTAATTAGGCACCTCGGGTGTGTATGCACTGTGAAACACTTTTTCTTACATGACAATATATTATTCTTCAAAAGATCTGATGCATCATTCAGTTCACAGGATGGACCAGTTCAAAGAATGAGTCATGACTGTGTAGTAAAGGGGATTCTTATCTGTAGCATCCTAGCCTTATTTGTTGAGGAAGTTGGAAGGTGTGAAGCATAGGATTGTAAGATGAGAAAGGGTGGTTTCCTGGTGAAGGCAGTTGAATGCTACCATGGAGATCTGAATTCTACCCTATTTTTCTGCCACAAAATTCTAATCCCTGTCACTTAAACTCAAATTCCTGAAGTTGGTCACTAACTGTATGTTCTTCATTTTCTCAGAATTCAGCTTAAGACCTTAGGGTCTGACCTGAAGATGCATGCAGAGCTCACTGAGCTATAAATTAAGTGCCTGGGAGCTGTGCTTTGATCAGATAAGTTGCTATATATTGCTAAGTGCATGGAAAAATCCGCCTCTGAGAGACTCAAATTGGGCACACAATTTAAATGGACACTTTTGACCTTAATCACTGTCTTGGCTTCCTATCTATAAAATGGGGATGATGATAATACCCTTATGAGGCAGATGGGTATTGTAGAGATGAGAACCAGAGGAAAGTAATCATTCTGAATGCTGAACAGGGTTTGAATAATCTCTAGTAAATAAAGCCTGAATCCATCTACTGAACAATGAAAAGAAAACACAATATTGAATAGCTGCTCATTCTATATACTGAATGAGGCAGATGTCCTGCAGAAAAATATAATACAGATCCATGTAACTATAGCTCACCTTGCATTTTGGACACACAGGGGTCAGAATTAATGTGACACAAACCTCGGTTCTGTCGTTTCCCAAGAACAAGGCTTCCTCCCCTGACCCCCAAGGTGCTTTTCAGAAACAGTTGAACTGTTCTGACAGAAATCTACAACATGTTCAGCTTAAGCAGGCTCCTGGCATGGGAAATTTCCCAGCAGCTAAGGTCTGGCAAAAATAAAATCTAGGTTTTATGGTGGGAATTGTTGAGCACCGTTAAGAAAAGTGCTACCAGCTCCACCTATAATTCTTATGAAGTTTCAGCTACTTTTCTCCCCTCCAATAACAGACTCAGCAGGGTGCAAGCAAATACTGTTTTTAAATCAAGCAATTGCAGCATGTTTTATGGTCTTCATTGTGCATCACTACACAAAAGGGGATCTTGCCTTTAACAGCAGTAAGGGTCAGGATTTGAAATGGCACAGTACCTCCAGCCTTTCTTTTTTATTATGTTTCCCAGAATCACCTCCGCCCTGTGAGAAGGGAAAAAACAACAAAAGCACTTCATTATAAAATACTTTAAAACAATGGTACAATAGATCTAAAGCAAATCAAATGCATTACTCACTAGGACACTGTTGCAAGAATCCAAACATGAATACAAAATCTGTTTACCTTCATCCTTTCATCTATTTTTTCCCTGCTGACCCACTACAATATGAGTTATTACCCTGTGTCCTGGTTGACCTCTCTTTGCTTTTTTTTGCTGTATTTTTACAATGCAGACAATTGTAACTACCAATTCAGTCCTTGCTAAACAGAATTGATGTCAATGTCACACTTAAGTCAAATGTGAATCCACAGCTTCCTTCTTAATTGTGGCGTTTTTCCCTTCTCCAAAAGTCAGTGTAAAGTCACATTGTGATTAGAGAGAAAAATATTTCACTTTTAATTTAGACGCAGAAAGTCATCTGAATAGACTGCGGCCAAATTATTAGCTGCCTTAGTCAGGCATGCTAGGACCAAATGCTGCAGAAATGCAATTCTTTTGTATGGGCAACCCCTACTGCAGCAGAACTATGAATCAGCCTGTGAGTGTGCTTCCAAAATTACATCCTTAGAGAAACATGGAGGAGGGAAGTTAGTCTGTGTTGGCTGTTCTCCCATTTGCGGTTAATAGACTACCTGGCCCAAGTTCTATGTAAGCAGTGAAGCAGTAGGCAGCATCCCACACACTAAGAGTAGCCTGGGAATAGCTACCTGGCTGACATTGCCTTGAAGGATATGTTGAGATGAAAGTGGTTTTCTTTCAGCCCCTTTGTGCCTCAGGGCATTTTTCTCTGAAAACAACCCCTACACAACAGCTTTGTTCAAGTGAAGCCATTTTAAGGCTAAGTGTTATGAAAGCCATGATCCAGCCCACTACATTTTAGGCATGTGTATAAAGACCAGTGTCATTTTGTTGTTTCTCCACGGATACTCATAGGGAGGGCAACCTAAACAGAAAAGCAGAGGGATAAAATATCCTCTCTTAG
>NW_017728995.1:6099608-6106740 GCF_001723915.1 Gavialis gangeticus | reverse complement strand
CCATGATCCAGCCCACTACATTTTAGGCATGTGTATAAAGACCAGTGTCATTTTGTTGTTTCTCCATGGATACTCATAGGGAGGGCAACCTAAACAGAAAAGCAGAGGGATAAAATATCCTCTCTTAGACTGCCTTTCCTGTAAGCAACAGGAAGACAAGGAGGGGAAAGGACTGAACGATTGACTGAGGAAACAGGGAAGTTCCCCTCACTCGAAAAAAATCTAAACATTTAACCAATTTCAGGTTGAATAAAATGTTTCAGGCAGACCCCAAGTGAAATTTCTGTTCACTCCTCCATAAATTCCTCCAAACATTTGTCTTGGGTCCACCTGAACAGGTTCTTCTCCACTCCTTTAGTCCAGCCACCAAACCAAAAAATCTGCTATTTGTCCATATCTACCTAAATAAGTGAACCAAATTTTGTGTCACTAGATCCTTGGAAACAGGATCTGCAGATGCTCAGTTTTCTGTAGCTAGATCCTGTCCTGAAACCTTGAACTATTAGTGTCTGAGTGGCTTTTATGTGAGCTAGAGCTGGTCCTCTAAGAGGAAGGAGATGTACGAATTAAGCAGGACCATAGGAAAGCAGGGCTGGAAAGGACCTCACAAGGTCATTCAGTTTGGCTCCCAGCTCAAGGCAGGATCATCTCTGAATAAATCATTCCAGCCAAGTGTCTGTCCAACCTCCTCTTGAAAACTTCCAAGGATAGAGATTCCCCAACTTCTCTAGGTAGCCTCTTCTAATGTGTCACCACCTTTATAGTCGGAGAGTTCCTCCTAATCTCCAAGCTAAAATCCTCTGCTGTAGCTTGAGTTTATTGCGCCTAGTCCTATCCCCTATAGCCAACGAAAACCCCATCTCCATTCTCTCTGTAATCTTCCTTCAGGTATTTGAATTCTCACTCAGTCTCTTCTTCTCCAGACTAAATAATCCTAGTTCTTTCATCCTTTCCTCATAAGTCTTGCCTCCAAGGCCCCTAATAATTTTTCTTGCTGTGCGCTAGTCTCTTTCCAATCTGTCTACATTCTTAATGTAGAATGGGACCCAAAACTGGAGACAACAAGGCCTCACCAATGCTGAATAGAGCAGAAGAATTATTTCCCTCAGTATGCACATGACACTCCTGTTGTCATGTAATAACAACAATACAACCTAGTGTGCTGCTGGCTTTTCTTGCGACAAGACCGCACTATTGGAACGTTGACTGAAGGATCTTTTGGTTAATTTCTTGGTATGAAATTAAACTTGAGATCCCTGGTCTATAATAAAAAGTGAAGGATTCCGTTTTGCTCTAAACTGCCAATAGTGGAGAGTAGAGGGGCATGAGAAAAGCTCCATTTCTTCACAGAGGCCAGTCAGGATGCCAGGGACGAGCAACCTCTTCTTTGAGTATGGGCAAGGCATGGACAGGAACTTGGCTCCATCCCCTCCACCATTGGCCAGAGGAGCAGAGTTATTCCTTTTATGTGCCTGAAACATAACAATAGCAGCCACTTCCCCAGAGAGCCGGTGGGGAAACCAGGTAATGAATTATGATTTTCTGTGCCCAGGCCTGCTGCTACATTAGCAGAGTTGCACACTGCTCTCTGGGTTGCCATTTCACAGCTGACATGTTCTGAATGAAGTACGTGATCTTTTAATTAATATCTGAATTATTTTTTTTTATTAAACCATGGGATTAAGAGCGTTTGTTCCAGTAAAAGCTTTTTCTTCACGTTTTGGATCATATGCTGTTAATCATCATTAAGCTACATGCAGACTTCTAATTTATTTGCGACATTTCTTTCCCTATATTAATAGTGATAGGGCCAGGGTAAGTTTTGTGAGGAATACAACCAATTTGTTTATATTTGCAGACTAGTTCATTTCTTCCCTTTAAGAATAGGGCTCCAAAGAGTTTTCTGTTTTCACAGCGTGAATCCTGGACCAGGTTCTCAGAAGGTGGAAACTGACAAAGAAGTCATGGAGTGATCCCAGCTCAGGATCTGGCTCCAGATCTTCCACTAAAAATATATTAGTTTATATTCAAGTATAAACAGGACTTCATTTGAAACTTCCAGGCAGCATATGACTTTCACCTTTGCAAGCATGATGGCACTCATGCAAACCATATATAATTAGGGGTCTACTCAACCAGAAGAGACATACCACTGATTTTGTGGGCAGAATGTGGGGCCAGTCACCATTTTTGTGAATTTATCATGGTGTTGTCCCCCTCTCATGCCTCTCATTGGCTGAGAGGCCTCAGTGGCCCTGCTTCCTACTGCTGATTGGTGGAGACAGCTGTCCATCAAATCTCCCCCCCCACCCCACCAATGATTGGTGCAGAGGGGCTGCACTGCAAAACAGGCAGCCCTCTCAGCCAATCAGCACTGAAGGGCAGGGTTGGCAGCCTTCTTGCCTCTTCCCTTGTGTGCTGGCAGCCTCCTCCCCTGCCCTTTCCCTCTTGGCAGGCTGTGCAGCCAGGAGGCCTGCTGGCTCCCTCTGGGAAGCCAGCATTTTATTTTTAGTATTTTTTTTTCTTGTGGATTTCACAGACATCACCCAATTTTGTGATCTGAGTAAGTCCCTATATATAATCCAGTCTGGACAAAGAGCACCTCATGTGTCGTAAGGACAGCAAAGGCTAAAAGGCCTTGCGGAAGTGATTTATGCATTTTTTGGGATTCAGTCCTGTACATGGAAGGTAGGGCTGGGCAAAATAGCACTGTTTCGTTTCTACTTCCATTTTGCTGTTTCGACGGGACATGTTTTGTTTCAAGTTTCATTTTGTTTCGAAAGGCTGTTCTGTTTCGTTTTGTCTACACTGTTTTGCTGTTCCAACGCTGTTTCGATGTTTTGCCCATAGGCTATAACGGGAAAGCATAAAACTGCCTATAACTTTGTCATTCTTTGGCAGATTTGGATGCAAACAGCAGGGACGGTAGCCCCTTCTGAGGGCATGAAGCCTGACAAGTTTCAAGGAGATAGGTGCAGGGATTTCTGGGAAACTGCACCTCAAGCTGCTGAAGAGCAAAACTTGTGTCACGTGTGTTAAGCACAGCAGGGTGAAAACTGCAGGCATGGTATCCCCTTCTGAGGGCATGAAGCCTGGCAAGTTTCAAGGAGAGAGGTGCAGGGGTTTCTGGGAAACTGCACCTCAAGGTGCTGACAAGCAAAACTCGTGACGTGACTGTGTGTGTGTTAAGGCATGCCTTCACTGGTGCTGGGACATCTATACAACATGGTAGTGTCCCCCAATGAGGCCTCCTCAGCCTGAGTCTGTTCCTCAGTCCAGTCCACCACTTTAAATGGCAACAGGTAATAACTTAGTAAGTAGCACAGTAGCACCAGCAGCATCACAGACAATATCAGAGCAGTCCTTCCCTGCTCTTCCCCCATCTTCTCCTTACTTTCTTTTTCCCTGCAGGCAAGCCCCACTTCAGTTTTGAAACTTGAAATGCTTCAAACTTTTGAAACATTTCAGCTGCCCTTGTTTCATTTCAAGGCTGTTTTGAAGCCTTTTGTTTCATTTCGATTTCACTATTTTGAGCTCGAAATGAGTTGAAACAGCATTGAAATGAAACAGCCGGTGAAATTTCACAGAGCCCTAATGGAAGGAGTCCCAGTTCACTTCTAATTTTCAGCAGGGAAGAATGCCACCCTTACAATCCTGCCTGAGAGATGGGAGATGAGAAGAAACTCAGAGGTCCCAGCCTCTCCTCTAGGAATGCGAAGTTCCACAGGGAGCATTTTTTTTCAAGGAAGACCTACATTTATTAAGGTGAATGGCAAGACTTGAAGTGGAACAGAACTCTCCTCAAAGTAGGATGCCACATGGAGGCTGTGAAAAACTTTCACAATCACCTAATTCTCACAACTTAGGGGCTGGGCCAGTGCTGCTGAGAAGCCCACAGTCTACAAACCCAGGCCAGGTCTGGTGTTCTGTGTGATTTGGCTGAACCTTAAAAGTTCATTGTGAACCACTGCAAAAACGGAGCAAAAGGAACAAATCACATTAAACACCATGAAGTATCACCCCTGCAGTTTCTGGTACACTGTCCCCCTGGGTACAATTCAGTTCTAATTTCACAAAGTTTTGGAGGACACCCTAAACAACTGTAAGCATCTGGATGCATAAAACTGGGCTACAGTTCAAAAACCTACTAGAAGGCTGGGAGAAAAAAGGTATCGTTTTGTAAGTGCATTTGTACCATCAGGGTGGCACTGAGCCTAAAACCACCGCTCACATTGGCTGCATGACACTGCACAGAAGGACCAAGTTGGGTGGCTTCCTCCAGTCTGCAGGGCTGTTTGCTCTGGAGTTAGAGCTTGTTACCAAGTGAGGTACATTGTATGCCTAAAGCAGATGACCATTTTCTGGGGAATCCTAGCACCCTAATCCAGTGCTTTGCAGGTTACATTTACACACCAAATGGGCCAAATTCTATTGTCAATAAAACTACTGCTTGTCAGCAGGAACACCATAAAAGCCCAGATTCAGAGCAGAACGACTACCTATTTGGCAGCTCTACTTGTTTAAAAGGTAAACAAGTTACCCTGTCTAAAGCTATAGTTAAGAAATACTGTAACACTCTCCAATACACTTAGCCATGCAGGCAGAGACTTACTTTCCAGCTGCATACACCTCTGCTGTATCAAAGAGATTTACTCCACTCTCATAAGCAATGGTCATTAGTTGTTCAGCAACCTTTAGAAAAGAGAGAAATAAGGTTAGCCACATAGATGGAAAACTTCCTACAGCACCACTCACCCTCTGACTCAAGGACCAGGGCAATGGACTCGATGTAACAACAGGGTCACTGTAGCTCCACGCATCCACCAAAACCAGTTAGCAAAGTAAGTACATGCCTGTTCTCAGTCACAACTAGGAACACTGCCATGAACACATTTGTTCCAGGACAGGCAGGTCTGTGGTAATATCTGACTTATTCTGGAACTTTTCTATGTATTGTTATAGCCAAAACAAGATTATCTGAATCACAGTTAATTAAAAAACCTGTTATTTAAAGGCCTGATACCTCCCTCAAGGGCATTTATTTATTTTTGGACATACAACACCCTAATCTGACTCCCTTGGCACATTACCAAGAGCTCTATACCTCTTCAGAGATCCCTCTATTCTAGTTAGGGGAAAGAAGGTCTTGGGCTGTGACACATCAGTAGGGAAAGTCAGCTGCACAGCCAAAGCATCCCTCCCACCACAGTATTTTGCTTCCTTCCCATAGACAGTTAAATCCAGGCGCTGAAAGAGTGTCTACCAATATCAAAAGTCACAGATGCATGAAACATCAAGCACTTGGGACTGAAACCAAAGATAGCTTTACAAATCAATCTTAACATTTGTAACTAGGTAGAAAGACTTGTTATTAGACCCTTTAACTTGCTTTACACCAGCCAGCAGAGAAGACCATAGAAAATACCCCTTTAAATCAGGGGTGTGCAAAATACAGCCCACAGGCCAGATCCAGCTCACCAAGGGATTTATTCTGGGCCGCAGTAGGTCCCTTGGTGCTACCCAGCCCAGTCATCAGGGGCAGGCTGGGTTGTGGCACGTACAGCTAGTCCTGCCACCCCAACCCCACTGAACGCTTGGGATGGCAAAGTGGCCAGATTCACTTCCTGGCAGCCCCTGCAGCAGCAGCTTCTTCTTAGCTGCTGCTGCTGGATCCAGCCTGCTGCCCAGGTACCCTGGCCCATCCACTCTTCACCCACGCCTGGGGGCAGGACCATATGGGCAGGGTATGCGGCCAAGCAAATGGGATGGGGCTTTGGGTGGGCATGGAGCTATGTCCAGGAGCGGGGTGGGCAGAAGGCACCAAGATCTCAGGGCAGTGATAGCATGGGGCTGGTGCCCAGGGCAGAGCCGCAATTTGCTGCCCACACATCTGAGTGATGGGCACCGGTTCTGCAGGCACGGATGTGCTCGGTCCAGATCATGGCTCTGGCTCATGGCCTGGCCCCATGATCCTGGCCCCATCCCCATCTGCCTGTCCCACCCCTGGATGCAGCTCCCCACCTGGCTGCACATTCTGCTCACACAAATCCTGGCTGGTCTCCATGCAGACCCTGGGATCAGAGGGTGGTGACAGTGTGGGGCTGGGGCCTGGGGCAGAGCCACAGACTGCTCCCTGTACATCCCTCTCTGTAGAACTGGTGCCCATTGCAGGGATGTGAGGGGAGTGGATTGCAGCCCTGCCCCACGCCCCAGCCCTGAGCTATCACAGCCTTACAATCCCAGCCTCAGCCCCACCTGCCTGTCCTGTTCCCAAATGCCACTCCTTGCCCACCCACAGCCCCATCCCAGCCACCTGGCCAAGTATGGAGCAGAGACACTTAAGGAGTTCTGATGAGCTGCAAGGGGGTGGGGAGGGGAGGGTGTTGACCTGGTGCAGGGGTGGGGGGAGCAGTGGGCTCACCCAGTCCATGACAGCCCACCAGAACTCCCTAAGTGGCCCTTGGACCAAAACAATTGGCCACCCCTGCCTTAAAGGCTAAGGAACTCTAGCCCTGGAGCTCTTAGTAGTCTCTGTGGGGTGATGGGGCTTAACCTTTCCACTCACAGCATTGACCCTCAGCACAGTCCATCCCAAATGCAAGGACACAATTTCATAGCCTCGTTATCAGTACAACCCCTTCTAGCACAACACTGGGGCACTGGTTCACCATTGAGTTAGGGAGTAAAATAAATGTAATGCTTTTCACACCAATCACTGCAGTGCCTCTCAAAAGAATGCCCCAACCACCCAACTGGCTTCCTCAATTTGATAGGACCACATCACAAAATATTTTGGCTGCAGGTATCAGACATGGCAATAGATGGAGCCATTTTTGTTTGACCTGGGTATGTTCCCTAACTGTGCTATGGACCTTATACAAATCATCAGAATGTGAGCTCATCATTTTGTAAAGCACCTGCAACGCCAATGTAGTTCCCCTGTGAGTAAACCTGGCCCATTGAATGAACCTAAAATGGCACTGTGGAAATTGCCTAAACCAGGGTTGTCCAACTTCTGTGTGGCTGGGAGCTGTAGACCTCCAGGCACACACCACGTGGAAGTGCATGCTACACTGCTCAGGCCTCCCGCTGCAGGCACTCCACTCCACTACACTACACCACACCACACTGC
>NW_017728995.1:6092047-6094608 GCF_001723915.1 Gavialis gangeticus | reverse complement strand
CATTGAACGAACCTAAAATGGCACTGTGGAAATTGCCTAAACCAGGGTTGTCCAACTTCTGTGTGGCTGGGAGCTGTAGACCTCCAGGCACACACCACGTGGAAGTGCATGCTACACTGCTCAGGCCTCCCGCTGCAGGCACTCCACTCCACTACACTACACCACACCACACTGCACTGTACCATGCCACACAGCCTGGGGTTCCCAGGCTCCCTCCAGCTCCCTAGCCATGGCCTCAGTTCCAGGCTACTCTGTACTGCGGGTGCAGGGGGGAGGTACTAGAAGCAAGAATGGGGGGAGCCTGGAGACTCCAGTGACAGAGATGACTGCAGAGTGATGGAGGTGTCTAGACCAGGAGCTTGGAGCTACAGATTAATCCCTCAGGGGCCACATGATGTCCATGGACCACCATTTGGACAGCCCTGGCATAAACTATACCTGTATGTTGAGGGAAGCCAGACAATTTCTGATAATTAATGAACTGGTAGCAGTCACAGGGGTCATTACAGATATCACAAATAGTTGAGGTTTATTTTAATTGGGGCTTTAGTCTCATAATGCCCACTGGCACAATTGCATCACCATTTCCCTTGAACAACCATGGCTTTTCCAAGGTCTGTAACCTGTCTATTAAAAATGATATCAAGGTGTAACCTGACAACCAAACAAAAGTTGTAATTTGTTTTATAGATGCCTTTAAAATGGATTATTTTTAAGCAGAGCAAGGTATCCCAGAAACTAACAGAGTTTAGGCAGACCAAGTCTTTGAATTGTCAGTGGTGTCTGAGCTTTCTCAATGTATAATGCTACAGACATAAAGGACAGGACTCAAATCTGCTCTTACACAGATCTAAATCCAGAGTAACATATGAGAAAGCAATCACATTTCTTTGGATTTTCCTTAGCATAACTGAGTCAGTGCTCAGTCCATGCAGCCAGCCTGCATGGCAGGGAGTAGTGAAAGAAGCCTTCCTGATAAAACAATGCTGCATAAACCTGGTGATTGCAGGTGTTCAACAGCAGCTGGAACACAGCATTTATATTACCAAAAATCCACAGTCCTATCAACAGCGCACAGTTCTTCCCTTTGCTTCAGCTGTTGGGACTGGCTGACAAACCTTGCTTTCCTAATGGCTAAGTTATAAGCATCACATAACCCCATGGGACTTCTCACAAGGAGAGAATTTCCCTCTTTTTCCTCTTCATGCATGAATAACTGAAGCTGAACCTGGGGCTGTTGGTATCACTTACACATGTTGCATGCAACTTCTGAAGGAATAGTTTCCCTCTGTACAGTGCTGTTTTTTTGCAGCTGACACTGGGATTTGTGATACATTTTTTAGTCCCCCAAGGAGAAAATATGGTGGCAAGATGAACTGCAGCTGCTTACAATATCCCAGGGACCTGGTAATTATTTTAATGGGGGAGCCTTTTAGGAGCACATTTGACTTTTGCACGTCAGTGTTGTTCTTTTACAATGCTCCCTATGTAGGAGATTGGAGGACAAATTGTGAACTGATTTTAAAGGTAATTGCTTGGTTTCAGCCGGTTTCCAATTGAAGTGAATGGCACTTTCCAGGGACTGCATCTGTGTTAAGTATTTTATGCAGCAGTGCATTGCCAAATTTATTGTGCAATGCTTTATTTTAATAGTCATTTTAAAATGAATGTCAAATCACTTCTGCAGTGCTGTATTCCTTGGAAAGTACCAAATGCTCAACTAAAGTGCAGCTGGAACCCAAGCCAAAGTCCGTGGCTGCAGGAAAAGGGGTGGAAAACAACCAGCCATTCAGATCCTCCTTGCTTTTTAAAGGAAAAAAAACAATGTCTTCCTGCAAGTAGTTCACATGCCTATTATGTTTATTACTCTCAGGGCATGTACAGAAGCTACATTTTTTTGTGTGATGAGCCCCCCCCCAAACCCTCAAATTTTCATGGCTGCAGAGTGCTTTTAAAATAGCTGATTGTGTGAAAACCCTTTTATGAAGTAGTATCAGACAGGGCACTCTAGGGCAGAAAGCTTTAGGGTTAATTTTGTGCAATTCTGTGAGGGTTAATTTTGGGCAATTCTGCCTGCATCCCACGTGGCTTTGTGGAGCTGTCACAGAGAGGAGACAAAAAACCTCCGTCTCCTACCTGTGCAGCCAGGTAATGGGGGGGAGGGGGCAGCATGCCCTGCTGAGCCTGTCCCCCTCCCATCTGGGGTCTTGGTGTGAGCCAGGCCTGGCCCACATGGTGGGGGTACTCCGTTCCTTCCCCTGCCTGAGGCTCTTGACAATGGCAGTCTCGTGGCTGCCTTGCCTGGAGCTGGGGCAGGGTGGGGAATGGAGACCCCCCCACACACCTTGTGGGCCCAGCCCAGCTACCCCTGCTGGGGTTTTGGGGGAAGTTGGGCCAGGCCTCTGTTTCCCTCCCACCCCACCGCTCCAGTGCTGGGTGTGGCAGCCACAAGGGTGCTGCTGTCAAAATGCTCACATAAGGGGTGGGGGGAAAGGAGCCCCCCCCACCACACAGGCCCAGCTCGGCTCCCCCCAGAACTTTAGCAGGGGTAGTTGGGGGGG
>NW_017728995.1:6084559-6091885 GCF_001723915.1 Gavialis gangeticus | reverse complement strand
GGGGGTGGGAGGGCACTGTGCAGCAAGGGTCTCCATATGACCCCTTCCTCCCCAGCTGCTACTGACAGTTGCCAGCTACTGGAGAGTGGGGCTGAGGAGAGGGGCAGTCCAGCAGCTTCATCCCCACTTGCTGGCCTGGGCCAGGGCAGGCAGGGTCCGAGAGCCCTCACCCAACAGCTGAATACCTGTTAGGTTCAATGGCGCTCTAACTCATGGCACTTTGTCTAAAGCACCATAGCTAGAGCACCTCCCTGGCAGGCTGCCTAAACTTTTGCATGCAGCTTAAAGGACTGTGAAATGTACTGCAGGCTGGGCCAGTGCCCTAATTAGCAGAACTGCTCCTATCTGAAGGAATCAAAGAAAACATAGAAATTAAGGGCTGGAAGGGACCTGGAAAGATCACTCGAGTCCAAGCCCCTTGCTCTGGACAGGAATACTGGCGAGATCAAATTATCCCAGTAAGGCATTTGTCCAGTCTCCTCTTGAAGACTTCCAAGCTTGGGGACTGCACACCACCTCCCTGGGAAGTCTATTCCAGAGTCTGGTCACCCTTACCATAAAGAAATTCTTTCTTACATCCAACCTGAAATGATCCTCTAACAGTTTATGGCCATTGCTCCTTGTACTCCCTTGGGGCACCCTGGTGAACAGTTTTTTTCTCAGCTCCCAACATTCAACCCTTACATACTTATAGATGGCCAGCAAGTCTCTCCTCAGACTTCTCTTCCCCAGGCTGAACAGTCCCAGATCCCTTAGTCTCTCATTATAAGGTTTGTCCTCCAGGACCTTAATCATTCTTGTGGCTCTTCTCTGGACCCTTTCAAGATTTTCCACTCTTTTTGAAGTGCAGTGCCCCTAACTAGACACAGTACTCCAGCTAGGGTCTCACCAAAGCCGAGTAGAAAGCTAGTATCACTTCCTTAGCCCTGCTTGCGATGCATCAGCTAATGTATCCCAGTATGCTATTAGCTTTGTTGACTATAGTGTTGCACTGGCAGCTCATGTTCATCCTGTGACCAACCATACCCCGAGGTCCCTTTCAGCCATCGTGCTGGCCAGTACATCTCTTTCTAAACTATGTTTATGTTGCTGGTTACTTCTCCCCAAATAAAGCACTCTGCATTTATCCTTAATGAACTGCATCTGGTTCTGCTCCACCCACCTTTCAGCTTGTCCAGGTCCTCTTGGATCCACATCCTATCTCCTAGTGTGACTGCTTTTCCCCATAACTTAGTATCATTCACAAACTTGGCCAGAGTGCTTTCCAGATCCTCATCTAAATCATTGATAAAGATGTTGAACAGCATGGGGCCAAGAACCGAACCCTGCGGGACATCACTGGCCACCTCCCTCCATCCACTAACATTTTCTGTGTTCAACCCCTTAGCTAGTTCCCAACCCACCCGACTGTGGACTCAGCCAGTCCAAGCACCAAACAGAGACCCAAGCCTGCACATATACAAAAGAACTTTACACTCCTGAAGAGTCCTCTTAAAATCAGTAATCTGTAAAGACAAGTATGAAAGTCAGCTCACTGGAGTCCAAATGTCTGGAATCAAATATCTCTAGCTGAGAAACCTCACACCTTCTCCCAGAAACTTAGTTTAAGTTTCATTGGAAGGGTATATTTCCCCAGAACTCAGTGTAGTTAGGAAAGGTTTCCTTAGGAACACATGGGCAAGATTTTAAAAAGGATTTTGAATGCCTAACCTATGATTCCTTAAAGAAGTCTAATTTTTCAATAGGACTGAGCAACGGTCATCCTGTACGGGGTCTTAAATTAAGCTCTTAAAAATCACCAGTGGAAATCATAGCTATATATCCCTGTCTACCCCTGCATCAGAACAGAAGAGGAGAGGAGTGCACACAATTTCAGTCTGTCTTGAACTAACATACAACAAAATTAAGTATATAAACTTGGTTTACTTCACTGGGAGATGCACAAAATATTCTCCAAAAATAAGAAGCTTTAGAGACTCGGAATAGATTTTGAAGTCTTGCAAAAGCAGCATAAGACACAGAAGGAAATGTGGACTGAAGAGCTCTCCTGTAGTAAGACAAGGTATTTTTCCTAATTTACTCAAAGCACACCTGTCAAAACTCTTCCAATCTAACACTGAACACGGCACAAAAAAACACAAATAAGGAAATGTGGGTGAAAATGTGATGGGCAATAAGTACCAAACAGAGGCCCAAGCCTGCACGTATACGACAGCAACTTTACACCCCTGAAAAGTCCCCTTAAAATCAATAGTTCTTGTGTATAAAGACAAGTAAGTATGAAAGTCAGCTCACTGGAGTCCAGTGCAGGTGTCCTCTTTGGACCCTGCTCCCAGGAATGATGGAAATAAGAAACTGGACACTGCAGTGATGAAACATATTGGTTCTCTCAAGGCTGTTTTTCTTGCTCTGTAGAAAGTGCAGTGGAAGCTGGGTGCAGCAAAGCTCCACATTCCACCACAAACAAAAGACAGGGGCAAATTCTGGTTTAGGTCACACATAACTGCCTGCCCTAAATCTCTGGGAGAACATTTTTCTCCCTTAGGGGCCCTCTAGATGTTCAGGTAACAGCCACATGCACATGGCAGGAGTCACGATAGTGGGATCTAGCATCAGATGCAATTATGCCTCATTGCTGGTGTAGGGAGAGCCCGGGATTGCCATCCTGGGCTCCCCCTGCACAGGCAAGTAGCAAGTTCCTGCAGCCGTGAGTCCAGGAGCTAAGGAGACTCTCAGCCACAGCAGCCTGCCACTGCTGAGAATCCTACTGCTGACGTGGGTTGCTGGCACAGCTGACAGTCCCATCAGCTGCCCTGTCAAGATGATGGGGCTGTACACTGCGGAGGCATAGCTACCCTGCTACACGTGCAAATCAAAATTGGAGAGAAACCAGCTATAAAATGACTACACATTTTCTAGCTCTGACTTAATAGCTGAATGAACCATTTTATGGCATGATAGTTATTTTGCATGTGTAGCCAAACGAAATTAATTGTGCAATTAACCAACTAATTATGTAATGCATGTAACATGTAGAAACACTTTTAAATGCTGCTTATAAAAAGTAGCATTACAGGGAACTCCTTAGGTAGGAGTATGGTCCAAATGTGTTAATACCTGTATCTCCTGACCTGACCTTATCCCATGCAGCTGCTAAAGCAGACAAAAAGATTCAGAATATGAATTGATATCAACAGTGCCTTCAGCCATGTTAAGGACTCTTTTATTATTGAAAAGTTCCATGCCTATTAATAGGAAAGAAACCACCAAATATCAGGTATTACTCTACAGAATTTAATATAGAGAAAATACAATTATTCTAAAGCAGGGGGGGCAATTATTTGGGCCCAAGGGCCACTTGGGGAGCTTTGGTCAGCTGTCATGGACCAGTTCACCAAAACTCCCAAAGTGGCTCTGCTCTGGGCTTGGATGGTTGGCTGGGATGGGGCTGTGGAAGGCAGGGAGTGGCATCCAGGGAGACTGCCTGGGACCTGCACAGGCAGGGTGAGCAGCCAGGCAGATGGGTTGGGGCTGTGGGCATGCAGGGAGCTGCATCTGGGAGCCGGATGGGCAGGTGGAGCTGGAGCCAGGATCTTGGGGCTGTGACAGCGTGGGGTTCTTTAGCAGGCTTTATAGGATATTTAAACAACAGAAGATTATTTTTCATTAAAATCTATCAAAGTCCTAACATTTACTGCAGCAAGGCTTTCCATTTGTGTTGACTTAAGTGATTTATCACTTATGATAACTGGGGATGACTGATGTGGAGACTTGTCCTCTAGAAAATTATTTAAGTCCCGTTCAGTTCACACTAGCCCTGGAAAAGCCATTAGATAATAACTTTGGATTGGTACCAAACTTTAGATAGAGCTGAATCACACATCTTAACAGTTTGAAACATTTCATTTTTTTTATATTGAAATGTTTTTAAATTACTAATTTTAGATAAGGGAGAATACAAGATGAACTAAGGCCGTCCATGGAGTAAGCTACTGAAGTCAGTGTATTCAAAACACAAGATATGTTTGGCTGATTGTCCAATTTTCAGCATAACATTTATTGTCAAAGACTGATGGACTTTTCAAATTATTTATATTTTAAATCACAATATCTCTTTCTTTCGTATTCTCTATCACAGTGCTTTAAGTGAAGCTGCTGTAAGCTTTTATTATGATGACAAATGTCCATAAGTAGTCAAAGCTTAACAAAATACACGAGTTATCCAGCACCTTCAAAAAGTTATTTGCAGAGATTAAGAGCTCTCAGGTATGAGCAAGATTCAGTGCTGGCAGTACAAAGCCTAAGAATATTTTCATTTGTTTCTTCTTTACTTTCTATGTCAAAAATAAAAAATTTCATCATAAAATGACACCATGCCTGTATCTGTGACTGTACTGAATTACAGATATTATGCAAAAAAATAAAATGTTTCATCATTATACTTCAGAAGCAATCACATTCCCAGTTCAGCTATCAGTAGTAAAAGCTGATCCTTTTTTCATGGAAGTTCGGAACTTAATTTTATTGGAAAGGTAAGGTTTTTGTTTGTTTGTTTGTTTTTATTAAATTCACTCCATGGAAAGGTCACCATCCCCAAGCCTTTGTGAAATGCAGCAGAAATGTAAACTTTATGGGTGTCTATACATATGGTCCAGGGGGAAGAGGGCAGCAGGAGGTGGGTGTTTTAATTAGAGCAGTTCCTGGACAGCTGCTCTAAATAAAATGCTGCAGTATCATGTGTATTAAGCATCCTGCATTTCAAAATCGCCATGGGGAGGTGCTTTATCTAAAGCTCAGTCAATGTGACAATGAGAGATTTTGCAATAATTTTTTGCAATGTGAGATTAATTGAGTCTGCTTTGGCACGTTCCAATTAGAACAACAAGCATGTGAATAGGCACCCGATGTTCCTTTGTTCTTTGATTTAATGCTACAGAAAGAGACTTTGCTCACTCTGGTATCTATATATTGATGTTTACAATATATTTATTTTACATTATGAATTTTACTTAAACCAAACATTACTTACCTCATCTGAAATTTGACCTCCAAATGTGACCCATGTCCCTGGAAAGAATAAAATATCTTGTTACTAATAATGTTTTGTTTTTAAATAAAAGATCACAATATAACTGTGATACTATTCCTCCAGTAATCTGTTGTGGATGATTTCCTTAATGATCAGTTACTAATAACAACTTGCTGTACTGAAACGAAGGCTTGTTTAAATGTAACTGGCCAACAAGTCAGAGAGTCTGTGCCGTCATTTCTTATGAAGGTATGTTATAAAAAGATAGGATATTCTTCCTTTTGATTTAAATGGAAGGCCTAAATGAAAAGAGTGCATTGCCTGTGTTGCTCTTGAAATTAGGTATAGCTAAATCAGCTTGAAGATAACCTTAAACTGAGACAATGTGATGTTGAGCTCAACTGAAGGTGTTTCTTGAGGATAATAGGTTTGTTCCTGATTCCCAACATGGCCAGAGTTTCACTTTCCATCCTTCAATGGGATTCCTCTCATGCCACCTCTCTAGGGATCCACCAAGTTTCATTTGCCGAGTCTCGTTGCAAGGCTACGCAGAACTCTGTTTTCACTTCCATTGTAACCCTCGTTTCCTCCTGCTCCTTTATTCACTGGAGCACATCCACCACTCTAGTAAAGTTACGGAGCTCCACTAGAGCTCTGACAGTTTACACCAGCTGAAGACTTGGCGTGTTTACTCTATCTAAGTTTCCTGCCTAGCAACTGTCTTTGCATCCATTCTCCAGGCACATTTTTGTGCTTTCGACCGCTCCACCACTCCTGTTCGGAATAATCTTCAAGCAGGGTTGCTTCCTGCTAGTTGTGGAACAGTTCAGGAAGCTTATGTGATTACTGGATGCAGTTTTGATCCTCTGATTAAAAACCCCAACCCTGCATGCCTCTCTCTGTAGTGCTTTTGGTTACTTCCTATCTTTCTTTGTCAAGTGTTTCTTTGATATAAATTACACTATGATAGAAGACACAAATATTACAGGGGTGAAAAAGCAAACTGCAGAGTGAACTGGTGATTGCAGAGTAATAAGGACCAAAATCAATGAGAGGAAATTAAATACTAATTCCAAGGGGTGCTCAAAGCCATTGGTTTGGACCCATAGTCTGTCAGAGCACACCATCCACTGAAATCAAAACCTATTTTACCAGAACCTAATTTTGGAAGAAAACTGGGGGGGGAAAGTTCTTGATATTTCAACCATCCCATGTTGACATTTTGGGAATAAAACGCCGCAAGAAGTCTTTTAGTTGCATTTTAATATTTTACATTATATAATAAAAGAAAATGAACTCAACATTGAAACAACAGCATATTGCTTTTGTTGGAAATTTAAAATTTTAATTGTTTTGGGATTTTCTTTTATGGAGAATTTTGAAGTCTGATTTTCATCATGAGTCAGAAAGAAGTTCCAGTTCACAATCGTCCCAAAATGCAATTTCCTCACCTATCCTTTGCCCAGTAATGCTTTCACACACAGCTTTTTATCTGGGAGGACAAAAAAAGGAGATACAAGGGCAGAACCAGCTATAATGGGGAAGGTGGAGAGTTGCGCAGCACTACCGTAAGTAGGGGTGGGCTATTGTGGCTTTGGATTTAGAAAGCATGCCAGAATGGTGGTCTCTTGGGAACCTGCAATAATGCAGTACCAGCTCGTGTAGAGGAAGGTAAGACTCTCTGGTACTTGTCACCTTCTCACACATCTCTGCCCACGGGGCCAAAATTCCTAACTATGCCTCTGCTGAGCAGAACAAATGTTTTGCTCCTTGCTAACTGAAAAATTGGAAAGGGTCCATGTACACTGTCACAACAAGTCCAAAATCAATTATTTAATTGTGTCTGCATAGCATTAATGATTTATAATCCTTTACCAAGGAAGAGTCAAAAGTACACAGTCAACTGAAGAGCCTATACTATATTCACTGGATTTGGTCGATCCAGTGAGACAGTTTTAACTTAGCTTGGATAGTAGTAACAATCTCAGTTATCTCTACAGTATATTTTTTCCAACTGCAAGGTAGACATAGCTTGAAAAGCAGCTGCAATGATAGCCTATTGGGATTAGACATTTACCAGGAAAAAAAACTTTGTTTCTTGGCAATCACTGTCTTTACTGTCCTGTGAGAATGTGCTGCAATTGCAAATGTGAGCATTGAGATTTAACTGTTTATTGAGCCACAAAATTTATGGTACCATCACTTAAAAGATTGTTTCATGGAGGTAAGATGTTTTGTTTTCTAATTTAGAGAATGCAAGTAAAAAAAAAAAAAAAGGTAGGATACATAGGAAGAAT
>NW_017728995.1:6078416-6084509 GCF_001723915.1 Gavialis gangeticus | reverse complement strand
AAAAAAAAAAAAAAAGGTAGGATACATAGGAAGAATACAAGTCCCACACTCTATATTTTAATTAACTAAGTACATACTTTGACAGTCTTTTCTTTTGTCTTATATGTCAAAACCAACAAAACACTCAATAAAAAGAACCCATATAAATGTATCTTTTGCTCCTTATTGCTTACTTGCCATATTACCTTGATTTACAACAGTTACTTTGAAGACATTTGAGAAATATATTTTTGCCATTTGCAAAATTATTTGCTGCCATACAGAGACCATATGGCTATAATCTTTTACAATGCACTTCCTGGCTAAATTGTGCCAGCCCACATTGCATCCATGACAAGAAAAAATACTTAGGGCTAGTATCTACAAGATCCCCAAGGAACATGCCATAGCTAGAATGAATTACACTGCAGCTGGAAGTCAACAGTGTGAAAAGAACCTGCTTATACATAACACAGCATGTTCTGCATGCAACTACATAGAGTGGGACCTTGCAAACCCAAATAAAATGCATTGGGAGCAATAGGTTTACTGACATGAGTAAACGCATTACAGAAATGATTGTAAAGCTTGAAAATTGTGTTGGCCTCATTAAAAGATACAGAATAGGAAGATGATGTAAATGTCAGAGGTCAGGGGAAATGTTGATACTTCTGAAGGGTTTGTTTGGTATTTTCCTGCCTGCTTTCTGTTTTACCCAGTAGAGAATGTGGGTTAGGTACAAAAACCCAACACACACAAAAATGCTTAGGTAAGTGTATATCTGCTAGTCAATTTATGGCTATTAAATGTGGATGTCTCCATGGTAGAAACTCTTTTGGCATTAATTTTTGACTGGTTAGTTGAATACTACCACAATCAAAATACATCCATGTAACATTAATGCATTTCTTGGGAAAGTCTTGATTTGCTTAATGAAGCAGAAAAAGAAAGGGTAGTGACTACTAACACCTCAAACCTCTGAACTGCTTCAAGCAGCTGCTGTTCAGAAAATCAGTCAGCTGAAGAAACTTTGGCAAGAAAAATAGTTTGAATCTCTCTGTGCATTATCTTATTTTTAAACAGGAGTCCTGCTACTTTTAGAGACTTCCTTGTGTGCTTACAGCATATTTAAACAGGAGAACCATGTGTGCTGGCATGGGGCCAGCCTGTTGTCTCTCTGTAGGATGTCAATACTTATAAAGTAATAATTCTGAAAGAGCTCTGTCACTTTGAAGAACCTGGAGACTTTCCATTCCTCAAAAAGCAGGCTGTTTCCTGGGAGAGTTTAGAGTGCATTATTAGGGATCAAAAAGCAGGGAGACAAAGTGACCTATGCCTCAGTCCCAGAGGGGGGTACGTGTGGGGTAACCAGTAAAAAGACCTAGATTTCCCTTTGATAGTGGCTATAGTAGCAGTGGGATCCTTTCACCTTTGCTCCGTTATTAAGAAAGGCTAAACAGCTGTGATTGATCATTGTGTGGTAAAAGGAGAACGGTCCCTAGTGCATATGCTCTTGTACTGTTGCATGGCTAGTGCTGATAAGGAGCCAAATCAGTCTGGTAATATTTACCCGATTTGGTGCTACCACCCCACTTTGCCAGTTGTTATTCCATCTGCTAGAAACAACAGTGTATGGGTTTATCTTCAGCTAGTTCCATCTCCACCCCAGGATTAATTCTAGTAATGAGCTCAGTTCTTCCAATACAAACCCAAAACACAACTATGGCCTCTAATGGAGTTTCCTGTGAGATTTACATTTGGGCAGCTGAAATTAGAATGTGTCCAGCATACTCCTCTGCTGTTTTGTCAGAAAACAATTTATTACTTCTGGTAACAGGTTGGTAATAGATAAGCTTACTTTTGGGAACAGATTCTTCAGTCAGGTCTGTTATCCCTCTCCTTCAGCCCTCAGCTCTGCTACCTCTTCCCCTTCTTTTTCTTCCTGCTGTCTCCCTTTCCCTTCCTGTCTTGCCTCTTGTCCTTTTTCTCTAGTTGTTCTATTGCATTGCTTGAACCTGCCTGAAGCTGTACGATCAACGGACTTCTAAGGAACTCTCAAGTCTTTAGTAAATTCTGCTATGCAGGAGGTTGTGAACACAAGGCAGATAGGAACTGAGTGTAGCAGAACTTCTTAGGATGCCTGCCTAGTCATTGCTCCCTCTGTTTCTGTGTGTTCTGCTTGTACTACAGGCTGCAAATCTCTGAAGGCATTGCAGTTTGCCAGAGATACTGTTGAGTTATGCCTTGAAGACCACTGCTCCAATGGCAGAGCAAAATGGAAATGTGCGCTGGATCAAATGTCGCGGGGACTGGATTTTCAAGTTTATTTTCCATACTTTCCAATTTGCATAGTTCTTTTGCAAGTTAGTTGTAAACATCCCCAAAAATCTCATGCCTAGTACAGAATTGTATCCCAAAATGAAGGCATGATGGGCTCAAAACTGTCAGCATTCCCAAGGCAATGATCTCGTCTGGTTATGTAGTCAGAGACTGTGGATGGTTGACACAGAATGTGGCTGGAATGAGAAACAATACTTCATTGCTGGAACAGGAATTCAAAGGGATGTTTCTACCCTAGAATTTCCTAGTGCTGTTACCATAAGAATTCCCACTCCTGCTACCAGCATGAGTACTTGCTTAGTCTGTAAATTCTTCAGATCCGGGAGATCTTTATCATCTGCCTGTACTCCAAACACTGTAAAGTACCTATCATCATGGTACCATATTAAAAATGATATGAGTGCAGACCAGGTGTCAGTAGCCACTGTATTTTAACTGTCTGGCTGTTTAAATTTTCTCTGAAGAGGGTTAGGCAATATCGTAACTAAAATGTCAGCAACTGCCAAGAGACTTGGCTGCATTTATGTAGACTATTATTACCAATGCTAAAAATGCAATGGTACAATCTTTTACCAAACAAAACTCAGTATGGAGAGTAAAAGAAAATTGTTTAACTTCTGTTCCAACCAGAAGATTTTTAATATGGCTTGAAGTGAACCAAGGACGGCTAAGAAAGGATGGGGACTAGACCATAGTGTTAAAAGTGATTTAACACTATTTGGTTGTATCCAGATACAGCACAGAAGCCTGGGTCCAATCCTACCAGAACTAGGAGACAGGACATACTTCACTGACTTTGCACATGCCACTCTTGCTAGTAAATATGTTTTAGAATAAGCCTCAAATAGGTTGGGTTGGCTGGCATAGTATATAACTAATATTGTATTTGAACTCTTTTAAACCCTTTACTTCTTTACATGATAGTTGTGCTTGTGCATCTACCATTAGTGTATAGCATAGCATAACACACATGCACACAACTCTTCTCTGCAGTATGCTAGATGTTAGCCTGCAAAAAGGACAAATAAATAGCATTATACTATATTAGTGATTAAAATGAAATTCCACATTACAGAAATCTGTCATTGAGTTTAAGTCAAAAGTGCCTGATTCCTGCCTGCTTCCAAGAAGTTCATTTGGCCTAGGGACAGCCATTCAAAAAGCCAGAGCCTGAATTGATTCAATCTTTGCAGGTTAGTCTAACCTGCCTAGATTGAACCAATTTGTAAGTAAATAAACAGTCATGAAATGAAGGCAGAGGCCTGAAGTAGCTCAGGACAGGAGCTGGGGGGTGCTAGAGCCCACCCTTGGCTGCAGGGAAGCTGTGCTGAGGGGCCGTGGCCAGCCCCAGCAGCAGCTTGGTGTGAACTGGCCAGAAAGTGGTTTAATTTGCCCCTCCCTGTCCCATTGGTTCGGACCTGAGCCAGGGTCCACCAGGCGCTCCCCTCTTGCTGCTGCAGCAGCGTGGCCAGGGCATGGCCAAACAGCAGCTGGCATTGGCCCCTGAGGTGGGGGGGCAGGGAGGGGGTTATTCCCCGCTCTACCTTCATTCTCCCGGGGGACCGCAGCAGGGTCAGCTAGCTCCAACTGCCACCGCTGCAGCCTACACGGGGCCAAGTGGCAAGATAAGCCTTATCCTGCCCCCTCCACCAGGTGCCAGAGGGAGATGGTAATCCCTTCTCCCTGCCCCATGTCTAAGGGACCCTGTTGGCCAGGCTCTGGCCCCTGCCATGCTGCTGGAGCAGTTAGGGGGGAGTGACCCTGATGGGGGCTGCAGGCCCTGTCATGGTGTCCCAGAGTGTGAGCCTCTTCTTGGCAGGAGGGCATGCTTCTGGTGGGGAAAGCTGCCAGAGATTGCATAAGACAAGCAGCAGCGACAATGGTGCTGGGGGGGAGAGGGGCTGAGGAGTGATTAATCCCTCCAAGACCCTGTGCCACCATCTGCCACAGTCCATGGCAGCTCTGACCCCCTGCACGCAGCTCCCCACCAGGAAGAGGCTCGTGCTTCTTGGACACATGGCAGGGGCTACTGCCCCATCAGGGCCCTGCCCCTTTGCCACTCCAGCGGCAGGGTGGGGGCCTGACCAAAGGCTGGTCAACAGGGCACCTTAGGTGGGGGGTTATTCCCCCCTTCCTCCAGCATCTGGCAGAGGATGCAGGAGGGGGCTTATCTCGCCTCTAGGCCCCAGACAGGGAGTGAGTAGCTGTGGTGGTGGTGGTCAGAGCTGGCAGATACTGCTGCAGTCCCCTGAGGGCAGTGGGGGTGGAAGGGAAAATAACCCCCTCTTCCTTCCCCCCACCTAAGGGGACCATGCCAGCTCCCACCTAAGGGGGCCATGCCAGCTGGCATTGCAGCAGCAAGGGGGGAGCACCCACCAGACCCCAGCTTGGTTCTGTGGGACAGGGACGGGGGAATTCAACCCCCTTTCTGTCCAGATCATTCCAGGCCTTCTCCTGGGGCTGGCCCTGGTCCCGATGCTGGAGCAGCCAGTGGAGAAATGCACTTTGTGCCAGTGGGAGAGGGGAGGGATGGGGGGAATGAGACTCTTCCCTGCTCCCTTGTGGGACAAGCATCTGGCCAGTCCCCCATCCCTGCCTGTTTGCCTGTTCCTGCTCAGTCTAGGGTGCAGAGGGGCGGGGCCAGACCTGCTCCGCTGGAGCAGTAAGTCCAGCCCAGAGAGCATGCCAGGATGCTGGGGGACTCTGGTTTAACTTATCCCAGCAAGGGGTCTGGGACTGAAATTGCATAAACTGGTATGAGCTCAATCAGTTCCTTCTGATACTACATTCAACCAAGTTTATCTCAAACTAGTTTTGGCCATTTTGAAACTGGTTATGTGCACTGAACTTACGTTCTGTTATGGGTTTAAACTAGTTTCTGTTCACTTAAACTGGCTTGTGTGTAATGTCTGTCCCTAGCCTTGGAGTTACAATTTAAATATCGAAAGGAGACTACAAGGCTGAGGCCAAACCTGCCAATGATGCATGATAAAACAGCAGAGTCTAATTTGCATAAACAGAGAATAAATGAACTGGAAGGTGGGGCAACTGGTAACAAGACCTACATTTCCTCTCAGTGGCCATTGTGGCCCATAGCAGTGGGATCCTTTCTAGGGCTGTGCGAAGCTTTGGGTGCTGATTCAATTTGGAGGAGATTTGGCCCAATTCAGTGGCCAAATCTCCAAATCTGAATCAAATCAGGAGACCAATTAAAAGGTATGAATCAATTCAAAGCTCTCCAAATTGAATCAGAAAAGATTTGGAAAGCTTCAGCGATTCGGGCAGTTCCTGCTTGCTGCAGCAGGAAGCTGGACCCAGACTCCATGCTGGCAAGTAGAGGGTGGGGGAGGTTGGAGGGGACCATGGGGGGACCCCTGCCAGGCTCCATCCCCTGCCTTCTCCCCTGAGTGCCCCCGACCCCTGTCCGCTCTCCCATGGTTGCCCCAGCTCCTAGCTCTTTAAAAAAGGCCCTTACTCACTGGCTGCTGCCAGGCAGGGAAGTGATCCCTGCTGCCCCATGCCACGTGGGCGGCTCTGCCTTGAGCCCCCTGCTCACTGTATGAGCCCCCTCGCATGGCTGCCCTGCCTGCCCCAGCTCTCAGCCCTTTTTTTTTTTTTAAAGTCCCCACACACCAGCTGCTGAGGCAGCTTTGGGGCTTCTGGGGGCTCATGGCAGAGCCCCCCATGCAGTGTGGGGCAGTAGGGGGCAGTGGGGATAGCCCCCCCAGCAGGAGCCAGTGAGTTAGAGCTTTTTTTTTTTTTTTTTTTTTTTTT
>NW_017728995.1:6067187-6073416 GCF_001723915.1 Gavialis gangeticus | reverse complement strand
GGCCGGGGGCTGGGACAGCAGGTGAGGGCCAGGTTGCTCATGGCAGAGCCCCCCACATGGCATGGGGCAGCGAGGATTGCCCCACCATCACCTGGCAACAGCTGGTGAGTGCAGGTTTTTGGTTTTTTAAAGAGCCAGGAGCTGGGAGAGCGGGTGGGGGATGGGGCCGATTTTGAGATTTGGCTGATTCGGTAGAGGCCGAATCTCTGAATCAGATTTAGCTGAATCGATTCAGGACAGCAATTTGAATCACTGTCCCCCGAATCGGCTGACTCTGAATCTGAAGCGAATACTAGCTGCTTCGCACAGGCCTAGTCCTTTCATCTTTCCTCCTGCTCCTCTCCTGTTGCATGCAGGAGAGGATCTGGTTCTTCTACTCCACAGCTGGTTCCTAGTCCTGCCCCTGTCTGGGGAAGGAGGGCTCTTGTGAGGAGCGCTCCTTTTCTTTCACTACATGCAGCAGTTCCTTTTGCCTGGCTCTGGGGATTTTCCTACAGACTATATTTGTAGAAGGATCTGAAAAAATGTATACTTAGTTGGTCCATGAAACTAAAGTACTCACTATGCTTTTTCCTATGTATCTTTAAAAAAATACTTTAAATTAAGTTTAAGGTGCACTCTTATTCCCTAGAACAAATACTTTAAGTCTCTCATGGTTAGATAATGACAGAGGAAGGAAGGTACTAAGGAAAGAAGATTGATAGCTGCTGATAGAAATTGACCTTTTTCTGCAATATTTTCTTTATATAAAAATATTTTTGTGACATTTTCTAGTTAGGTATGAAAATGTCCCCCCTCCCTTCAACATAAGATTTTTTGCTGATTTTAAATCCTTTTGTTGGGCCCTGGGATATAGGATAATAGGAAAGTAGGGCTGGTAGGGACCTCACAAGGTCGTCTAGTCCAGACCTCTGCTAAAGGCAGAATCATCCCTGACTGAACCATCCCAGGCAAGTGACCATCTAACCCAGGGGTGGGCAATATGCAGCCCGTGGGCCAGATATGGCCCACCAGGCCGTCCTACGTGGCCCACAGGGCCCCTAAAAAATTTACAAAATTAATATTTATCTGCACCAGCTGCCTGTCATGCAGCCCTCAATGGTTTGCCAAAACTCAGTGAGCAGCCCTCCACCCAAAATACTTGCCCACCCCTGATTTAACCTGTTCTTATATAACCAAGGATGGAGAATCCAAAACTTCTCTAGGTAGCCTGTTCCAATACTTGACTGTCCTCATAGTGAAAACATTCTTCCTAATCTCCAACCTAAATTTCCACTGCTGCAGCTTGAGTCCATTGCTCATAGTCCTACCCACCATGGCCACAGAGAAAAGCGCATATCCATTCTCTTTATAATTGTCCTTCCGGTATTTGAAGACTGCTATCAAATCCCTTTCAGTCTTCTTTTCTCTAGACTTAATAACACTTGTTCTTTCAGCCTTTCCTTACAAGTCATGCTTTCCAAGCCTCAAATCAAACGTGGATTAACTCCTAGTTCTGCCTCAGTCCTCCAGGGTGATACTGTACATGTCACTTATTTCTCCGTGCCTCAGTTCTCCATTCAGAAAATGGGGAAATAAGACTCTTGCTGGCACTCTTTGCCGGTCTTGTTTATTTATATTCTAAACTCTTCAGGAGATGGACTCTCTCTTCCTCTCTCTTTGTACAGTTCTGAGCCAGTGGGGCCCTAATATCGAACAATAAAAGCTAGAGGAGAAAATCAGCTTTATTAAATTATGAAATCCCCTGCATCTCTTTATAAAGAGGAAAATTCAGAATGGGAACAGATTTCAATGTCAATGCTGCACATGGATAATCATTATAAAAAGGGCAGTGAATTAAGAATGCTTTTCTAATAAAAAAATACCCACAGGCATCCTTGCAAATAACCTTCATACCATTTAGTCTCAGTATGATTTACAGTATAGATATGCATGCAGGTCTCAACTACAGGTAAGATAAAAAGGAGGTATTTATATACTTCATGAAGTACAGATCTTCCTCTGAATTTAGATAACCATGAATCTGTAATACAGAACATGCTCCACTGAGGAAAGAAGAAAATACTACAGAAGCAAAATTCTCAAATGTTTAGACATATGGAGATTAGCATGAATATTGGAAATGTTTCATCTGCACAACCCTGTTGGGCACAGTCTCTCTCTGAACGATGTCTGCTGTTTACTCTGGAAATGGCTTTAGGGTAAATTCACAGTAGTACAGTAGAAATATGATAATTTGTGGTAGTTCTAACACTCCGGTTATATAGCTTCACAATAATCAGAAACAATAAGTTAGTTAAGCGGTGTTAAATGAGTCCTTGATAAATAAGAGTGCAAAAAGGTCACTCAGGACACATTTCAGCTAATGGGATTGTAAAAATTAGCCAGTGAGCAACAACTACCTCCAGAGGCAGACAAAGAATCAGTATTTTGTTTTTAAAAAATGGTAAATCTGATAAATCTGTGTAAATTGACAAAATTGGACTGAATTTCCCTCTACCTTGTCTCACCACTATTCTTTGTCTAGTCTATTCCAGCAGCGAGGACCACTTGTGTAAAATGGGCTCCATGTGGGCCCAGGAATTTTGCCATACAATTCAGACTGCAAAATCAAAGCCTTGGATTGTAAGTCCAGGACACAGACCATCTTTTCCTAGATGTTTCCACAGAACAACTCAATGTACCACATGAGTGACTGGTGCCTTCTGAATCGGCGGGGGGGACACCCGCAGAAGCCGCCAACGGTGGTGGCCTTCTTGGAGGGGCACCAGCCCTACTGATAGCATCAGAGTCGACCACTGGGGGGGGCATTGGCCCCATCGGGGTGGAACATGCACCCCCTACCAGTCACCTATGATGTACCATACAGTCTTAGATGCTCATGAATCCTAGAGCAATGAAAACAAATACTAAAAGTAAATGATTCTCCCTCTGAGAAGTATGCCTGAGAAAAAAGGCACCCTGGATGATTCATCAGAAAAGTAGAGGCTATTGCACAGTGTACTTATGAGAGAGACTTCATAATGTGGCGCACACAAAATGGTTTGGGTCCAGCATGGGGTCAGGAGGTGATTGGGAAAACTAGAGATGGAAAAGTGGCATATGGGAGTTCATTTCAATGAAAAAGAGGGAAAACTTAAAGAATCCATAAGCTGAGCCAATGGTCGTCAACAATAAAAAGCGAAGGCAGAAATGTGTGTCTGCTGTGCTCTTTTTTAAGACTATAGCCAATCACCCTTTCAAGCCTAGCTAACCAAAAACAGTCACTCAACTTGGTGCTGAGGCATTTGTTCATATGTCTTGACTAGATCTGCTGAAGCTTCAGCTGGCTTCAAAAGTTTAATGGTATCTAGATTTAAGCATAGCTCTGGCATCCAGGTTTGAAAACTAGCTCAAGACCAGCTGTATCCTATTTGCAGCTGGAGAAATTTTCAAGGGCATAAAGAGTACAAGTGGCTAACTGCTGCTTGTGCTTTCAAAAGGGCTTCTCAGCATCTTTAATGCTAAATTAAATCAGTGTTTGCACAAAGCCAGGCACAGAGAAAACTTGACAGATTTAGAGAGGGAAATGGGAGTTATGAAATGTAACTAACAGAACACAGCTTTTTGGTAAGAGAGAACTTTCCAGATATTAGATATAATAGAAAAATTCTGCAGTCCCTAAAAATGGTGAAAATCCATTGAGGTTAAATGAAGAACAACATTTGTCCCAACATACATAAGCATAAGCATTGGTTGAACTTTTTAAAATGTAAGAGCTGAAAGTTAGATGCCAAAATCTATGTTTGGGCAACTAAATATAACTTTATTTTCAAAAATGCTCTCACTGAAATCAACTTGTGCTCAGCACTTTTGAATATCAGGTCACGTATCTCAGATCCTAAGTGTAAGTACCTTTTTCTGAAATGTTGGGGAAAAGGGCATTCTGCGTATGTGCATACAACATTTGTGAGACCATCCCTGCCTATGGGAAGCATGTAGTTACCTACAAGCCGAATACCTCCCTAATCAAGTCCTCCTGGCCATCTGGACCATAAAATTTCAGTAGTCTTAATAAGGTGCTGCTACCCCAGTTTCTATTATAGGGTCTAGTGTTCCTTTCAATGCATCACCACAAAACTTTCATTTAGCTCAAAGGAATACTTACTCCACTCCACACACCAGAACCTGGGCAATTACCTTCACAGTGGCTAGTCTCAGAGTAACAAGGACCTCTTAGACTCTTGTGGCAACAAGTGCAACAGCATCATATGAAATGGACTTGGACAATTTGTTCCTTTCTTGAGTGGCATAGAAAACAATTTTGCAAATAGTTATACCTAGTGGGGTGAGGAAGGGAAGGCAGGAAGATATTAATTATTTCTGGAATCCTGGAGCATTAACTCCCATTTGGACATCATCGGAATGCACTTCTCTGTAGTCGCACAAAAAAACTTATGTCCAGCTTTGGACTCCAAGAAGAAACTATCTGCTGTGGAACACAAAATAAGAAAACTAGTTGGAGAAATTAGAAACACAGCAGCATAGCAATATATGTTATGTTGCTATAAATGAATTGCTCCCTACAGAAATGAAAGCCTCATTTGGGTGTTTCAAACCAATGGATGTCAGATTAAGGATGACTCACAATCTCAGTGAGCAGCTGTATTTCTGAAAAAATAACATACAATGAAAAGATTTTTTAAAAATTGTATTTTTCCTACAGCTTTTCCCTTACCAATTAGCCACTGTTGATTGTCTTCCTCTTAGCTGTACATCTTTATGATGTAGTAGAAAAAAAAGTCTTAATGTGAGCACCAATGTTTGAAAATTCCCCTAATCATCATTTTGAAATAGGTGATGCATCAATGCAGCACTTTCAAATAAGACTATGGACAGGCATTCAGCTGCAGTGCTAAGAATTTCCAGAAAATATGTAATGCTGGAAAAATCTCTCAAGAAGGGGGTGGTGTACAGGTGTTTCAGATTCCTACCTGGAGATGCCTTGGAGGCGAGCTCTCCAGCCAGGGGTCTATAAGAAGGCTGCTCCTGGGGTGCCCCCACTTCTAAGGGAGCCAGATCATTGACAGCCTGCCCCCCCCACAACTTGGAGAGGGGGCAGGATGTCAATGAATAGCTAAGGAAAAGTTGCTAAGGACAGCACCTTGCCTTGCAGTAGCGCAAGGGGGAAGGAGAACTGCTCCCCTCTTCCCTACCACTCCCTTGGGAATCTTGGGACTGTTAAAGGGGCGGCAGGAATCGATTCTCACAGGGCTCCCTGACAGGTTGCCACCGGTAGGCTATCTGGGAGCCAGCCACTGCCCTTCCCTCCCTCCTAGGGACTCCCGTTGTGCCATGTGGAACTCAATAGGTGCAACTTGTAGCACTAGAAAACGGTGAAGTTGCTATTCAAAGAGCTAACGGTTTGTGGCAGAATTACTCTGCTTTTTTTCTATGACCAACTGCTCGAATGGCTGTGCATGCACCGTCTGTGCTGAGAATGCAATTTTCTCAACACAAATGTGGCACTGGTCCATTCCCATAAGGTTCAGTCCTTCCCCCTTATTTGCCTGAATAACACTGTCATACAAATGCTGCCAGTACCTCATGCAGGCAGGTCTGGTGTAAATCAGAGTGCAAAGTCAGTGCCATTACTCCATCTTTGCACTGGAGTATGGCAACTAAGAAACTGTCTATAAAAACCAAGGTGGGGTGGATAGCAATTTTAAGAGTAAAGAAAAGCACATAATCTTAAAGATTAATACTACTGGTTCAAGCACAGGATTTTTCTCTGGGCAGTGGAAAAAGAAATAGAATATGATCATTTCAACTGATCATTGAACCATAGATTCATAATCCATCATAATCATAATCCTGCTCATCCTATCTCCTCAGCCCAGAAACAATCCTATGACAAGATGTAATGTCACCTCTCATCTTGTCTCCATACCCTATCACTGAATCAAAAGTAAAATCTATTCTGTGTCCGCACGGTATCTATGAGTGGGGAAGCCTTGCCCCTACTTTGAAAACGATAAAAAAAATAAGGCTGACTGCTGACCCTTTGGTTGCTTCATTACATCTGGGCCATTTGCTGCATATTTTTATCAACTAAAGTCTCAAAATAGCTTCTTCTTTTAATGTCCTAATGATCACTTTGCTTGCTGAAGAATTTTAAACTGAAGGATGGAAGAAAAAATTGGGAGGAGGAAAATGCGTGCTACTAAAAGGAGCTTTCACCTCCAAAGCT
>NW_017728995.1:6054804-6062187 GCF_001723915.1 Gavialis gangeticus | reverse complement strand
ATACCCCATCACTGAATCAAAAGTAAAATCTATTCTGTGTCCGCACGGTATCTATGAGTGGGGAAGCCTTGCCCCTACTTTGAAAACGATAAAAAAAATAAGGCTGACTGCTGACCCTTTGGTTGCTTCATTACATCTGGGCCATTTGCTGCATATTTTTATCAACTAAAGTCTCAAAATAGCTTCTTCTTTTAATGTCCTAATGATCACTTTGCTTGCTGAAGAATTTTAAACTGAAGGATGGAAGAAAAAATTGGGAGGAGGAAAATGCGTGCTACTAAAAGGAGCTTTCACCTCCAAAGCTAGTGAAAGCAGAGTCCAGCTTTGACTTTTGTACTGAAGGGGCAGAAGACAAGCAGCTAAAAACATCTATTTAACATTTTTAAAAGAGGGTCTGCTTCCCCTCTGGGACACCCCTTCAAATTTCTGCCTTGTTCTAAGAACCAGAAATGCTATGGATTTCACTCGTGTAGATATACCAGTAGAATCCAGTGAGTGCATTTTTTTTATATTAAATGTTATTTCTGTGCTGGATTCCTCCAACATCAGTCTAGTCATGTGGATCATTCAACATTAACACTAATCTTGATTCTGTTCCCATCTTGTTAGACACAGTAGATCTATTTTGTGGCCAAACTGTGAGCAGCTCTCCTCTGAGGAGCTGTTGTGAGTAGAGAATATGCAGGCACCATCACTGTGTCAGCACCTGCATATGCCCCATCTCTCTCAACAATGGCTACTAAATACCCCAATTTGGTCTTCTGTGAAGGAGGCAAATAGGATTTGTCTAGGATTTCATAGCTTCTCAGGTCACTCATATTACAGGAAATGACACTGGAGGATTTTGCAGATGGATTGGTTCCAGCATTTGAATGGTACACATGAAAATGGAAAGATAAGCAAAGGGGCTTATTTATATTTATATACATAAAATATGCATATATTTTCACTGTAAATTTGAGCCCACACACAAATTTTGTAATATTACCTCATAGCAAAAAATCACAGAAGTGACCTTAAGAAGAAATTGATTCATGTACAGATTTTTGTGACATAATTTCTCTGTGGAAACTGCCTGTTGTTGAAGCGTAGGTCTTTTGTTCCTTGCTGTGAGGTGGACTGATTTACGTTTTCAAAATGATTGGTTTCATTTCATTATTTATTTCCTCAGATGTTGAACTAATCATCTTTGTGGGGTTTCCTCAAAAATTCTTAAAAACAAGACAGTTTCCAGAGTAAGAGAAATTTGGCTTTGACTGTCCGTTGAGAGAGAAAGCGTGGCCTTTTTCTCTTGAATAGCATTTCGGCGAGAATGATGACCTCTGGGCAAGTGCTACTGAAAGGAGCTTTGAGTGGTTCTTTTACCTACTTCAGATCAGATTTTGAAGTATCCTCGATCATCATACCATTTGGGAGCTTTCAACAAGGTCTTCTGTTCGTTTCTTTAAAAAACCCAAACTGAGGCAAAAGCCAAAACCAACACAGAACAAGTCCTATGACTCTCCTTACTCCTATATGAGCTCCTAAACCTCTAAGTGGTATAGGTAAGGAGTGTGCTGTAGAGGTAATGG
Source organism: Gavialis gangeticus (assembly GCF_001723915.1). Classification (NCBI taxonomy): domain Eukaryota; kingdom Metazoa; phylum Chordata; order Crocodylia; family Gavialidae; genus Gavialis; species Gavialis gangeticus. Next base: position 6,060,616 of record NW_017728995.1, on the reverse strand, counting down.
GTTATGTACTACCTGTTCCTACTTAATTCCAGCCAAATAAATGAAAAGTGACTCAGGGTGTGGAGGTGGAGGGAAGGGGAAGCATAGTGCATCTATGGGATGATTAATGGATTAACTCTCTCTCTTCAAGCATCATCTGTAGTAATTCTTTCCAAATATGAGGCTGGTTCAGGTTAGCTGTTAAAAATGTTCTCAAATGCCTCTGGTCCCAGATATTCACTATACATATTTGACATTACTGACTAATTACCAGCATGTGATACATGGCAACAGAGATAATTAGAGCACAAAGGAGGGAAGGCAGGCCACAACTTAGGAACGTATATTTCCATTATTATTTCCCTCCTTTTGTTTCTCTTCAGCCTTGTGTTTTTCTCTGTTTTTTTATTTTTTCACAGTATGTAACGAAGCATACTTTCACCCTGGTGAGATTTTAGAAATTGTTAGAGATGACTGGGTCTTTGGGAACTTTTTTATTTTAATACTGAAGCAGTGATAAGCAAAAAAAAATTCTCTCTTAGGGAACTGCAAAACAGACTGCTTAAAATAAGTCATTGAAGCTGATGCTGTTGAAATGGTAAAAAATATCTGATACATCTATTATAGAAGTTGAAAATTTGCTACAGTTCAGAAAAAGTCTGCAAACTCAAGAAAAAAAACAATTGCTCAGTCAGTTTCAATCTTTCGGATCCTCTCCACTGCCTAATTGTGGGAAACATATCATTATATGGTTCACCACTTACTAAATTGTTTTCGCCCAGCTTGACAGGTCCATGCCCAGTAGACCCCTTCACCATTTATTTTTGTAAACAGCAGAAGAACAGCCACTCTGTTCATTTTTAAAACCCAAACTAGTTGAAACAGACCACTTGTCCCATGCTGCTATACTCATAGAAGAACAAATATTTAAAGTCTCTATAGTTCTGGATGCTTTAAATCAGGAGTGCTTTACTTCTGGCCCATGGGCCAGATCCTGCCCACAGCACTGTATCATCCAGCTAGTGGGGCTTCCACCACTCCCCTACTGCCAAATCTCCTGACCCATAGAGAGCCCCAGGCCATGTACACTGGATCTGGCACCTGATCCTGGTGTGTAGGGGTGGGTGGGCACAGAACCAGGCTCCAGGCCCCGTCCCCAGGGAGAGGGAAGTGCCAGGTTCCCAGATCCTAAGCCTGGTGTACAGGGAGAGGGATGGGGTGGTGCTCGGTTGTTGGTGCCCAATCTCAGCATCGGGGGGGGGGAAGGGGAAGGAAGAAGTGTGAAGGGGGGTGTCTCAGTGCCCAATCCTGGCACTTGAGGCAGGGAGAAGGTGGTGCCAGGCCCCAGGGCTTGATCTGGCCTACAGACAACCACACATCACTCAGCTGGCTCACATGGCCAGAAAAGGTTGAGCACCACTGCTTAAATGTCCAAGTCTCTAGAAGCAAGCTTTCCCAGCCTTTTTATTGTTTCCCTTTTCCCACCAGTTTCTTCTTACCATGACAACATTTGCTCATGGCGCAATTGTCTGAAGGACAGGAAACATAGCTGCACTGGGTAATTAAACAAATCCTTTAAGCTGTCTAGGATTGATTTCAATAAGAGGAAGCCTTTATGTTTAACTGGATCTTATTCTTAATTCAACACTGTACAACAATTACAAGGGATTTTAACATTTTACTTTATTTAAAATCTGAACTACTCCAAGCACTTTATAAATATAGGCTAACCATTACAGCACCTCCTATTTTGGAGAGGGATACACTGAGCTGGCATGTGACGACTAATGGGTGCTCTACTTTCTTTTAATGAGAGAGGAAACAAATCAAAAACCTACCTTCCAGTCCAGTAATGTAACTACCTGATGTATGTACTTCCCTGATGAATTAGCTCTAAAGGGATCGCTACAGATGCCCTACCAAATCTCTTCAGCCATGCTGGCTAGTCATTTTCAAAGACAATTCATTTGATGCCACCACATTCTTCTTAATGCCTGTGTTTTAATAGTAGACCAGGATTCATAATTCGTTGTATGTATAAAGTGTATATTGATCAACTGGAGATGCTCAGACGTTTTCCAATGGAATGCTTTTCCATTAGAAAGTGCTAATGCATCAAATGTGAATCAACAATCAACAAGTCAAGGAGATGTATTAATTTTGACAAAATTTGTTTTAAAGAAATACCAGGGCTGCAGTACTAGCTAGAGTAATTCTGATTGGAAGCTGGGCTGGGCTAGAGCCTAAGTCATCCAGGGTTGGGACACAAGAGATGTCTGAGGGGAGACCTTATAGCAGCCTATAAGTTTATCAAGGGAGGACAACAGGAAGTTGGAGATGTGCTATTTACCAGGGCACCCCTAGGAGTAACTAGGAATAAAGAGTACACACTAGCAGAGAGTAGATTCAGGTTAGACATTAAGAAGAAATTTTTCACAGTAAGGGTGGCCAGAATCTGGAGTGGGCTGCTAAGAAAGGTGATGCCATCACCTAACTTGGAGGTCTTCAAGAGGTGGCTTGATAGTCACCTGGCTGGGGTCTTCTGACCTTGGTCCTTTTCCTGCCTGGGGCAGGGGGTTGGACATGATGATCCTTCAGGGTCCCTTCCAAATCTACAATCTATGAATCTATAGTTTATAGCTATGCAGCACTGAAGCTTTGTAAATAGTTACATACAAAAACATTACATAAAGAGCAATGCTTAACTCAGCTAAGTTTGCAAAATCAAATCCTCACACTAAGGAAATACTAATTTAGGGCTAAAATAAACACAGACATATAAGATCTTATTCATATGCTCCATCACTTCAGGAATTCAGTGTAAAATGCAAGAGTATGTCTTTATATGCTGGGAAGGGAAAGGATGTAATGAGTAGTAATTAGCATCCAGAAATGTACACCGTTCAGAATTGTCTCATATACGTGCACATTCACTTCCTCAAAATATGTGCTTGAAATACCATATTTTCCTTCACATGACACACATTTCTGCCAAAAAACAGCTGGTGGAAATTGGAGTGCACACTATATGCAAAAAATACAGTAAGAGCAAGTTCTGCTGCTTAGCGGTAAAACTGAAAGTAAAATCTACAGCAATCCACAAGGAGCAGAACAATGAGCAGGCTCTACTCCCTAGCCATTGCTACTGAGCTACTACAAGGAAAGACCTTTTTCTTTAAGTTCTGCCCTTCTAAAACAAAGTGCATATTATATTCTGGGGCATATTGTATGCAAGAAAATATGGTAGACTGTAAATCATTCCTCCATTTGTTACTGCCTTTATAAGAGTTATCATCACTAGGGTTTTTTTCACCTTTGACTGGCAAAGGATTTTTAGAGAACTGCATTTAATGCTACATTTGACATACTTCTAGCAGAAACTAAACACATGCCCAAGTGCTTTCTTTGCAGTAATCCTTTCTTTAGATGACTAGTTCTTCAGCTTCTCACCATAAACCTGTGCGTGCAGCTAGAAAAAAAAGAGTAGGAGCTTCTTTAAGTAACCTAGATTCCTTCATTCCCCCCCCCTACAGAATACTAAACTGATTCTGTTGTTATTCTGGCACAGGAATTAAAGAAATCACTTGCCTGAGTAAAGACATTAAAGTCTGTCTTATCCTTTGTATGAGTTCTTAATCAAGAGTTTCAGACTAAGGGATATATACTCAGTGGACTGGATAAGCAATTAACCTTTTTCATTACAGTACCTCCAGGACCCAGATGTGCATAGCTAGAGATATACTTTTTGATAAACTAGTAAGTTTGTTTTTTTCAGTTCTAAATCTGATATAATATTAATGTCATCCAAGTTATACATTAAATAAAGGTTCAACCTCATTATGGATAGATTAGATATTATGATATTTTACATTTTTGTAAGTATTTGAGATATCAGATTTGGTCTTTACAGACGACCTGTGGGGGTGGGGATGATTACAAGCATGGTTCAGCTCTACTTTGATATCTGAGAGTGAGAAACACCATATAAGATGTAGTATATTTACTTTCATGGTACACATGCCCTTTTGACATAAATTAGCCTTCCAATATTGGGCTGCATATCTTAAACAGCAAAGTTGATTTTCTGCCCAGAATAAAGGCATGGAGATGCTGTAACATGGCTGCTGCTTCTTTTTATTCTCTTCCCTCCAGAAGCTGCATAGAGGGAGGGGTAAAGTCCAGCAGGGACAGGTCACCGGGACTGAAGTGGTATGGTTGCACCCACCATCCAAAGTTTAAAACTGCCTGATAGCTGCAGTGGCATTTCTATTCAGGTATCACTGAAGTCAATTGACTTCATAGTTCATTATAATCTACCCTATTCCTGCTAATTGTTCTTCACTCCACAGGTGTTAACAATCCTCTCTTCTTTTCAATGGTCTGATCCAAATATACTTTGTTCAGTAATGCTACTGTATTTTAGTGATTCCTGGTCTCTCTTCTCTGATTTCACAGTCCTGCAGACTGTTTTTAGCTTTAAAAAAAATCCTAGGTCCACCGTGGAGTCTATAGTCTTCAGCAACAGTAACACATGGTTGTCTGAGCAAACGGGTTGTTGGCAATTCAGTTGTGATAGGGTCAAAACTATAGCTTTTGACTGAGTAGGAAAGGGAGGATGAGTGATCTGAAGATTAGGCCCTGTCCCTGCTCTATGTGGCCATAACTATGGAATAAGTTTTTTTTCTCTCTTCATTCTGCCTTCCTAGAATAAAGTGCATGTTTTAAGGGGGAGAGGGAAAAGGAGGGATATGATACCTGAAAAACATACAGTACTACATAAGAGCTGCTTATTATAATTTGTGGGCCAGATAATAGTTTGGTATTGAAGCCAGTGGATATGTTGTTACTATTATATGTAACACTCCACTGCAGGTCTACAGAAACTGAACCTGGAATCCCTCCATCAAAGGATTTCTAGCACTTCAGCTAAAGGAATAATTCCATTAACTGCAACATGTTAAACTTGTGTCTTTGCTGTGGACCAGCCAATGTACGTCACACTTAGCCACTTCCACTATCAGAAAAGCTTGTCCCAACCATTTAATATTTGCCAGAATTCATATTCCCAAGAAAGAACCCACTCAAACACTTAGAAATTTAGGTCTGTATTTAACCCAATTCCAACTGAAGTGAGAAGTGAATTTGGTCAGCATATATTTGTAATGATTTAAGCATACTTACCAAGGCCCAAGCATGAAACTCTCAATCCGGATTTCCCAAGATTTCTAGAATAAAAGGAAAATAATAGGATCAAAGTAGTATCAAATCTCCCCCCAAAAATACTTTTTTCAACAGAAATACATGAGATTGAGAATAAATGCATTCCAGCAGTTTAAGAAATTATTATTATATTTTTACCAGAAAGAAGACATTCTAATCCCCAGCATCTCTATATGCTCCCACAGAAGTAAATGCCTGGCTATGATAATAGTAGAAATGGTGAGCACTCTATAGTAGGCGGTATTTTCCCTTCATGGATTTTAACTTGTTATTTATCTTAAAATAGAACAAAGCCTATTGAGATTAAATATATGAAACACAACTGTTTTAATTTCAAATATATATTTTCTATTTTGTTCATGTTATTTTTGTTGAAATGGCACAATATGATCCATGAAGCCGTCCAAGGAAATCTTTCAATTTAAAGATGAAACAAAGTCATAATTCCAAGCAGGTTTTAGTTAGCAACAATGTTAGTTAGTTTAGTTAGTTAGCAATAATGCTTTTCTTCCTGAAATGCCATAAATATCCTTTGACAGTGCTATGACATGGTGGGTGCGTCCAAATGACCACACACATGCCTCTTGCCCCATCTCAAACCCCTTTGAGATGG
>NW_017728995.1:6049037-6049804 GCF_001723915.1 Gavialis gangeticus | reverse complement strand
GATCCATGTCCCCCCACCCCATAGTTTAAAAAAACCCCAAAATAAACCCCTGGCACTTACTGGCAGTTGGAGCTGCTGTCTGGCTAACTTGGGCCCTGCCCACACAGTGCAGTACAAAGGGACAGCCCCAGTGGCCCCAACCTGGGCCCTCCTGCACCCCACTGTCCTGTGCTGCCCCAGAGGGCTCTGCCAGGAGGTCCTGGAGCCCCCCCACCCCTGCTTCTAAGGTAAGCAGAGGCTTTTTTTCTGGGTTTTTTTCTGGGTTTTTTTTAAGTGGTGATGCCTGGGATTGGGGCATGTGGGTTGTTTTGCCCCAGGTGGCACAACTTGCCCCACAACAAAGTGCATGTCCTAGCATGTGCGCTGAGGCAAAAAGCCCCAGCTCAAATTTGCACCATTTCTATTTGAGCTGCTGCAAGAGCACATGCTTGCAGGTGTAGATGCGCCCTGTGAGTACAGGTTGCCATTGCAATAAATTTGCCCAGCCCCCACAGCCATGGGTCTACAAGTCCTCAAGGGTGGAGCATGAAGATGTTAGAATCTCAATGGCTGCAAAGGTGGACAAAGGCTGCAGTCGAATGAGATCTCCAATTGTCTTGGCCTCCTTGCCATTAGATCAAGGTCCCATTCTGTCAGGAACCATGTGGAAGCTGATGTGCAGCAGCTTCTCCATGATAAAAGAAATCATGCATAGGCATCTTCCATATAAATTACTTTTCCAGCACATTCTTCAAGTCCTTTCAGCTAGTGATGACGGGAGCAGGATT
>NW_017728995.1:6030271-6043737 GCF_001723915.1 Gavialis gangeticus | reverse complement strand
GCAGAGGCTTTTTTTCTGGGTTTTTTTCTGGGTTTTTTTTAAGTGGTGATGCCTGGGATTGGGGCATGTGGGTTGTTTTGCCCCAGGTGGCACAACTTGCCCCACAACAAAGTGCATGTCCTAGCATGTGCGCTGAGGCAAAAAGCCCCAGCTCAAATTTGCACCATTTCTATTTGAGCTGCTGCAAGAGCACATGCTTGCAGGTGTAGATGCGCCCTGTGAGTACAGGTTGCCATTGCAATAAATTTGCCCAGCCCCCACAGCCATGGGTCTACAAGTCCTCAAGGGTGGAGCATGAAGATGTTAGAATCTCAATGGCTGCAAAGGTGGACAAAGGCTGCAGTCGAATGAGATCTCCAATTGTCTTGGCCTCCTTGCCATTAGATCAAGGTCCCATTCTGTCAGGAACCATGTGGAAGCTGATGTGCAGCAGCTTCTCCATGATAAAAGAAATCATGCATAGGCATCTTCCATATAAATTACTTTTCCAGCACATTCTTCAAGTCCTTTCAGCTAGTGATGACGGGAGCAGGATTGTGAGGTTTGGAACCTCCTAGGCATGAAAGCGGCAGTTGCAAGAAAGTAGTCTAGCATTTGGAGCCAGGAATGTGATTCAGCAGTTGTAATTGCAACTGTGCAGCCTTCTTCAGGACCTACTCTGCTCACCCCACATGGGAAGGTGGCTAGGAAACGTGCCCTAAACATAGTTTGGCTACCTTTTTCCTGACTAGGTAAATGCATCCAGTGGGATCATCTTTAGTGCTGTCAAAATCAGCAATGACACCACACAATCAATCTTGGGACCTGGAAGATCAGGACCCCCATAGACCAGCCTAATAATGAACACCCAAAGTGCCACACTACAATCGTGTCTCAAGAACTCAGGTGATACAACACTGATGTCACTGCACTGAGTGCGGCCCAGTGAGCGGGAGATGGACAGCTTAGAGAACAAGGGGGTAGCTATACTTCTTCTGGAAGGGTAAATAGGAAGGAGAACTCTGGTTTCATGGAGTTGGTTTTGCCATCACGAATGAACTCATAAACCAATTCAGTGAGTTCCCTATTGCAATTAATGAATACCTCATGACGTTCCATCTTAAACTGGCAGGGAGCCAATGCATCACTGTCATCATTGCATATGCCCTGGCTCTTGACACCACTGAGGAAACCAAGGAGGAATTCTAGGCCAACCTTGACCAAACACTTTCCAGTGTTCCAGAGGGAGACAGACTTTTTCTTTTCAGTGATTTCAATGCCAGAGTTGGAAGGGACTCAAACCTCTGGAATGGAACCATTGGCAAGGAAGAAATGGGAAAGGTCAACTCCAACAGAATCCTCCTTTTGACCAAATGAATGGAACACAAACTCACCATCACCAATACCCTGTTCCACCAGAAAAACAGGCACAAGGCACCATGGCAACACTCACAATCCAAGCACTGGCACTTCATAGATTTCAAAGACATTAAGGCTGGAAGGGACCTTGGAAGATCATCGAGTCCAGCTCCCTGCCCCAGGGGCACGTAGTCAGCAGGGAACATAGGATCCCAGCAAGATAAACATCCAAATGTCTCTTGAAGGTGTTCAATGTAAGTGCTTGAACCACCTCTGGTGGCAGTCTATTCCAAACCTTGGGGGCTTGGACAGTAAAGTTGTTCTTTAAAGTTGTTATGTCCAGCCTGAAACAGTCATGGAGGAGTTTGTGACCATTTGACCTTGTCATCCCTTGAGGCGCTCTGGTGAACAGATGTTCCCTAGATCCTGGTGAGCATCCCTGATAAACTTATAGATGACCACCAGATCACCCCTGAACCTGCACTTTTACAGGCTGAAGAGTCCCATGGCTCTCTTGTCTCATCATAAGGTCTGTTTTCCTGACCTCTGATCATGCACGTGGCTCTTCTCTGCACCCTCTCAAGCTTCTCCACATCCTTTTTGAATTGTGGAGCCCAAAACTGGACGTAGTACTGGACTTGACTGACTATGTCATTGTTCATGCCCAGGACCACAAAAATGTCCACTTTACCCAAGCTATGTTAGGACCTGATGATTGCTGGACTGAGTGATTGCCAACTCATCTGCTCAGTTATATCATTCAAACTGGCTCCCAAATGACAGCTATAGCAGAAGCAATGCCAATGGCAGATCAACACCAAAGAACTCAAAGATTCAATCAAGAGAAACCTCTTCCACCAGTGCCTCAACGAAAAAAACTGGTGAATGTCAATTAACGACAATGGGAGAATGTCGGCAGTGGTTGGGGTGCCTCCAAGTCCACTGTCATCAGTGCCTGTGAAGAGATGCTTAGATTCTCTACCAGGAAACATCAAGACTGGCTTGATATGAATGACCATCAGATCCAAGAATTGACTGATCGCAAGTGCAAGGCCTTTTGTGCTTGGCAGAATGACATCAATTTGAAGCAAAAGAAATTGAATTTCCATCAAGCCAAAACAGAGATCCAAAGGAGGACCTGAGATATGAAGAACAGATGATGGAAAGACAGGGCAAAGGAGATTCAGTAGCTTACTGACATCTGTGATATGCATGGTTTTTTCAGTGTCACCAAAGCCATCTACTGTCTGAGCACATAGGGCATTTATACACATACCTTTGTCTGCTCCGATGTGCCGCAAATCCAGTGCATCAGAGCTGACTCAATTAATTGAGTCTGTGGAGCATACCAGCTGATGCACCCGGAGCTGTGTCATGCATACTTGTATAAACAGCAAAATGTGCATTAGCATGTAGAAAATGGCAGAAGTGTGCTTTTGAACTAAAACACCTTTGAGGTGTTTTAGTTCAAAACTGCACTGCTGCCATTTTCTCAGTGGTGACATGCATCCTGCCTTTTATACAAATGCATGTGACAGAGCGCTAGGCACTTAAAAAAGTGTACAAATGCCCACAGGGACCAAACGCCTTGAGACCTAAGAATGGAGGAGACCTAATCAAGGGCAAGGGAGCCATCAATGTTCGTTGGAAGGAGCACTCTGAAGGCCTTTTCAGTTGAGACTCTGTTGTTGACAAGAGTGTTCTCAGCTCATCCCACAACACCCAGTCAGAGACTATCTCAGAATGCCTCCAGCCAACCTTTGATGAGGCGAGGAAAGCCATCAAGCAGATGAAGGCACCTGGAGCTGATGAAATCCTCCTGAAATCTTTAAGCAGGGAGGGGAGGAGCTCACATCATAGCTCCATGCCCTCATCTTAAGAGTCTGGAATAAGGAGGAAATCTCAGATGACCTCAGGGAAGCCATGATTGTGACAATCTTCAAGAAAAGAGCTGAGTCCAACTGTGGAAATTACAGAGGGATCACCTTGCTGTCCACCACGGGAAGATCATTGTGAGAACCCGCCTGAACTGTCTCCTTCCACTTGCTGAAGAGCTCCTCCCAGAATTGAGTGTGGGCTTAGGGCACCAAAAGTCACAACTGACATGATCTTCACTGCTCACCAACTGCAGGAAAAATGCTGGGAACAACATAAACCTCTCTACATGGTGTTCTTTGACTTGCTTGCTCACTTGCTGCTGACTGGGTGGGAGGCAAAAACTGCAGCATATTTAAAACTTTGGTTTTCACCTCCTGGCCAACAGGAGCAAGCAGCAAGGCTGACAGGGCCCCTCAGCCAATCAGTAGCAGGAAAGCTTGTGCAGGGAACTCCAAGATCAATGGAGCCATCATGCTGCAAGCTGGGCCCGTGATTTAAAATCAGGCTCTAATTATAACACAGTCTTTAAAATACACATTCACCCACATTTTTCCCCCCATGTGTTGTCGTCTCATACAAAGGAGAAGAGATGTTCTGGGAACAAATCATGGCTGCATAGAGAAGGAGACCATTTGCTGTCAGATGCCTACTTCATTCAGTGAATACAGTGGAAGGTATGTAGGCCATTGGTGACGCATAGGGGGTGCACGTGGGTGCATGTGCACTCCCTGAGACTGGCTGTGCACTCCTTGCAAGCATCAGCTGTGAAACTGGAAGTGCCAGCAGAAGTGCACTTCCGTTTGCTGGTTTCGCCGCTGGCTTGGCGATTAGTCATGGGGGGACCACCCCACCCCCATTGGTGATCTGGTGCTCCCCTAGACTCGGGAGGCACCAGTTGCCCATGTATGTAGCAGAGGAAGGAATACCAACTTACCCTTCCTGCAACACCGTGTCAGAGCAGTAAGTCGGACTGAGATACTGGGAATGTCACCTACTGGAGATTTTTCCCAGGTGGTCACTTTGTGTGTATGTCCATGTTCCAGATGCCTGACTTTAGATTGAGGTCTGATTTGCAGAAGTGAGGTAAAATGGGGACAATATCCTCTCTTCACAGGAGTACCAAAAAAATTAGTTCACTAGTGTTCGTCATACAGACCTACCTGAATATTTGCTAACAGAACAATTCTGTGTTCTGGAAAATACTGGCAAGAAATTCACAAATTCTGTGCATTTTTTCAAAATGTCAAATTATTTTGCAGGAGGGAAATACCATTTCCTGACCAGCTCTGGAGAAGTAATCCGATGCAATAGTGATGACTACTACTATACATCTGGAGAGGAAATTAATAGACCTGTCTTCAGAGCAGGATCTAAATAATGTTCAGAATAACTAAAGACATGTGGTCATATACTGAATGATAAAGAGAAAGCAAAGCACTGACTACCATCCATCTTAGCACTGACTGAGGCACTGGTTTTGTGGAAAAGGTAGTAGTTATGCAATTAAAGATTGTATCACAATGCACAAGGGCTGGCAGGTAAATCAAGGATTTATAGGCAACCTTAGTCCAGGCATTTTATAACTTCTCTGTTCTTGACTGTCAGTCTCAGAGATGTGCATTTTCTTGTGTAAATATACCTGGGTATATACATGCATGTCTCAATCAAAACAGAAAAAAAACCCTTATTCAAATGAAAGAAGCATATTATAATATTAAGATGATGATGTATCATGTTGTTTGTACCTGACCAACTGCTCACATCTAGTACTATATATTATTTTTCATTGCCAAGACTGCTTCCTGAGAAATATTTTGTAGTGGAAATAAAAATAAAAGTGGATATATTTAGATGCGTGTAACATTTAATATTCTGTGTGATTTTGTGAGTAACGCATCCATGTTTCTTTTGATTTCAGCATCATTTAGTATTCATTATAGTAACACTGATTAATGTATTTGCCTTATTCATAACCAAGTGTCTTCACTTTTCATGTTCACCTTCACACTTGTCAAAATATACATATCCATCAAAGTAGACTAAAGTAGACTACTGATCAACATGTAAGTCTATGTCACAAGAAAGGTAAACAAGTGTATGTCTTCAGCTTTCCAAGCTGGGATTTTGAAAAACAATGAAACAGGGCAGCATTATCTGTAATATGGTGTGATTTTAAATATAGCATGCTAAAGTTATTGTCTTTCTAATAAGTTAACAGAACAGGACTGTAGACAAGATAATTATCTGCGAAGCCAGGAGACGTGCCACACATTATATTCCTATCTTAGTTTGAAACTATCACTCCAGTACATAACGCCCTTTTAATTATATCCTCCTGTGTTAACCTTTAAATTATGAACTGTATCCGTGTAATTTTTTTGCCAACTTTAAGGTATAATTTTGCTAACCCATCTACCTTTTACTTAAGCCTTTGAACAATGGCTGGAATTTATGCAGCTGCTAGCAAGTTATTTAAAGTAAAACAAGCTGCACAACTTGTTCTCTGTTTAAAGCAAAGTTTGGTTTTCATAAGGCAAATCCTCATGTTTCTTCTCAGGGTTTCTTTTAGAAAATTCTTTGCATGGGAAAAGGTCACTTACACATTTCTCGAAAAGGTGAGGGGGCACAATTTATGCCTTTGTGGAAGCAGCAGGAGGCCAAGAGGTCAGCTCTACATAACCTTTGAAATGCACATGAATTTCAGGAGCTGTGAAAAGAATCTCTGGAAACTCACTGGCTGATCCCCATTTTTTCCCCCAGGGGTACAACGCCATTGAACCCATTCTGCCATCCCATTGGTCTGGGAGATTCTGTTTGTAAGGGGATCAGCAGAAGAGAATTGGCTTTAGCCAGTGCCTATCCTATCAGCTTTACCTACCTGCCATGCACAGGTCTGGGGATATGAATCCATGAAATAGCTGATTCTTGACTCACCTGTAGAAGGAGAGCAATACATCAGAGGTGACCCAAGTAGCATGGGCACTCAGAATCATGGAAGAGTGTTTGGAAGAAAAAAAAAATTCAAACTAGCCTAGACACTGTCACAGTTGCTCATTGTGAGCATAGTTGTTCAAAGTGAGATTTCATGATGTTGTTCAGTGTTCCTTAATAAAATCTGACACCAAGTTACCAAGAGAAAACCCTCCACTGAGAAGAATGTACATGTCACTGTTGAATCGGGTACTGGCAGCAGCAGCATCAGCACACATTAAATTAAAAAGGGTCATCTTGAATTCTGGCAAAAGCTTTGTCACCAGCTACTAAGCACTATCAGACAGTGTGATAAACACACCTGTTCCTGTTTCAGGACAAACCCAGAGATACCAATCCTGTAAGACCTTGTTCAGGTATGCAAGAGTGGGATCCTAGACTGGCACTATTTAGTCTGGGGAGCAAATGGATGTTTTCAGGCAGAAATTGTTCATGTTTGAAAAATTCTTCTTTCAGAACAAACTATAGATCAGGGCCAGCAATGTTTTTGGGCAGAGAATCATATAATCATAGAAAATTAGGGTTACAAGGGACCTCAGGAGGTCATCTAGTCCAGCCCTCTGCTCAAAGCAGGACCAGCCCCAAATATCAGCCCAGCCAGGGCTTTCTCACGCCAGGCCTTATAAACCTCCAAGGATGGAGATTCTACCCCCTCTCTAGGTAACCTGTTCCAGTGCTTCACCACCTTCTTAGTGAGAAAGTTTTTCCTAATATCCAACTTAAACCTCCCTTGTTCTGTCATCCGTCATCACCAAAAACAGTCTAGTTCCATCCTCTTTGGAACCACCCTTCAGGTAGTTAATGGCTGCTATTAAAACCCCTCTTAGCCTTCTCTTCTGGAGACTAAATAAACTTAGTTTCCTCAGCCTCTCTTCGTAAGTCATGTACCCCAGCCCCTGAATCATTTTCACTGCTTTCCACTGGACTCTCTCCAACTTGTCCACATCCTTTCCATAGTGGGGGACCCAAAGCTGGACACAGTACTCTAGATGTGGCCTCAGCAGTGCGGAATAGAGCGGAAGAATTAGGGGTGCACTGATAGAGAATGTTTGGGTTCATACCAATGGCTGATTTTTAATGAGCCATATTGGCCAATACCAATCCGATTCCAATATGCAGCTGGGCAGCATGGAGAGCGGCATCCAGCTGGTAAGTCTGTTGTGGTGGAAGGGGTGAGGGAGGGAGAAGAGTGGCATGGGGGGGAAGCTTGAGACCCCTGAGGTGAGGGAGGGAGTGAGGCAGGCACTGCACAGCTGGGGCAAGGTGTGGGACAGAGCCATAAGCAGCTTGTCTGGAGAGTGTGGGGTGGGGGTAGGGGGCTCCCGCTGCTGCACACACCCCGGGATGGCATGGGGGGCATGTGCCCCCACATCTACGCGTGGGGCAAGGGCGGGCTGTCACGGCAGGCTGGGATTGGTGCTGCACTAAGCTCTTCCTGGTGGAGGAAGGTTGGGCTCGGGCTGTGCTGAGGATAGGTGGGAGTGGTGTTGGGAGAGGTTATGGAGGGACTATAGCCACCCCAAAATTCACCGTTGCCCCCCAACTCCCACTCCCAGTGCCACTGCTGCCCACCCTGAGTACAGCCTGGCCCAGCCCCCTGCTGGGAAGACCCTGGCTATGCCCCTGGCCCATAGCAGCAGCCCGTCCTTGCCCCACACAGATCTGGGGGCACACGCTCCCCTCATGCCCTCCCAGGGAATACGTAGTTGTGGAAGCCACCCCCCATGTCATCCAATGAACTGCTTGTGGTTCTATCCCCCACTCTGCCCCCGCTATGCAGCGCCTGCCCCTTCCCCCAGCTCCGCTCCCTCCCTCACTGCTGGGGCCTTGATCTGTCCCCCACACCCCTTCCCCCACAACAGACTTAGCAGTCAGACCCAGCTCCTCTCCATACTGCTGGGCTGAGCTCCTGGCCACCTGAGTGCTGCGCACAAGCATGGGGCATTTATCAGTGGCATTATTGGCCACTTCAGCTAAAAAAAATGCTGATTGCCAATACAGTCATTTTTCCTTATATCGGTGCTGATCCAATATGGGACCAATGCATCAGTGCAGCTCTAGGAATAATTACTTCCCTTGATCTGTTGGCAACACTCCTAATAATGCTGTCTAGTATGCTGTTAGTTTTCTTGGCATCAAGGGCACACTGATGACTCATATGCCACTTATTGTCCACTGTAACCCCCAGGTCCTTTTCTGCAGAGCTGCTGCTTAAATAGTCAGTCCCCAGGATGGATTCTTCCATCCTAAGTACAGGACTTTGCATTTGTTCTTGTTGACTCTCATGAGATTTCTTTTGGCCCAATCCTCCAATTTGTCTAGGTCACTCTGAATCCTAGCCATACTTTTCAGTGCATCTACTACACCCCCTAGCTTGGTTTTATCCACGAACTTGCTGAGGGTGCAATCAATTCCATCTTCCAGATCGTTAATTAAGATATTGAACAAAACCAGCCCCAGGACAAACACCTGTGCTACTCTACATGATACTGGCTGCCAACTAGACAGTGAACCATTGATTACTACCCATTGATCCACACAATCTAGCTAGCTTTTTTTATCTACCTTACAGTCCATTCATCCAACCCATACTTCCTCAGATTGCTTGCAAGAATGCTGTGGGAGACCATATCAGAAGCTTTGCTAAAGTTAAAGTATATTATATCCACTGCTTTCCCTGCATCCACAAAGCCAGTTATTTCAGCATAGAAGGCATTCAGGTTGGTCAGGCATGATTTGCCCTTGGTGAATCCATGCTGACTGTTCCTAATCACCTTCTTCTCCTCCAAGTGCTTAGAAATGGATTCTTTGAGGACCTGCTCCATGATTTTCCCAGGGAATGATGCGAGACTGACTGGTCTGTAGTTCCCTGAATCCTCCTTCTTCCCTTGCTTGAAGATGGGCACTATATTTGGCCTTTTCCAATCATCCAGGACTTCCCCCAATTGCCACAAGTTTTCAAAAATAATGACCAGTGGCTCTGCAATCACAGCAGCCAACTCCCACAAAACCCTTGGATGCATTGCATCTGGCTCCATGGATTTGTACATGTCCAGCTTTTCTAAATAGTCCCTAACCTGTTCTTTCACCACTGTCAGCTGCTCACCTTCTTCCCAAATTGTGCTGCCTGGTGCAGCAGTCTGGGAGCTCACCTTGCCTGTAAGGTAAAAAAGGCATTGAGTGCTCCAGCCTTTTCCTCATCATCTGTCACTAGATTGCCTCCCCCAATTCAATAAGGGACCCGCACTTTCCCTGACCTTCCTCTTGTTGATAACATATTCATAGAAACCCTTCTTGTTAGTCTTCATGTCCCTTGCTAGCTGCAACTCCAATTGCGCTTTGGCCTTCCTGACTTTATCCCTGCATGCCCGAGCAATATTCTTATACTCCTCCCAAGTTGTTTGTCTAAGCTTCCACTTCTTCCTTTGTACAAGCTTCCTTTTGTGTTAGTGGGCCATAAACACTCGCAACCTTGACTTATAAGATATTAGCATGCCAGGGTGGATGGTGGAGGAACCACAAGGGGCCCCTCTTTGTTGTGGTACTGCAGCCAAGGCCCCTTCCCTACCATTCTTCCCGAGGTGTGCCCAGCAAAATGCCTTTTGTGCCATGCTCTGGCACACATGCCTGGGGTTCTCTATCCCAGCTATAGATGGAAAAAGCCCTTTTTAGACTTCTTAGTACCTAGAACCTGAATGTTTGTCATCTTAAAAATAAAAGAATGATACTTTCTAGTTTGTAGAGTTTTACAGACTGAGAATATATATTTTTAAAAACTCAATGCCCTTCGAAGACAAAGTTTTATTGACTTGCCAAATATGCTGTGAGGCTTATTATCATTCTTTAGAGCTGTGATTCATGCAGTTTCCAAAGGCAGTCAAACAAACAAAAACACAGACAGGGAAACACCAACAGGGAAAACATCCTGGTGTATATCATTCTGACTTAGCTTTAGTTCCACCTTTACAGGTACCTAGAAACCACAAATCCAAGGGCTGTGTTGGTGAGTTGTTTGGAGCTTGAGGTGTTTGCATTTATGGTAAGTTTAAATACAGTAGAAGTTAATAAGTCTGTTTTGCAGGTGGGCACATGGATTCAAGGCCCTGTACTTTCAGAGGAAGAACAGCTCTGGAGTAGATTTTAGGTCACGGTTTGAGAACACCTCTGATACATGAATTCTCCAGCTTATAAAACTCCCAAAGTGTATGAGGTTTGTATTTCCAATCATTACCTAGAGGTGGCAGCTGAGTCATGCTATCTTCAGTAGCTTCTCCTTGCATTTAATCCTCTTGATGCATATAGGAAACACACAGGGTGCATCTACATGTGTGCTTTACTGTGGAGTAGACTAATTAGGTCCTCAGTAAAGTGTTACTGTCTACATATGTGCCAGTATTAGGGCACAGTAAATTAATTAACTCCATTGTAAGATAGTACTGTTCGGGACAGTAGTTTACTGCACTGAAATGCATGTGTAGATGCTGACTGTGGTCATAAATTACACCCAGTCAGCCTAGCCAGCTGGGGGCCTGCTCTGGCCCGGTTCAAATTGCTGCTGTCCTGGGAGCATGTATAGATGCTACACCTGGGAGCAATTTAATTTGGCATAAACTGCTCCAGAGTTTGCTTCACATTAATTTCACATGTAGATGCACCTACAGAGGAATAGGGGACCTGATTGCCTTCCAGCAGTTGCAAGGAAGTAGTACTTCAGGAAGAGGACCACAATGAGGGAAAAGACATAAATGAAGAGGGAGAGTCAGGAAGGCTTTATAGACAAAAGCATTTGCAGAAGATGTGCTGAGTAAAGGTAAAAACTTATGTCCGACTGAGGCAGAGTGTGAAATATTTTTAACATGGAAAAGCTGGAAAAGGCTGATGGTATATAGAATGCAGTGTGTGAAAGAGAAACCTTAGTCAGTTTAGTCATTGGGAGTGGCTGATTGATCTTTCTGCTACCCTTAATGAGGGACTTTGTGACTGATTAGGCCCAGATTGGATATGATATTTATTTTTTATTTGGCAGCATGCATATCATCCCCTGGCACAAAGACAGTACAACCAGTTAGACTCAAAGATGCAGAGCCATTCTGCCATTAAATCATGACAAACAAGAAAAGACTATGGCCTGCTACCATGTCCCTACAATCATATGTCTGATTTTGATTAGAGATGAGAACAAATTTTAAAATGGATTGACATCAAATGAAAGAGAAAACAAATATGGAAGTCAACCCATTCTGTGTTTTGCTTCCCAAATTACAGTTTTTAACAGTGCCGTATTTGTTGCTAGATGGGTAGCACACTGCCTAGCTAGCCCATTTGTGTACAGATACCACACTCATCCCCACAACCCACTAGTATGTTGAGTTGACAGAATCACTACCTTGGAACCATCACTTACAGAGTATCCAAATGAGAGATGTCATAGCAGCAGCAAGTCAAGATCTGATATTGCATTGACTTTCTTCCTTATCAAAGCCTCTTTCAGATATGTGCATGGCACTGCATTCAGGGTTTAGTCAAAATTATTATGCCTAAACTGTCAGAGAGGGGGGAGGGGTGGGACAGCCAAACATCTTGGCACTCAGCAGGAGCACATGAGAGTTGCAACCCAGCATTCTCTTACTAGCCAGGGCCACTGCACCTTCTCATTAGAAACATGACTTCACATAGAAGTACGCGTGTGACAAGATACCTTGTTGTCACTGAAATGGGAGATGATTCTTATTTTCATGTTTTCTTTTGTCACTGCTTGTTACAGGGAAAGATCAAGTTTCCAAATTTAAATGTATCAGGTTCCAGGTTAATACTGTAAATACACTAAGAACTAAACGGCACTTACTGGACTGAATTCTAATGTCTGCAATATCATACCTCTTACCTTCTTAACCTAAGTTCTACTCCCATATATTTGACTACATATTTGTCATAAACTCAACGCAACACGGAATACCAAGTTACGTA
The DNA here is from genome assembly GCF_001723915.1 of Gavialis gangeticus. Lineage (NCBI taxonomy): Eukaryota > Metazoa > Chordata > Crocodylia > Gavialidae > Gavialis > Gavialis gangeticus. Next base: position 6,031,563 of record NW_017728995.1, on the reverse strand, counting down.
CACTTTCCACTTAAATATTTTCAGTTTCATACTTTCTAGTTTCATAGTTTCATAGTAGTTAGGGGTCAGAAGGGACCTGAATAGATCATTTAGTCTAACCCCCCACCACTGGCCGGAGCACACAACCCCAGACAGGTGTTCATCCAACCTCTTTTTGAATTTACCCAAGGTAGCAGTGAGGACCGCTTCCCTAGGAAGTTGATTCCAGATCCTAGTTACCCTAACAGTGAAATAGTGCCTCCTAATCTCTAACCTGAAACTATTCTCCAGCAGTATAGGAAACTCTGGGTGTAGACAGAAGTGCAGCTTCCCACTGTAACTGAGAACTCTTTGCAGAGTTACAACGTTCTGAGTTACAACGATCCCCTGAAACAAACAGAAGTTCACTGCTGGTTCCAGGGGGGAAGGGAATCTTACTGCTGGCTGCCAGGCTGCAGCCTGTTTCCCTTAGCAACAGCCCCTCCTCTCTCCTACTCTGTCCCCACTTCAGAATTGGAGGCAGGAAAGGGAGCAGAGGGAGCTCATTCTAGGGGCTCCCCAGCTGGCATTGGAGAGTGAGGTGGGTGAGTTGGAGCCGCGTTGGGGGGCGAGGGGCTCCAGTACACCTGCCCCACCAACCAGCAGGGGCTGAAAAACCCTATACCGAACTCCCTCTGCTTCCTTCCCCCCCTCCTATTCTGAAAACAGCAACAAACTGGCAGGCAGTGCAGACAGAAGTTAGAGTAGACACTCTGTTTTGAAATGTTTTCATCTGACTCCTCATGCAGTGAGGGTTCAGATTTTCACCCAGTTGGCCATTTTTGAAGCAGTCTGCAGCTGTGCACTTGCGTTTGGTCACAGCTATAGACTGCTTTCTGTGGCCAGATTGGACAAAAACTGTCATTTCTGTCTGCACCCTCTGATTTACAGAAACAGTATTTAAGCTTATGCATTCGGGCCTTAGCCTGATCTTAGTACTAATTTTTCTATCACAAAATGGTTAATATATGATAATTAAGGCAGTTTGACTTTACAAGTCAGAAAGGTGACAAATACTGTGTCAATAAAAATTATAATATTCTTCTTAACTATATGACTTGAGCCAACCATCATTCATGGGGTGGCTCAAAGATAGGCACTTGTCTCAGGTGGCACGTATAATTCAGTTATGGCCCCACACAGTGGAATCATACCAAATCCATGCCCACTGGGTTTAAGATTTTCATAGAGCTTCCTTTCTCCCTTAATTTCTTTTTAAAGTCTCACATACAGTGGTAACTACAAGACCCAAGGATTCTAGATTCCTTACTTAT
>NW_017728995.1:6020904-6025271 GCF_001723915.1 Gavialis gangeticus | reverse complement strand
CACTGGGTTTAGGATTTTCATAGAGCTTCCTTTCTCCCTTAATTTCTTTTTAAAGTCTCACATACAGTGGTAACTACAAGACCCAAGGATTCTAGATTCCTTACTTATCCATTAAAAGCGTGTATACAAATCTCAAAGGAAAAGTTCAAACTGACAACGATCTGCAAAATGAAAAGTAATAAATAAAGGTATGAAAGCCTGACAGATAGCACTTAAAATTGCTGGTGACTGCTTGAAAAAGACTTCATTAAAAGCAGTTTCATTCAAAAGGTTATGCAAGCCAGTTTCTATTTCTTCACAGATTTTAAGCTTGAAGGAAGCATTAGTTCATCTAATCTGACTTCTATATATAATAGGCCATAGAGTTTCACCAAGTTACTCCTCAAACATGAATTATTGCACTCAAAAGATTAGAGTATACCGTCCCAAAAGATATATAGCCATGCTTTGAAGATGCCTGTCTACTTCCTGTGGTAGTTTATACAATGGTTAATCACCTTCACTTCTTCTGCTTTCAGAATGCCTTGAATTTGTCTGGTTTTCACTTCCAGCCATTTGTTTCCGTCTGTCTTTTAGTCTAAAAAACCCGGTATTACCCAAATACTTAATTTTGCTAAGGAACTTATACCCTATAACCAGGTCACCTATGGATTTTTTAAAAAGAAATTAGAGTAGATTGACCTAAATTTGTTATTGTAAGTTATGTTTCCTGCCACTAAGTAATTTTTCTGGCTATTCTCTACAGTATCTCCAATTTTAAATATCCAATTTTAAAACTATCCAGTTTAAAATATAGACCTCTCATTTGCATTATTTGGTAGCTTGATCAATCAGTCAAAGAGCAGGAGTCTGGAAATCATACTATTAATGAAATAAACAGTAACAAACAAGCCTGTACAAACCAAAGCTGTTGACTGCCCCAGCTAGTACACACACTGAGGGCCCTGTTCCTCCCAGCTACCTTTTTAGAACAGGAAAACATAACAATTTGCAGAGCTCTAACAGTGATCTGTTCAAGGCCTGAACACAGGATTGTATTATCTCACCAATGCCTTGCAGACAAGGAAAAAAAGTCACCATCCTATTATCTAAAGATTGTATTATCTCTTTCTGTCAGAAGACTGTACTGGGGGTTTATGTTCAACTGTTTTTCTTCAACCCATCTTAATATTTGCATCATACTCATCTGAACGTATGACATGACTATGCCTTTATGTTACAATAATTTTCACCTTCTCATTAAGCAGAACAGCTTTGAATCAGCTGTGTTCATAGCTCAATGATATGGTGAAAAAGCACTGGCCATTCAGTTCACTTGAATTAAGAAACAATTCTAAGCTTTAAATAAAGTTTGCAATGAGTTCTCTTGCTGTGGGAAAAATGAAGCAGATATGTTAATAGCTCTTTATTTCTATGACCCTTTTTCCAAAGCAGAAAATTGTCTGTATTATTTTTTTAGATTAACAGTTACTGTTCTATTTCTCCCGTGTACTTAGCAGGGCCCATATTACCATAGCAGAAGAGTACCTTACAATCATTAATGCAGTTACTTTTATAACACCCCTGGGAAGAACGATTATCCCTATATTACATATGGGGAGTTGAGACACAAACACGGTGATGTGGCTTGCTTAAAGTAACACAGAAAATCAAACAAAACTCAGGGAACTCAATCCAGAATTCAAGTACTATGCTAAGGTCCTACCCCCTGAAATATCATCTTCTTTCCCATTGTGCTGGGAAGGGGGTGGAGGGAAGGAAAAGGTACTCATACAGCTCCCAAAACTGGCAGGTGATAGGGAGGTGGGGAAGGAGCATATGTAGGACTCAAGGCAGTTTTTAAGGCTTTAAAATTTTTTGATTTTTAATTGATAATGTCTCTAAGTGTATTCATAAGATACTGAAAAGCACCCAGCATTAGGCAGGCATTTACTGGAACCGGAAAACTACATTTTCCATTTATATCGACTCAATCCCATTGTATTCCATAGATGCCAGTTACAATGAAAAATTCTATATGTAAAAGGGTAACAGGGGAGACCTCATGGAAAATTGTAACTATGACAACCTGCATTGTTATTACCAGGGCTTTCTAGTGTATCTTTTTGTCTATACACATGCAGTATGACTGTCAGCACCGCTCTGGGAGTGGTGCTTACTTCTCAATATGTGCTACATAAACACTGGGACCAAATACTGGAGCCAGCTGGGTCCCATAGAGTTATGTGGGTACGAGCGAGAGCAGCATATGTCCAACTTAATACTGACAGAATTACTTCTAATTCAATGTTTAGGACTTATTGCTAGCTTTAACAAGCTAGACCACTGCTGGAGCAGATACCTGGAGACACTGTGCCTCTGAAACATGTTACACTTCTAAAAAGCTTTGGATATAGGCCAGGAAGAAGCATCCTTAACCTCTGTTCAACAGCATTCCCTCCTCACCTTCCCAGCAGAGCCACAGTGGTGGTGGTTGCCGTTTTTGCGTCCCTTAAGTGGAACTGGTGCCCTAATCACCCACTCCTGTTAAACTATTGATGTCCTCAGACTTGTCCTGTCCAGAAACACCTCCTCTGGATCACGGATCAAACCAGCAGTGCTTCTAACACCTATCTGTATAGCACACCAAGAACCACATTATACCCTACCCGCCTGGAAACCTAGAGAACTTCTCTACTTCAGCAGTCTTGTGCAAGGGCAGCATAATTAGCACCCAAAATGTTGAGTATTCTTCCCAACAGATCAAAGTGTTTCAGAAAATTAAAATTTTAGCTTGAACTTCCTAATAAAGGCCCATTAAATATCACTGAAGGGCTGACCTTAAAAGGGGCGTGAAGGGCAAGTGGAGGCGTAAGTGTATGTATACGTAGAATAGTGCACTGCAGAAGTACCTAGGCTAGGTCTTTCGTTGTGCTAGGAGCTCGCTGTTCTGTTCCATTCTGGTTATTTCTTTGTCCCTGGGAGAGCTCACAGGAAAGGAGCATAATGAATCATCTTAAAAAATTAACTCCCCCCACCCCTTTCCCATTCTCCTAGATTTAAAGAAGTTGCTTTAAAGCTATGGCTTTGCTGTAATGTGTGTGATGGTGTTTTTATGCCTACAGTATAAATGCTTAAAAACATAGTTTTTAAAAGAAAATGAAGACTGACCCTTAAGGAACGTAAAACCCATTGTTACAGTGAACTTGATAAATGAATCTTTTCCTGCTCAAGAGCACAGGGTATAACCTTTAAAAGTTAAAATGCAAATATACTATTGCTGTCTATCTGGATTAGACACAGAGAGATTACATTTTTGGCAGGATTGATGAACATTGGTCTCAGGGGATTAGAGAATTCTGCATTACTTCTTGAAATGTTCTACTCACTGCAGCCTGCTCTTTGGGGAAGACACATTTCAATCTGCCTTTTAAAAGTTTATGGCTATTTTGTAAAAAAAAAAAAAAAAAAAAAAAAATCACAGACTTCAGCATGAAATTCATTATTTTCCAAGATAACATTCTGCATTTACTTAACACACACACGTGCAAGACCAGTGATATAAATAATTTCATAGATTTCATAGACACTTGGGCTGGAAGGGACCCCAGAGGATCGAGTCCAGCCCCCTGCCCCAAGGGCAGGAAGTCACCTGGGATTATAGGATCCCAGCAAGATAGACATCCAAATATGCCTTGAAGGCATTCAAAGTAGGTGCTTGAACCACCTCCGGCAGCAGTCTATTCCATACCTTGGGGGCTCGGACAGTAAAGAAGTGCTTCTTTATGTCTAGCCTGAATTGGTCGCAGCGGAGTTTGTGACCATTCGATCTTGTCATCCCTTGGGGTGCTCTGGTGAACAGACGTTCCCCCAGATCCTAATGAAGACCCCTGATTAACTTATAGGTGGTCACCAGATTGCCCCTGAGCCTGCGCTTTTCCAGGCTGAAGAGTCACATGGCTCTCAGCCTCTCATAAGGTCTGTTTTCCTGACCTCTGATCATGTGCATGGCTCTCCTCTGCACTCTCTCAAGCTTCTCCACATCCTTTTTGAATTGTGGAGCCCAAAACGACGCAGTACTCCAGCTGCGGCCTCATCAAGGCCGAGTACAATGGGAGGATGACATCCCGGGATTTGCTCGAGAAGCATCTATAGATACAAGCCAGCATTTTGCTCGCTTTACTAGCTACAGCATCACATTGAAAACTCACGTTCATCTTGTGGTCAATTATGACCCCCAAGTCCCTTTTCTCTGTAGTGATAGCCAGCGTAGCACTGTCGAGCCTATAAGCATGCTACAGGTTTTTCCTCCCAAGGTGGAGAACCTTGCATTTTTCGGTGTTAAACACCATCAGGTTCTCATCCGCCCATTTCATGAGCCTGTCAAG
>NW_017728995.1:6014582-6015904 GCF_001723915.1 Gavialis gangeticus | reverse complement strand
CTTTGTAGGTCTTCCTTTTAAGATGCAGGAAGTCCACTAGTTCCCTGGAGAGCCAAGGGGGCTGCTGTGCTCTTTTGCTGCCTTTCCACTGAGACAGGATAGACTTTGCTTGTGCATCCAGGATTGCTCCCTTGAGGAGCAACCTCTCATCCTGAACTCCCCTCCTCTTTGGGTTGTGGCCCTTTAGGGCCTCACTGACAAGCCTCCTGAGTTTGTCAAAATCAGCTTTCCTGAAGTTGAGGACTTCTGTATTACTGACTGACTTGCCAGCTTTACAGCAGATGGTGAAAGTGATCAACTCATGGTCACTGTCACTCAGCTTCCTTTCGATCACTAGGCAGCTGATTAGGCTGTCCCAGGTTGCCAGAACGAGGTCGAGCAGCGCTTTACCTCTCATCGACCCGTAGACTTCCTGCGTCAGATGGAGGTCATCCACGCATGAGAACCATACACCATACACCATGACAACCATACACCAGGAGCGCGTGGCCTCAACCACTTCCCTGGAAAACTTCTGGTCAAGGTCTTGACCCTGGGTAGGGGTCTGTAGTAGACTCCCACCATAGTATCCCCTATACCGTGTTCCCCACAGATTTTAACCCAAAGGGTCTCAAGTCTTCTACTGCGCATGCCAATGTCACCTTGCAGGGACGCGTAGCTTTCCTTGACATAGAGCTACACCCCCGCTCCTTTTGTCCACTCTATCCCTTCTGTACAGGGCATAGCCATCTATCCCTGTCGTCTGTCATGGGTGGAGTCCCACGAGGTCTCTGTTATCCCTATGACATCATAGTTATTTTTTATTTAGCAGAAGGACAAGTTCCTCCTGTTTATTGCCCAGGCTCCTTGCATTTGTGTAAAGGCAGGCAAGTGTCCCCTTGGGGGCCCTAACTTTGCCTACAGTTCATTCCAGGGCTGAGGCAGGGGTGGGTTCCCTTAAGTGTCTTGGCCTGCTGGCTTTGCAAGGGTTGCTCGGTGGGTCAGCAGTGGCAGAAGTCCCCCAATCCCCCGGTGGGCTTAGTTTAAAGCCCAGTGGAGCAGATCAGACAGTCTGGCTAAGAGGAGCCTCCTCCCCAGTGGATAGAGGTGGAAGCCATCCCTTCCCAGCAGCTCACTGCCTCTCTCACCAAAGAGTGGACTGTGATCATGGAAGCCAAAGCCTTCCTGATGACACCAGCGCTGTAGTTTTTGGTTCACTACCTGGATCCTCCTCTTCCTCCTCCACCCATAGCCCAAGACTGGGAGGATTGAAGAAAACACCACCTGTGCTCCCAGTCCCTTCAGCCCTGCTCCCAAATCCCTGTAGCGCCTCATGACCCAGC
>NW_017728995.1:5995048-6014571 GCF_001723915.1 Gavialis gangeticus | reverse complement strand
AGGGGAGGTGGCCATGCTCCTGGGCCCCAGAGCCTGAAAGAGTAACAGGCAGCCCCCGCAGCTGAGAGCCAGGGGCTTTGTCTGCATGGACCCCAGAACCATGGGCTTCATCTAGGTGGAGGCCTCTGAGATGCCAGGGAGGGGGGGGCGCAGGACCTGAGGGGACCCAAGGGGTGCAGCGTGTGCCCATCCATGTCATACTGCTGGTGGGCTGGCTACGGCTGGGACTGGCTTCCCTAGGGGGGTTCACAGGCAGGGCCATGGGCCCTCCTGCACAAATAATGATACTCTGGCTGTAACAGAAAGTAAAATTTGGCACCTAGATCTATGCAATCCTCTGCAAGTGAGAAGAGCACAAATTCATTCTAGGACTCAGGGCTAGGAGTCAGGTGATCTACATTCGATTCCTGGATCTGTGAAGCTGGGGTGGGGAAAAGGGCAGGCAGGATCAGGGTAGGTACTAGTGGGTCTGAAGGAGGCTAAAAATACCCTGGTAAGAGTGGCAGGGGGGATAGGAACAGCACAGCTTTGGGGCTGGGGGTAGCAGCTGGGCTTTCCCAGCCCCAGGAATGTTTTCCAAACATGCATAGATATTTGTTAGATCAGGCTATCCCTGTTCCTAATCTAAATTCACCTCCTGCGGTGAACTGATTTAGATTGGGCTAGTCATTTTTTGCCCAATCTAACCTCCCTGAACATCTGTATAGATCAGCACTCAGATCGACTTAACCCTAACTAGGGTTAGATCAATCTTAGTGTAACAAATCTGTGTGTAGCTGGAGACACTGTGGACCTGACTTGCAGAGATACTAAACAACAGCAAATGCAGGCATCAAAAACCAATTCAGAGACTGGTTGTTCTGAAAATTTAGGCCCAAGCATCTTGCTCAAGATAGCACAAGGGAAAGAAAGAAAGAAGACTTTTGACTTCTAACTACTTTATTCAGGGGTTCAGGGATACAAAAAGGGTGGCTGCTTACAAAACAAAAAAACAAACAAATTACTATCAAACCAAGAATACCATATCATTGCATTCAACACATCACACCGTGACAGGCACCCTCGCTACATGCCACGTCATGCCTTACATGCTAGTTATGTGGTCGGAGTGCCAGCCACACGGTCATAACTATAAATAAACAATTTGTACCCTGCTCCATCCAATCATACACATAACAAAAACCTTCAACTTCCCACCCTGGTGAGGGCCCAGGATGTGGCACGAGCTGGAAGTTGTAGTCCGACACTGAGCCAGCCCGGTCGCCCAGACCGGTCATGACATCAGAGCGTGTATTTGAGACGGTCGTCCTCCACAAGGCACAGCGCTCCCTCAAGGGCCCAGCGTGTCTCAAAGGCGGGCACCGCCCGCCGGAGCACAGCATGCTCAAACTCCAGTGAGAGGCGCAAGAAAGAAAAGAAAGATCTTGTATTTCATGGAGGCTCACAATTGCACTTTAGGGTGTGCATGTGTCTCTGTGCATTTAAGAAAGGAAGGAAGGAAGAGAACGAACAAATGAACAAACAAATGAACAAAAGAAAGAAAGAAAAAAATGAATAAAAGAAAGAAGTACCCCCACAAGATCCCTTGGAGGGTGCTGCTCCCACAGGACCTGATGTTGAGATTCTTGGTGAGGGGGCGAGTACTGCCCCCAGGCCTCAGAGGCTCTCAGTACAGGATGTGTACAGCTCCTCCTCCTTGGGCTCAGATTTTGATTCTCCCTCTGAGGATGAGTTGATGAAAGTTCTACTTTGGGAGGTAGCATCCCCTGACTCAGCCCTGGTGCCCCCTTGCATGGGGAAAGTCCCCACCCCAGAAGCAGAACTTGGTCCTGCTTCTGCGGAACCTCCCTGTGCTGGTTACTCTGTTGAACATCTTACGAGTTTCTTGACCAGACCAAGCACCACTGGACGGCTGCATGGAGCATTTGTAAATAGTTCCCGAAACCTGAGATGTTTGTGCTTTTCACCAAAGCTGCAGCAATGGTGCTGCACTCCACCCTGGGGATTCAGCATTATAGTTTTCACCTGAGCAAGCTTGCAGGCAATGTTGGGTGCTTGCTGTGTGATGCACAGGCTGGCGGGCTGTAGGTCAATTTTTTCCCCCTGTCTTGTTTGCTTACTCCTCCCTAGTGTTCCCCTCTGCTCTTTTGACTTTGCCTGTTCCCCTTTCTACACCTCTCATACATGCCTATTATGGCCTTTGGCTCTCTCAGTGCCACCAGCTGCCAAGCTCCTGTACTGCAGAAGGCTGTCTTTGATTTCCTGTGCCAGAGCCAGCTAGGTGTCACCTTTCTGTATGAAACACACACTGACACAGCTAATCAAGCCAACTGGCATGTCGCCTGGCGGGGCTGTGTGTTCCTGGGTTGTGGCACCTCCCTCAGCACAGGGGTCATGATCCTCTTACTGCCGCAGCTGACACCTGACTCGGCAGTTGCCCAAGAGGTGATCCCTAACTGCCTGCTGACTGTTTGTATCTTGTTGGCACTACATCGCTGCCTGATCAGTACCATCTATGTACCCACTGTTGGGCAGGAACAGATTGCCCTCCTTAAGACCCTAGCTATTTTTTTATGGAGTGCAGCTGATGGTGATGACCTTCTCCTCCTCCTCCTCTTCACACAATCAACGAGCAGCTGGACTGCAATGGGCCGTAACCCCAGCTGCACTTGGCCCAGCAACTGTCAACTGCTTTGGAGGCAGTGAACTTCATTGATGTTTGGTGCCACTTCCATGCTGGCGAGAGGCAGTACACCTGGCTGATGGTGACTGCTGATGGGATTGCCAGGGCATGCTGTAGCTGTTTGTGCATTGGCAAGCACTGCCTTGCCAGCCCTGCGGAGTGGCTGCATTTAGTCCATCTAGACTCTTGGATCACAGTCCATGGATAGTACCTAGTACTTCCTTGACTCTTTCTGTGCCTCCTGCCAGCAATGCCAGGGTTCACCTTGATTTATTCCCCTGGGGGGCCTTGTACACATGGGCGGTTCATGTCCACCGTGACTTCATTCTTGCCACATGTTCTGAACAATGTGGCAACAGTGCCTAACGGCATCTTGCTTGAGGTGCTAGACTTAGACGTCTCGGACATTGCCTATTTGTTTTCTTTTCCATGCCGGACACCTAAAGGGGGTGTCATCTGCAAAATATGGCTACCTTCCAGAGCTGTAGGAGTTGGCTTGCTGGGGCTGGTTCTGATGCCACCCTGTAATTTCTAGTGTTTGGTCTGGGTACATTTTCTGTTCTAGGTAAGAAGACTGTTTATCAAGGAGAATATTGATGAAAGTAGAGATGAGAAAAAGCTGGCAATGAATGTCTAGAATAGTAAAGAGCCTTTGGGTTTCAAATAGACAGAAAGATTAAATGTTCCTACAGACATTCAGGGCTCTTCTCTAACTCATAGCGCTTTACATAACAGCGCCATGAGTTAGAGTTGCCCCCCTCCCCCACCAAATCAACAGATATTTGTTTGTTGGGACCCGGGGGGGGGGCACCAAAACCTGCCTGAACTATCTCTGGCCAGCAGGCAGGGGCACTCCTTGGAGGCTGCTGAACCAGCCCTCTTTCCAGCCCCCTCACCCTCCCCCAGCTCTAGGGCGGTCAGCAGGGGAGGAAAAGGGAAGGGGAGGGAGCAGCCAGCACAGACCCGCTGGCTGCTTTTGAATGCTGAGAGGTGAGGGAGGGGGGATGGGATTGAATTGGACCCCCTTGCCTCATGGGCCCAGCCCAGCTCCCCCCAATAACACAGCCAGGGAAGATGGGGAGGGGCTGCAAGGCAAAGGGGCTCTGTTCCACCCCTCCCCCTGATCTGTCCCCTCACCCCCCACCCTGCTCTGGCTATTCAAAAGCAGCTGGCAGCTCTGCTAGCTATGTCCTCCCCTTCTTCCTCGCTTCCTTGCTGACAGGCCCAGGAATAGGGCTGGAATCGTGCTGCTGGCATGAGCACCAGCCCAGACCTGTCTCCATGCGAAAAGTTAACCCTGAAGGGAACATAAGTTTCCTAAGGCACTCTGCTTTAGAACACCTTAATCTAATACCACATTTTACCAGGATTAATTTTTTATGCAATCAGCCACTTTGGGCATTTACACACATACCTTTTAGTCCTGTGACTTGCTGGAGATCCGCCACTTCAGAGCAGACTTGATTAATTTAGTCTGCCCTGCATGTGAACTGATGTGCACTGTGCTGCACCGTGAAGCAGTGAAATGCACATCAGTGTGCAGAAAATGGTGGTGGTACAGTTTTGAACTAAAGTGTTTTAGTTCAGAAGTGTGCCGGCCGCCATTTTCTCATCACTGACACACATTTTGCCGTTTCAACAACTGCAAGCAATGCAGCACCAGGTGTTTTTCAAAGCACCCGGTGCTGCGATGCTTGCATGTGTAAAAATGCCCTTTAAAAGCACCCTGCAGCCATGCACATGTTTTAAAATCACAGCTGTAGAGCACTTTCAGGGGCCTGATATCACAAAAAAATGTCACTTGTGTAAGCACCCTAAGACACTGTCTCTGAAAATGAAACACTTCATGAAATAACCTTGGTTAAGACAGCAGGTAAGGGCAAACCTGAATTCTGTGCCATGACATAGAATTAGCACTTAGTCTACAAACATTGTTCTGCTTTGTCAGCCCAACTAACATGATGGGCAGATGCTTAAAGCTATTTGTAGCAGCCAAAAGACTAAAAATTGTGTTCTGTAGTTATATATCACTAGTGCTGTGTTAACTGTTTGATCTGAACTACATAAAAATGTGAAATCCTCTCATTTCACTTTAGAACTGCATCCACAAACCAGGAACATTTTTTCAATTTTTTTCCATAGATTGTGCAGAGGAAGGTTTTTTTTTTCCTTGAATGAAACTGCTGTCTCTGGGTGTCAAGCTGTCATTTATAACAACGTTCTAACTTAGGTAACATAGGCAAGCAATCAGATATTCTTCAGCGTCTCTGACTGGCCAAAGCTGGTCCTTGTAATGGGGATGGGACAAAGCAGGGCCCTATTTTCTCACAGGAGGTTGCTCTTTAAATGAAATCACTAATCCAGTTGCAAGTGGATCTTTCTTGCTACTTCTCCACAAATATCCCACTTAGTCTCTTGTATCATAATGGGTGCTTCTACACGAGATGTTTAACTGCACAGTAGCATAGTTTCCTGCTCAGTAACCATGCATGTCTACACATGCACATGCTTACTGTGCAGTAAAAATGCTTAATCACAAATTTACATGCAATTAGTTACGTGTGATTAGTTACTGCACAATTATGCATGTGTAGACGCAACCTGGGAGTGAGTTTGTTCCTGGGTTATCCTTCCCAATAGGGGGCCAGCCTGAGGCTAGCCCCTGGGCTCCAGGCTGGAAGCCTCTCTAGTCCAAGGGCTGGGCTGCCTTTATGGTAGCCCCTGCCTTGGGCCTTTAAAAGCTGGCGGGCATTCAGAGGCCTGAAGCACACCAGCAGGGAGCCTGAGGCCACTCCAGGGCCCCTGCGTCTCCCTAGCCTGCCTGTACCTTGGCACCATTGCTTGGCACTGCACTGCTGCACACCTGCCAGGCCCATGGTGTCCGGGCCTGCAGGCTGCTCCAGGTTGCTGCAGGCTCCAGCCAGGTCTGCCATCCCCTAGGCCATGCTTCAGGCAGCTTCTGGCTGCTGGGGCTAGCTCCACCTACCTGCAGCCCACCCCTAGCAGCCTTCCCTGGGATTGCAGGTGCTGCAGAGCATTGCCTCTGCTGCACGGCTATGTCTCACACCAGGCCCTGTGCTGGGCACTGCAGGCAGCACAAGGAAAGCCATGTGGGGGCCCAGACTGCCTGGAGCACCACCGAGTGAAAGCCCCTTCAGCTGAGTCCAGCCAGGTGGATGGGGTGGAGGCGGTAGGTGCACGGCAGTGGCCCTGGGACACTGCATGGCAGGCAAGCAGGTGGCTGCTGCATGTGGGGGAGCTGGGAGGGGTGAGGTGACTGTGGCCCAAGTGGTGGACGGTGCAGTGGGCCAGCAGGGCCAACACGGTGGTCAACAGGAGTGCAGGATGCTGGTTGTCACTGCCAGGGGCAGGGGCTGTCATGGTGTGGGGAAGCAGAGGTGGCGAGGAGAGTGCTGCCTCATGCTGTCCCTGCACTGGGCACACTGCTCCTAACCAGAGAAATGGCTTGCCAGAGAGCAACGAGCAGGGCTGGCTTTTGAAGAGGGCTCCTGGCTGCTGGCAGCTGCATCTGGAGCCTCAGTTTTTATGTTATTTTCCCACTGTTTCCTTGGTCTGCCTCAAGGTCTGATACTCTCCACCTCAGCTTCCAAAATCTGCTTCACATGCCTCTGCTTGGCTCTCACAATATGCCATGCCCATTTCATTCCTTGCACTCTTATCTTGCTCAAAACATCACCTCTCTTGTAATGGTCCACACGTTCTTGACAATGGACCTTGACTATAGTTCTTGACTATGTCTGTTCCTCCATAATCAGTTTTCTTGTACTGCACCAACTATTTTCCTTAGAACATTGTTTTCAAACACTTTCTGACTTTTTCCATGTGCCATTTTCAGCGTCCCAGCTCCCACCCTTAGAAAAGGACAGATTGAACAGTTGTACTATAAAGAAAGTTGCTTTTGAAGTTTCTTGAGATTTTCCGAGATGCCGTTATATTACCCAGGCTCAATGGGCTTACAGAAATGTGCACAAATTAATTCACTGATATTTGTGAAGCTCAATAAGTAATGAACTTAGTCAAATGACCAATAAATAACTTGATACAAAAGACAACAGATGGGAGCCAGGAAACTCATTACTGATGTTTGCCGAGTTCTCTTTCAAGTGTCCCTTCTGCAGGGAGACAGTGGTTGTTTCCCTCAAGGAGAAGATAAGGGGCAAAGGGGCAGGCATAACTGAATCCCCAACATGGGAAAATTGCACATGTCTTGGGACTGCTTTGAAAAACTAAAGATTTTGAATATAGATGCAGAGTCTCAGCCTGATTCCCAGGTTCCTCAAACCTTTCCCTCCAGGAGTTCATTCATTGTTATCACCTTCCTTCTGCCTTGATGTAAACTACCTAGCACTTACTTCCTGCTGGTAGGTAGTGTTGGCTTAGAAATGGTATTTAAAGGCCTGTTTTGGGAACTGGCTTATAGGTATAGCTATATTTATTATAAAATTCAAGATAGGCAGCAGGGATTCATTGATTTGTAAGAGCCTGGGTTTCATACACACACCATTTCTCATGGCCCTGAAAGCAGACCGGCTGTCTAGCATGAAAAATCCAACAGATGAATGCAGCCTGAAAACTGAAGGGGGCATACCATAACACAAGATCACAGCCTTAAAAGCAGACAAGTTGTCTAACACAACTAGGACACCTAGTTTAGAAAACAGCCTGGGAACCAAAGCAGTATGGGAAGACTGTCCCATTAACACAAGATAAGTGAAACCAGCAATAAGGCCCCAGAGCAGCAGGGGGTGGTGGGTGGGAACCTGACGCTTGGTTTTGGGGGAACAGACCAAATTAGGAAAAAGCCTGGAAGGCTACGCGGACGTGTGATGACAGAGAGACAACCAAGCAGAGATAGCCACGGATGAAGAGTCATCAGGAGTCATCAAGGAGGAAGGAGGTATAAAACCAGAGACTTGAGTGTAACAAAGGGTCCCTCCCATCCCTCCTTGTTTTCCTCCTCCTCCTCTTCCTTGAGAGGGGTTCCCATCCCTGTACTCCATGAAGGGTCCCTGAGGCCACCATGGATCGAGGGAGCCCGTCTCATGCACCTCACCCTCATCATTTATTGCAAAGTCAAATACTACAAATGAAGTAAATACGATATCCCACAACTCTGTACTGTGAATGCTGTGCCATTGGTTAAAAGAATGGAGTAGAGAATCAGTCTTTTTAAAGGCAAGGTAAGGTAACAGTGGTTCTCACTGCACAAGGGCCAAACTAAAGAATAGAAGCCGAGATGGAAAAGTAGTAAATTGTTTTTCAAATACTATCGATGCCTACATCTTTATAGTCACTGCTGTAGCCTATTTGCAGAGTTAAAGTGGTGCTTATTCACTGCGCGTGGGTGAGATACTTAGCAGAGTAGGGCTGTTAAAGAACTGTGGAGTTTTCTATTCATTTGTAAAAGGAGAAAAATCAGTCAACTTCATTATAATTGTCAAGAAAAAGCCATTTTTCATGCTTAAATGCCGGGAATGTTGCAGTGGAATATATCATGGTGCATGGAAATAAAGAAGGTAAATTCCTTCAATAATCGCCACAACATTTACAGAACACTGGTCTCTGACACTTTGCAAACCACCATACCTGGTTACTGGAAATTAAAGAAAATAGTTTAATAATCTCTGAACCATGTCACAAATGTCTGGTAGAAATAGGCATATTTTCTCAACTGCAATAGTGAAATAGTAGGCTGTTTCTATTGCCTGAAGGCATGAAGTTTAGAGTTGTTTGACAGACTTTTTTTTTTTTTTTTTTTTTTAAAAAAAAATTTTTAAAAAAATAAAAAAAAAAAACACCAACAAAAAAATTTTTTTTTTTTTTTTTAAAAAAAAATTTTTAAAAAAATAAAAAAAAAAAACACCAACAAAAAAATTTTTTTTTTTTTTTTTAAAAAAAAATTTTTAAAAAAATAAAAAAAAAAAACACCAACAAAAAAATTTTTTTTTTTTTTTTTTTTAACATGGACACAAATATATTCTAGCAAATACTGCAAGATCAGCAGCCATCTAAAATATTTTTAATTCTGCCATATGCGTTAGCTTATTTCCTTAAACTGCCTGTCCTAATTAACATAAAATGAATGTCAACTGAAGTGACTGAGCACAAATATGCTACAGCCATAAGAAAAGGACACAAGCTAAGCACATTTGAAATGGATTGCTTCTTAGTCCTGGCCTCATGCTATTTATAAATTAAGTAGTAACTGTGTTGGTTATTGGTCCCAGTTCTAGAACAAGTATTTGCCACCAATCCAGTGGGTAACCTTGAGATTCCCAGTGAAATTCTTGAATGAAGAGCCCCGACTAGCAAAATAAAGTTTGGCTTCGAAAATGAGAAACTGCAAAAATCCTCCATGTTTCCAGTCTAATAAATCTTGACACTTGGGGACGCTAAACTCTAGTTAGTAATACTTTAATTAGTTTCCCATCACCAAATCAGCCAGGGTCAGTTCAAACAAAGGCATTTTCTCTCTCAACATGGGCCAGCATTCAGCATGTGACTCTTTTTCCTTACTCCGACTCAATCCTTCTGTTGTGAACTGGGAAATTCAACACCAAAGAGCAATCTGAGAAAGATCTAACAAACAGCATGTCAGCACGTATGTGTATGTTGGTGTAAGGAGTTAACAATAAAGTAAGACAATGAGTAAGTTGGTAACAACCCACCTTTCAGCAGACAAAAACCTTTTCCTCCTTCCTGACAAGCACTTTCATAAGTGAACTCAAGAACCTAGGACAATAACCAGTCCTGAAGGAGGGCTTTCCATGGAAACTAGCCACTTTCTTAAGATATATAGAAATGTCTTCATAATGGTCACTTTTCAGCTTTAATGTGCACGTACATGCACATCTCTCACACACAGAGTAGGTGAGCATTATTAGCCTCATTCTCCACAAGAGTGAAAAATAGGTCCAGAGAAGCTAACAACGACAGGTCACAAGCAAGCCTGTTGCAGTCATGGAAATGGAGTCTGGGTTTTCTGCCCCTCATCCCTCCTATATTTTAATCCTAGGATTTACACCTATGCTTTTGTTTACTAGGAGGATACCTAGAAATCAAATTCTGACAAATCAGAAATTAAATTGGCTTCCACTTCCTCACTGTAAACAGCACCTCAATATACTGACTGAGACCATAAAATCCACAAAATGGACTGTCTCACTAGACAGCTTGTATTGTGTCTTATATTTCTGTACTACTAAAAAACCCCAAGACATTACATAGTATGGATTGTAGCTTCATCCTGGAAGGCTTTAATCTGGAAATGCTCAACAGGAATCAGTTATACAGGCTGAATTTTAGAGCACAGTCTTATACAAAAAAGATAGTACAACATTAAAGAATTTGCATTTAAAATATTACACATTCTTACCCTCTAGCCACTTAAGAATGTCCTGATTTTTGCAATAAGCAAGCTTTCTATCTTGCCTGATGATTGACAGTAAATTATTACATTCATTTCTTTCCTGGGCTGTTTCCAAGCTACATTTGAGTAATAACACGCACAACTCCTACAATATATTTTCTTATCCTTGACACTGGAAAAACAGGATACAATCAACCTTTCTACAGCATACAAAAGAAAAAATGAGATTACAGTATTCATTCTTCTCAGTTCCAGAAACTGAAATAAAGGCAGCCCTTAAACCAAATCCCTTCCTTCAGCAAAATACACATCCCTTGGTCTAAATGAGAGGACTTTTACCTTGAAAACTGTAAAATATTCACCACCTTCAGAATTTGGATCCTCATAGCTAAACTATGAATGCTGAAGTTAGCACAACGTGGGTTCCTAACATAACCAATACTTTTCTTATAGGGCTAGAAAGGGACTGCTGGGAAGGAAAGGTGGTTGGTTTTCTTGAAACACAGGACCATGAGGCAAGAGATCTACCACATAGCTCTTCTGCACTTGCTGGCGTGTTGTATTTCACCATTCCTGTAGCAGGGGTTATAAGACACTGATGTTTGTAAAACATTCTGGGGTCTTTTGAAGGAAGGCATAACATGTAACGTATAACAATCTGCTGTTTAGAAAACTAAAAAGAACACCTTAGCTTAATGATAGCTCGTATTTCTGAAGATGCCTTCCACTCAAGAGATCTCAGAGCACCTGGCAGATATTACTAGATCTCGTTTCACATAACACCACATCTGAGGCTGTTGTTTTAGGCACAGCTACATGGGCTTCAGTATTTTACCGAGCTGGAACATAAAGATATGATCCATTGGCCACTGTAGTTAATGAGAATGCCTCTGCTGATATATGCAGGGTGCTGAATCTGGCTTCCAGGCTTTGTAAAAGGCAGGCAGGTAGCCAATCAGCATTGCAGATGTAACAATAAGATTTAAAGATTGTATCAGTAGGAGGGAAGGGGCACAATTTTGAGGATCTGGCATCAACTATGACAGTAGCTTCAGCTATCTTTAGCAGTCACAGGTAGCCAAACCCTGCCATACCTATTCAGTTCTGGTGCTCACAAAAAGGAATATAAAGTTATCCTACATTTTAGGAAGCAGAAAGATTTATAGTTTCAAAAATATATTTTGACTAATTAGTTGTCAAGAAACACAATGTTATGGTTCTGTTTATCTTTACTCTTCATTTCCAGATATTAGTCAGAATGAAAAAATTGGCATTATTCAACTAACAGTCTTTTGAAAATGAACAGGTTCCACATTTTGCTGGTACACCAACCAGTTTAGAGACCTATAACATGGTATGAATTGAAGCTCTTATTGTTATTTAGTCTCTCTGAACTGGAAACCTTATTATATTAAGCAAGAAGCACTTTTTAATCCAGGCTAACACATTTCAAAGATATCTAGCAATGCTTCAGTCAAGTGCTTTTAATGCAAATGTTACCAGAGGAAAGTGTGTGGTGGGGGGGACTTCTTTAGCATTTAAGTCTGTTACTAAGGAATTAAACAGTCAGAAAACAGGATGTCAGATGGCAGTGGCCTTGAATTCCTTTCAGTGCTTTCTTGGCTTTTCTGTGGTTGCCATATAGCAACTGAAAAAATCAATTGCTCTCTATTTTGAGATTTCTCATTGTTCCTGTTTTTCTAATGCTGGCAGTTCAGTTGGAGTGCAGTGATTGTATTTGCACTGAAGATTTTCTCAAAATATCTGTGTATTTTCTCATTATCTATTTGGATTATAGTAGCTGCTATGAACTCCCTAGCTTGCTCCTGCAGCCATTGGCTAAGGGCAAGTGAAACTCAGGGGCATCTGAGCCCCAAGCCTTTGGGCTTGGGCCTGCATGTAGGATACCTGCTAATGGATTTGGGAGTATTTGAAGCCCCAGGCTGAAAAGTCTGGAGTGGAGGATACTTGCAGACTGTAGTGCCACATACAGTGTTTGAACAATTGAGTTTTGCTCAATTGAAAGGCTTCGGAACTGATTTGTCCGATTTGACTTGGAATACGAAGCATTTCCAAACTCTGCGCCCCTCCCCCCCAAAAACCCAAAAAACATGGCCTCATTACTAATGACAAAGTACATCCAAGTCCCTGGTGAGGTGCAGAAAGCAGAAGAGTTATTTGGCTGCCAGCTCCTTCAGGCAGGGCACCACCTGCAACTGTCTAACTTGGGAACAATAGGCAACTCATAGGTGGCAATTCAAAACTATCTTTGCTCGCAGTGCTTCTGGCTGGCATCAACCCTTTGGTCTTTCCTGGCCCCAGACAAGCTTCTCTCACTGCAAGTCTACTCTCACTCTCTCCCAGCCAGCCCTCACCTGAGGCAGCCCAAGCCTGAGCTCTGTTGGGGTATAGCAGAACAGGGCTACCTGAACCTACAGCAGCTTATTCACCCTTTCCTGGCCAGCATAGCATTTGCAGATACCATCATAGTGCCTAAACAGCAAAGCTGAACAAAGAACGGGAGGAAAATATGTCACCCATATCTCCACTATTTCAATGGAGAACCGAAGTGGAAACAGTAAGCAGTATGCCTAGAATTGTACATAAAGCCTGTGATGGGGCTGGGGAATGATTCTGGAGTCTTAACACCTTCTGCCACTGCTCTACTGTCCCCACAGGCACCTGCATGTGCAGTGGTAGGGTACTGGTGTGGACTCTGCAAGTGCTTTTAGCTGCAAATGTCAAACAGCCTTCAGTGTCCTTCATTTCAAAACTGCACAAAGGAGGACTTTACAGAAGGGGTGACAAACTCACCTTGTGCCCCAGGCCAGATTCAGGCTACAGGGCTCCTCATGGGCCAGATCCATCCCAGGGCATGAAGAATTAGCAGTGGTGGCAGCAGCAGCTCTGGCTCTGACCGTTCCCTGTGCTGGAGGTGGAGCTGCTGCCATCATGTGCCCTATGCTGGAGGTGCAGCCACACCCCTGGATTGTGCCCCCCCACACTTCCAGTGGCTTGCTAGTAGTCTGGTGGGCTGGATAAAGTGGCTGTGCAGGCAAGATCTGGGATGTGGGCTGCATTTTTGACACCCCTGTTTTAACAGCATGCAATGCTTCATAACTGGGAGCTTTTCAAAAGGAAAGTCTTACTTCAAATAGTAGTATCCAGTTGCAAAGAGAAACCTGTGAGATAACCATCTTTCTCAAAGGTCAGGAACTAGAAGTTTGCACTAGTTTACACAGTGACAAACTGCAGCATAACTGCAGGCTTGCAAAAGCCTCAACTTTGCCAACCCCAGTGGTATTTGAACTAGCTCTGAGGGCAAAATTGCCTTTGTTCATTTGTTTCTTACTATCTGACAAGCAATTAGAGGAGAGGGCATTCTAGGCTGATACAGCTGTAAAGCTATTTTCTTACAGATGGCTTTTTTTTTTTTGCTTTGCTTTGCTAAATTTGCTCATATAGACAATGGAGCTGAAATGATACAGTTTGGCAGGTCCAAAAAAAAAAAAAGAGAAATAGTAAATCTTCTCTCTATACAGTTCATCAGAGGGAAAACACAAAATATTTTGTCCTGCTGCAATTGTACACCTTGCTCTCTGGAGTCAGTGGAAGACTACCTTGCCACAGAGAAGGACCTGCTTGTCTCATGCTCCACAACAAATATTGGAGGGTTCTCCCAGTGTAGGATGACCACTCGTCCCTACTTTGGACAGGACAGTCCCAAAATAGGAACACTAAGTCCTGGTCCTGGGCCATATGACTCTGGGACAGCATTTGTCCCAGATTCCCAGCATCATACAGGGATCTGGGTTTTCTGTTCACTGTGGAAAAACATGGGAAATGATGGGTTTCCCCTTGCAGGCTGGCAGAGTTCCAGCCTGCAAGGGGCTGTGGGGAGCATGACACAGGGGGTGCCACCTGCACGCGTGCATGTGCACACATGCACATGGCCAGGAATACAACCCCAGGCAGTGTGCACAGCAGCTCCCCCAGCTGCCTGCAGGTAAGTCTATGGGGGGAAAGATGGTGTGTGCAGATTGAGGCCCCCACAGTGAGCGAGGGAGTGGGGCAGGGCAGGTCCTGAGCCTGGCAGTGCTGCCCAACCAGGGTAGTGCATGGGGTCTGGGACCAGGGCAGAGAGCGGGACAGAGCCATGGGCAGCTTGTCCAAGGGGGTGAGAGGTGGTTCCTTGCTGCTGTGCGCACTCCCAAGGAGGGAGGCATGGGGGGTGTTATGTTCTCCCCAGATTTGTGCGTGGGGTAGGGGTGGATGCAGGGGCTGCTGCAGCCTCTGGGCTCGTTGCCCTGATGCCCTCCCCCCAGGAGCCCTGCACCAACCCTTAAGCCATAGTGAGGGGTCCCCTGCCTGCCTGGCAGCAGTGGGGGTGGTGTTGCAGAGTTATGCCCCCACTGCTGCTGGGTGGGAAGGGGGCACCTCGCCATCATGGCATGGCTGATACAGGGCTCCCATGGGAAGGGCAGCATAACAGGGAGCCCTGAGCCCACAATGGGCAGCCGCATCTGCCCCTGTCACCTCTTGGGCTCCATTCAGCTCTGCTCCGGTCGTGCTGGTGGCAAGATGGGCTTGGGCCTCCCCACTATGGGAGCTGGATGTGGGCATGTGTCCTGCCTTTCCATTTTGAAAAGGTGGTCACCCTATTCCAGTGAGGTTCCCCTTCTTTAAGCAACTGCACTCAGTCCTGACCAGGAGCCCCGCTATAATGCCTATGGTACAGGGAGATGCTTCTAAGGAAAGCCTGCAGGACTCCCCACAGCAAGCCAGCCACTGTTTGAGAGTCAGGACATCCAGAGCTAGGTGTCTTTACTGTGTCTTTATGGTCATTTCCTCTCACGTCACAATCCATAGACAATTACTCCTTGACAGAAGTGAGCAGAACATACACTAAGCAGAGATCATTTGGAGAATACTTGCTGGGCCAGAAAAGATAACCATAGAACAATACATAATCCTAGGGGAGGAGATTCATAGCAACATGGGCAAAGGGCCAATTTTTAAATCAAATAAGTGAAATGGGTAAACTGCATACAAATTCACCAAGCCAGCAAATGCACTAACAAATGGATCACTTTCTCACTGAAGGGGAAAGGCAATGGGAGCTCTGCCACTGATTTCAGTTATGAGGGATCAGACCACAAAGTAGAACCAAAATCCAGAACCGTAATAATAGTTCCTAACTGAAGTAATGAATTGCCAAAGAAAAACCAGAAAGGATAGAATAGGGTAAACCCTGTGAGAGAGAAATCATGAGCCCAATCTTCCCTTGCTTAGAAATGGATTCAGAAGTCAGGCCTTTATGCAACTGCAGAAATGGTAGAGAGCAGAGTGAAACCCAGTGTCTCTTCTCTGATGGTTAATAGGCCAGATAAAGGATTTGGTTCTAATTCTTTCACTCGAAGTTAAGGATACTGGATGGCATTTCTGCTGGATGTTCTTCTGATAGCTGGTCCTTTAGCTCTGGAAGAGAAGTACATCTTCTACTCTTAGAGATAGTGTAGCAGGCAGCTAGCTATTGAAGGATGTCTAAGCGTATGGACACATATATTTGGAGCTGTTACAAAAGGGCTGCAGCTGTTACCTTCTAATTGTTATATGTGGATTAGCTGGGAACAACATAAATGTAACAAAGCACTCCAACCTTAACCCTAGATGAAATAATTTAAAAGTTGGAGCAGCTTTTCTACATATGAACTGTTCCCAGTTTGTCCACAGCTAAAAATCAGAACACATCAGTTTGCAGCCCTTTTGAAATAGCTCCGCTGTACAAGTGCCCATAGCCTCAGTCCCCTAGTGAGTACTTTTAGTTCCTATTTTATTTTTCATTTTTCTTATCGTTAGAGTTAGGTGATTTTTTTCAGTTAATTATATAGTTCTAAAAAGATTTTTAAAAAATCAAGTCGACCTAAGCAAAATATTTGGCAAACTTGGTCAGTTCCGAGTCACAGGCAGTAGCATCACCTACCAAATACACAACGGCACACTTTGACTCATCTAGAGAGCTCTTGATAGAAACTGCATATAGCTTATGAGATCTAGCATGATCATACCAGGTGTTGAACACATATATGTTTAAAAATAAACAGCATAATCTTTTATCAGTTCTATCTGAACAACTTTATTTTCAAATATGTGATCAATGTTCTCTCTTCCTAAGCTACTTCAAATTTTTCACCAAAATCCACAGAACATTGCAGAATAAAATTAAAGCAGATCAAAATGGATTAAACCTCTTGACAAGATTGATTAAACCTTGTTTTCAGCTCATTGTATATAGTCTTGCTGAGAGTGGGGTTTATGATGCAGGGTTTTTGTGTTTTTTTTCTTTTTCCTTCATTTTCTCACAAGCGTGCCAGAGAATAATTTACAAACCCTAATAAGAAGGAGGGTTGCAAGTATCTCACTAAAATGCCCAGACCACTAAGAGAGTTAATAATGGAAATTTATGCTGGCACAGTTACAAGTGGCATGCTTAGGAGCAGATTGTAAGTAGTTATTATATTGAATCTAGGTGCACAAGGTACTTCATGCATTCAGCCCCCAGTATGCGTAACCAAACATAAATCTTCTGCTCCCTCTTCCCACAGCTGCAGGGACTATTTTTTTCCAGCATTGCCAAGTCTCTCTGTATTTGTTCTTCTTAAAGCCTCCAGCTCTGGTGGTCATCTTCTTTTTGATAAAAATAGATTTTAGCCCTCTTGGGTATGGAGAAAAGCTAGAAAACATGACCCCTAAAAGCTCAAAACCCAGAGCACAGAAATAAATAAATATGTTCTGAGTTATTTTTCAAGGTAAATTTCTTGTTTTCTGGCAACCAGGCTCATCCCTTTTGAACACTTGGGGATGGCAATGTGGCTCTCTCCTAAGGTCTGGAGGTGGTATGGGCACACCAGAACAAAGCAGGGTCATGGCCAGTGCTCAGTAGAGCTGCTGTTAAACATTAAGGCAGTCAAACAACTGGGATCCGAGGAATCCTATATCCCATTCTCCAAACTGCATAACCTGCCATGGCAGACATGCATGGCGGATTACACAATTCTGGGATTGGGGCATAAAATTCCTTAGACTCCAATCACATGACTGCCACCTGCCAGTATGGGGAGCACCATAAGGAGTCCAAGACACATGTAGTTGAAAGTGGGAAGTTCCCCACTGCTCAGCTATACCAGTCATGCATGTGGAAGCAGCAGCTGGGAAGCTGGGACTTCCCCACATGACACTTCCATGGGCACCCAGGGAAGGACACTGGTGTTGGGTTAATGATGACCCCCATAGTGTAGCCAGGGATGGGGGAGCTCCAGCTTCACCTGCCAGATCAAAGAGGCACTAGCATGAACAGTAAGGGATGCCCCACCCCCACCTATTCATGCCAGGCACCTCTAAAGGGCTGCATACAGCTAGGGATGGAAGAAGCCTCTCCAGCTACTGTCAGGCATCTTTTGAAAGGTGTGTGCACAGCTGGGGATGGGAGAATCCCCTTCATCCCTAGGTGAACCCACATTTAAAAGTCCAGTGTTCTGCATTTGACACCCAGGGCTGCCTCTGAGGCAGCTGAGTTTGAGATCTGGAGCTGCCCCCAGCCCAATGTCATAGATTGGGGTGGCTTTGTCCCAGACCCCAGGGTTGCCTTATGAGGGATCCCAAAGCTCAGCTGAGCAGTGGGATCCAGTACTGGGCTGTGCCTAGCCCAATAGTGAGGGTCAAGGAGGAAAGGGCCATGTCTCAGATCCCAGAGCTGGCCCATGCCCAATCCCAGTGCTCAGCTGAGAGTTTGGATTGAGCATGGAGCAGCAGAGGTCGTTACATGTTAAGTTTAAGGTGCAATTGAAACCAGCCATAAAGATGTTTTGCATTATATGTGGAACATTTTTGTGACTGGTTTCTCATTGTATCGCTCCTTAAATTGGCTGAATGTGTGGCAGAGTTACTATTTATTCTGTGAATAACATGTTAAACATGCTATAAATGTAACGTGCTTCAGTGCCCTAGGGGAATATGCTTTGTCATATTAAGAGATGGCATAATAGGTATGCTCCAGGTGTGCACCAGAGGTTGCATGCATCTCTAAGCAATCCCTCCCACAACATCTTCTTGTGTGGTGCAAATCTGTACTATGCACAGCTGCTCTTTTTGCATAATCAGTCACTGAAATGATAGCACTGTTGTGTATTCCTGACCTCGGATGATGAAAGGAAACTAAGATGTCACAATTTTGAATTCAAACTTCTCTGCAAAATCCCCCTGGAGATAGGAAGTCAGATTCTTGAGGAAGAAATGTTTTAAATTGCAAGCAAGTTCTCTAACCATGTTATTCATTTTAGACAGGGTACTGTCCTTACTTATATTACAAAGAATGAAACCACCCCATCTGCCCAAACTAAATGAGATATGTGTAATGCTGCAAGGGGCAGAACTGAAGGATCGTGTTGGGCCTCTTTACCTTGAAAAAGATGAAATTTATCCCAGTACAAAATTCCATCTCTAATGTTAATCCTCTAGCATTTTTTAATCAAACAAACAAAGCCAGAGTGCTACTTGGTATGGTACTGTATCATTCCTGGTATAATGATACCTAGCTCTTCTTTAGTGCTTTGCAACAGCAGATCTCAAAGTACTTTACAACAGTTTGTTTTAAAAAATAAAAGATTTTAATTCACACTGCATTACCAAAATGACCTTAAAACTCTTGTCAATATTTGGGAACTTCTCAACAAAAAATGATATCCTCTTAACTAATCAGTCAAATAGATCAGCAGAATTACTATTTAATCACCAGAGAGAGGAATTTACTAGTACTTTAACAACCATTTGTGGCTTCTCAGCCTCTTATTTTTAGGAAGGCTCTGTTCCCTCCTGAAATCAGCAAAATAAATGTCACTTCTGGGAAAGACTTCCAGAGTATGAGGTCATTTCTAAGACACTTTTATCCTTTTAGAATGAAGGTTTGTTATTCCAAGTGAGCTACAATAGTCTCATTTATGTTACTATTGGAGAACTGCATCTGGCATTGAGAAAAAGAAGGGAAGAGGACTGAGTATGTGCATGTGAAGTAATAGGAAGCACTGACAAGACTGTCAAGCACAAATTGTACTCTGTGAATGAGTCTGAAAGTTTTTGAGTTCATCAGCATGATCTGCAAACTAGTAGCTAAACATTTCCTGGGTGCCTATACACGTCCTCTGACACTTTCTACTTAGAATGCATCAGAGCAAACTCGATTAATCAAGTCTGCTTCACGTTCTAATTTAAAAGCTCTAGCATTGCTGCAATGTCAAAAGAGCTTTAGTTAAAGCATCCCACAGCCATTTTTAAACCTGTAGGGGCTTAGTACACATGATGCTGTGGTGTTTTAATTAGAGTGGCTCTCCAGGAAACTCTCTAATTAAAACGACCCCCCCACCCCCACCCCCACCCCTGAGCACATGTGTAGAC
>NW_017728995.1:5986522-5994911 GCF_001723915.1 Gavialis gangeticus | reverse complement strand
CACCCCCACCCCTGAGCACATGTGTAGACACCCAAGACTGGATTCACAAAGTTTTATACCAGGTATATATAACACAACAGCTGTGTCAATGGGGCTCTCTCACCTGTTTGTAAAGGGAGATCTTCACTGCAGCTGTAATCATGCAGAGTTTTTTTGCAGTTCAAAGGAGACTATTCAAGCAGCCAAATGCATGTTCTGTCAGGAATGAGAACTATGAAGCTGGCTACTTTTATAACAGCTGAACTTCAGAAATAACTAACATACAAGTGCTCTGTTTCTTTTATAATAAGAGAATTTTAGAAGATCCTGGAACTATTGTGCTCAAATTCCCTTTGTCTACCGACACCAGGTAACTGTAAAGCTTTTCTCCCATAAAACTTATCAGTGGAGATTTACCAAGTGAACATTCAGTGATTTAGCATAGTCTCTGTGGATCTACATTTTCTGTTTAGAGATAGATGAAACTACCTGAGGTATAGTTCTAGCTTAGGGGTTGGTAATGTTTTTGGCCGGACTGCCAAAAACACCCCAACTGCCACCCACACCTTGCCTTGGCATGCCGGGGAAGCCATGAGGGGCCGGATCCTCATTGCTGGCAGTGGCTGCATGCGAGTCTCTGGGCAGATGCCTGGGAAGGGGTCTGGGGCAGCATAACCCTGGCCTCTCCTTTGCTATCCACCCCAGGGTGCACATGCAGCTCCCACAGCCATGGAGCTGGTGCCAAGTTCTCGCCTTAAATACAGCTTGGTTAGTTTTTTGTAGCGTTGATAATTTGCTTTGTTCCTGTGGTTGCTTCTTAACAGCTAGACATCCAAACCTACATTTTCCAGTGATATCATCACAAGGATATCACTAGCTGCACTGCATGCAGAATGCTAACATACGCTGCTCCTGGTGCCATAATGCAGTAAAACTCTCTGAAGTTCTTGTAGTTGTCATGGCAAAGATTAAACTCTTTCCTGCTCTTGTGTACACCACAGTAATGTGCAGATTTTGTGCAAGAGATAAAAGGCATAATTTTAGCTTCATGATATATATTTTAAATGCTTAAGAGGAGTAATATTCATGAATCAAATGTGTTCTTTACTTTCAAAGACTAAAATATTCATGGGGCACTTTTCATGTTACGAGTGTCAATCGTACTAGCTGTGATAGAACTGTGACTTTACAGAAGTATTTCCAGTCAGAAACAATTAAATGTGAATGATTAAGATCTTTTGAACAGAAGTATTTGTAATGCATCATCGTGAGTACATATATGATAGGATTAAGCTTTTATTCTGATTCCTCCTGTACCCTTTCTCCAGCTCATTAATTCCTGATTTCTATCCTAGGGATACTTGGCTGGGAGTAAAGAAACATAGTTTTTTTCCCCCCAGAATTGTCACTGACTCACTGCATGACCTTGGCCCAGTTATTTAACTTCACCGGGCCTCAATTTCTCCAGCAATAAAGTACAGATAATAATACTTAACCTACTCTCACAAGTTTTATGAGAAATGCTGCCTTTATGGTTGTAAAAAACTAAGATCTCTGGTTAAAATGTTCTGTATTTTCACTGTGGGTCATAAAGTTGGGAGCGATTGTTTTGGCCATTTCTGTTTCTGGATAAAAAGGTGAAAACTAATACATCATGTTTTTAATGGCTACTAAATGAAAGGGAAGCTTGGGGTGGGACTGTAAAAAACCATTCAGGCAGTTAAATTTCACCACATCATGTTTTTTCGGATTCTGTTCCCTGTAAAAGTACATAACGTGTTCAGCAACTTATTCATGTATAACATTTCTCTCTTTTTTTTTTGGTTACACATTTGGGGTCTGATTCTGCAAATGCACATGTGCTTAACATGTTTAATTTTAGTCAGTGGGACTATTCTCTTGAGTAAGGTTATGCATATTTTTAAAGCAGAGGATAGGTGGGATCTTTTAAAGTGTCTGTAGAACTGGAGACTTCAGCTGGACATATTGTGTGGGGGGCAAATAGGCCAAATACTTAACTGGTGTAAAGTGTTGTAGTTCTACTGAAACTAAGGGAGCTCTACTTAGGGATATAACACAGGATAGTGCTGCTGCCCCGTCTCATGCCCCCTGTCATAAGCTAGATATTTTTCCAGAATCGTGCATGTCTGAGATTATTGATGGCAAGGCATTTAGCAGAATAGCAGATTCATTGGAATCTGACAGGGGCCATGACATGAATGCTTCTAATATGGCCATTATAGTATGGATAGTGCTAACCCAGGCACTTAAAGGTTTTATCTGCCACTGCAGCCTCCCAACACAAAGGATATAATGTAAACAGCCCTTGACCCTTTCCAACAGATGCTAAAAACCCTGCATGCGGATATGTAATAATTTTTAAAATGGAATGAAAATGGATTTACTCATGCAGAATCTGGAATTTCTGCATTAACAAAATAATTCTGTAGTTAGGCACATTTTCACTAGATTTGCTGGCTTAATGAGATGCAGGGATTTAAATGCATGTTCCACTGAAGAGACAGATTGCATTTTAGTGACATTGTAAAAAAAAAAAAAAAAAATGTACTGAGGTATGGAAAAACCACTACCAGAGAAAGCATTACTCCTGCCTGGTTCAGTTTATCATTTGGAAAAGAAAATGAGAATTTATTCCCTGAGATAAGGTTGTCCTCATCAGAGAGCTTGTCAATACTGTGGGTTTTAAAGAACATGGATTTAAGATCTTGATTAGCATTAGGCTAAGCAATAGCCTGCGGCAATGGCTTCTAGAAACAACTCAGTGCTAACAAATGGCTGCTTGGAAGGAAAATGCAGTACAAACTCAAAATGTAATTAGTTAGGACCACAGTGAGCCAAGGGGGCAAAGAGTACAAAGAGGAGAAAGTTTTCAATCATGCCTATATACCTATGCTACGGCTCTGCATAACAAATTCTTATTGATGAAGACATACTTGATATAATTGGCATTCATGAAACCTGGTGGGGCAATTCACTTCACTAGAATATTAAAATCTCTGGTTATATAACCTGTTGAGGAAGGCCAGAGTGCATAAGAGAGGAAGATGGTGACACTCATTACATCAAGGTCATAAGAACAGAAGACTAGAAGGTACCTCTTAAGTCATCTGCTATCACCTGCACCCATATTATATATTCCCTTTCATGAACTGATCAAGCTCCAGCTTAATACTGGATGGCTGCTAGGAAGCTTTCTTCTAACTTGTAGCCTAAATTTCTCATAGTCATTTTTACTTGTGCCAACATCATCCTTAAAATATTTTGAATAGTTGTTTTCCCACCATAGTGTTTAACCCCTCTCCAGTATACAAGGAGAACAGTTGCATATCCTTTCATTCTTTATTTTGATAAGCTAAACAAGCTAAAGTTTTTACTCTCCACTTCTCTAATAGGCTCTCCATTGCCTAATCATCCCAGTACCTCTTCCAGTTTGAAAGTCATCAGAAACATATACTCCATTGTACACGAGCCATGCCAAGGGCATTAATCTCCCCTATCTATACTGGGAGCATCTTTCTGATACATCCTAAGATTGCATTTGCCTTTTTGCATAGCTGTATCATATTGGTGGCTCAGAGTCATCCATGAATCAGCTATTGAAAATATAATTGCAACTCCTCTATCATTTCTAATGAGCATGTTTTCCAGCTTGAAGTTCCCCATAACACCATTCTTCTTTTTGCATGTTGCAGATCAGTACTTAAGGAGCAATTCTTTTTGTTCTCCAATTTGTTGGTGAGTCTGACAGACCATTGCCAGTGACCCCCTCCTGAATCTTCCTAGTTAGCATGCAGATCCATATGCATTCAAGATCTTCCAATCTGATAATTCTGAAAGTATAGGTGGGTATTGGTGAGCCTGCTGGAAATTGGGAACAAGGTATGGAAATGGAAATTACCATATCTAAGGTGGAGGCAAATCTAAAAAGATCTTAATATATAAATGTCAGGGGAAGGGGTGATCTCCACCCCAGAATGCTGAAACAAAAGGCACAGGAGATTGCAGGTATGGTAGCAAAGATTAATAAATCTACCAAGTCAGAGGCATAAGAATGGAAAAAAACAAAAACAAAAGTAGTATCTGTCTTGGCAGGAGAATGATCCAGATTGCTTGGTAAACTTGGTCCTTTCAAACAAATATCTACATATAAATTTTTCCATCTATGAAGAAGGAATCCAGGCCATACCTACAGAATGGGAAAGTAGTAACTGAAAAAAGATTTAGGCATCAGAGTGGACAAAAAACTTAATATACCATATTTGCTTGATTAGAAGACGAGTCCCCTCCCACCCATTTAACAGAAGGAAAAAAAGTTCCTTGCCTTACAATCGAGCACAAGGAGGTGGTGGTGGGAAGAGGATCTGGCTGCAACCTGGTGTTGAGGCTGGAGCCACGGCCAGAGCCGGAGCCGAAGCTGCAGCTGTCACTAGCCACCCCACTGCCTCTGCACGCTCCTCACTCCTTCCTCCACAGCCCTCAGTCTCCCTCTCTCTTCCCCTCTGCCACACTCCTTTGGTAAGGATCTTTGCTCTGCAGTGGCAGGCTCCATCCTTGCTGTAGCCTGGGGCACTGCCCTGTAGCAGCAGTATTGGCTCTGTATCACTGCTATGGGGTTGGGTCAGATCCATACTCCATGCCCCAGGCTTCAGCAACGATGGAGCCATAGCTACCATACATAGAAAATTGTAATAATATTATACATTTTCCATATACAGAATTAAGTATTGGGGATTTGTCTTACATTCAGGTAAATACGGTAAGCCCTTGGAGAGCACTGCCATTAATTTCATGAGAGCCAGGATTGTACCATGTGGATTTTGACTCTAGTGAACAATAAAAAACCCTCTAAACCGTATCTTCCCTTCCCACAATATTAATCTACCCCTCCCCCAATCCTAACATAACATGCTTTATATGGTATCATGTCAGAAGGCCTAATTACAATCCTAAGTACATTTAAGGCATTGATAGAAGTGACATTTTGTCATGTGATTGGCCACTGAAAGTGCTCAGCAGTTGTGCACTGACAGAAGAGTATGGCTGCAGAATGGTTTAACAAGTGCCTGATTGCATGACAAATGAACCCTCATTACTGAGGGTTCAGATGAAGGTGCTGCAAAGCTGAGTGTCTTCATTAACTTCTGTTAGTGCACGCAGGGAGAAGAGCTGGGCTGAAGCAGCTGGTGCTGTCTTCAGGATGGGAGAGGGAATGGAGGGGAGGGAGTTCTGTCTGGGATTTACTCAGCCTGCATGGGAGGGTGGGGTGGGTGGATTGGACCCCCCCCACCTTGGGCATGACTGTCAGTGTCCCTTAGGGGTGGGTGGACTCCAATCCACCCACCCCTCCCACTCAGTGCAGGCTGGGCAAACCCCAGAACAGACTTCTCTCCCCTGCCTTCTCCCCCTCCCATCCTGAGAAAGTATCAGAGTTGGGAGAGGGGAGGCAGGGCTAGGGGAAGAGGCTGTAGACATGAAGCCTCTCTTGCTGGATTGACTCCAAAGTGGAGCTTGATCCTTCACCCTCACGATCTAAAACACCTGTTGAGGCAGCAGGGTTGGTCTAACTCATGGCGCTTTCTGTGAAGCCTGCTGTTGCAAAAAGAGCTAATTTGATATTTAGATGTGTAAGCAGGAGAGCAACAATTTTATCTTTGTATATGACACTGGCAAGACACATGGCAGTCAGTTGTGGTTTTAACTACATTTGGAAGAAAATGTAGTGTAGAAGTTTTTACAAGGAAATAATACTGGAAAGTAATGGGCTCTTTAATCTAAGAAAAGATAGGTATAGCAAGAATCATTGTAGGAAGTCAAAACTGACTAATTTAAATGTCAAAACAAAGACATTGTTAGAATGTGAGAGTGCAGATTGAAGTGCAGCTCCCTGCTGTAACTGAGAAGACTCTGCAGGAAGCGTTCTGAGTTACAACAATCCCCCGGACCAAACAGAAGTTCACTGCTGGTTTCAGGGGGAAGAGGAATTTAGCTGCTGGCTGTGAGCCTGCAGCAAGTTTCCCCCAGAAACAACCCCCCCTCCCTGCCAGGCTGCAAAAGTTTCAGAATGGGAAGAGGGAAAAAGGGAGCAGAGAGAGTTATTATAGGGGTTCCCCAGCTGGTGCTTGAGGATGGAGTGGATGAATGGGAGCCCCCCAAACTTGGGAAGGGTTCCAGTACACCTGCCTCACACTTCAGCAGGGGCTGAAAACCCCCCAAGTCAAACTGCCTCCCACTGCCTTTCCCCCTTCCCATTTTAAAAATAGCAGCAGGCCAGCAGGCAGCGCAGACAGAAGTTACAAGACAATCTATTTTGAAACATCTTCATTTGACCCCACATGCAATGAGGGGTCATCTTTTCACCCGACTGGCCATTTTTAAAGCTGTTTGTAGATTTGCACTTGTGTTTGGTCATGGCTATAAACTGTTTTCTGTGAACAGATCAGGCAAAAACTGTCACTTCTGTTTGCACCCTGAAAGTAAATACCCACTAGAACTAACAAACAAGGAAGACAGCTTCTCCATCTCTTGACGGTTTCAGATGAAGACTAGATGCCTTTTTGGTTTATATACTTCAATAGATGAAATTTAAAGACCTCTGATGCTAGATCAGATGATACTGTCTTACCTTAAACCTATGCGACATTCCATTTTGGTCTGCTCAATCCATTTAACACAAACTTATAATTTATCCATGCTCTGTAGCTGGGAATAAATACGGCATCCATTTTAAGATTTTTAGATAGTATGGAATATAGCAAAGCACATCTGTACATTTATCTGTACATTTATGTAATTTATCAGCTCAGTGCTCAAATCACTAAGACCTACTCAAAGAGCAACTTTCTACACAAATGGTCTTTATGTATCAAGGTAATCTTTTCAGATCATTTTGGAGAAGAAAAACATTTAAAAAAATTAAGATATCTGTGGATTTTGATTAAAATTTTTATAAAACCAAACCAAAACACTCATTCACCTAATATACAGTGTGCCTTAAGTGTCTTTCCAGTGGGTTTTTCTTTTTTCAATATGACAGGGAACAAAGAACAGTTTATGTCTGCTGTTAACTTCCAAGTTGAAATCAATGTCAATGTTTGTTAAAAAGACAAAAATTAGTATTTTGAAATATGGAAGAATTCTGAGCAATGGATAGCAAGAATAAATGGTCTAATGCAGTATTAGCAACCTCAAATCTACTTTTTATTAGGAAGCAATTAATAGAAACAGCAGCCTCTACTTTTCTTGATAAGGCAAGAATAATTTTAACTAAAAAAAAACTTGCATTTGTCACTGAAAACTTTTACTCTAGTTACTGATTTCATTAAAAAAATATTTTAAAATGGAGTTAGTTACACAGTCTTCCAAACACTTCAGTCCATAATGGAAAAAATAAATACAGCCATAGACACATGGGCAGCCTTTTCCACTGTTTCTTATTGAATAATCAATTTGTATAACTTGTTCTGCTATTCCTTTCCTATTGAGAACATTCGCTGATGCCACTGAACTGAAAATAGCTTATTTCCTATGTATGCCAGAAAGCTAACTGTGAAGATCTAGCTATATAGAACTGTGACAACTGGGTCTTGTTTCTTCTAAGAGAGGGTAAGAATTAAGCAGGAAAACATCTTACTAATAAACAGAGTATATGAACACTCACAGGACAGGACAGGACAGGAAAGCCATTTCACCAAGGTCACTGGAAGATAAAATAGCTTGATTATCTTGCCCTGCTCTTTGTGCGCCCATTTATGCCACTACAAAGTGAGAACACAGTGGGTTAACACACAAGCATTTTGTACCCATTTTGTGCAGTGGGCCACCAGTTGGACAGCCCTGGCTTAGAGAGACCTTGGGAAAGAGGGGGAGAGATGGTTTATCCTCATCATTTAGCTTGTCAGGTTTTAATAGTTGCTGCAGGGTTTGCTGGAGTCTCATTTGTTTAATGTCAAGAGAGATTCTGCCTTTTCCCTTCTTCCTTCTTTTAATTCTGAGAAGGGAATCTACATTTGCCCTTAATCTACTGCACCTGTGAACTGAAATGTCAGAGAAGTCATTGAATGACTCTGTGCACACAGTCACTAGGTGGTGAAAGAACTGAGTGCTAAGAACTCAAGATTCATTGGTTCTGAAGAGTGGGGAAGGAAGAAAGGGGAAGGATAAAATTCTCCAACAATCGAGACTCAGAGGTGGTACAAAAGATTGGCTCTATGTTTGTGTAAGCGCTTTGTGTGTGTGTGTGTGTGTGTGTGTGTGCGCGCGCACGCGCATATATATATATATATGCACACACGCACGCACGCATGCACACGCACGCACACACACACACACACACTTTCTTTTAATGATGGGTGTGCAAGCTAGCTTGAATGGAGGAATGAAACAATTTAAT
>NW_017728995.1:5973232-5981522 GCF_001723915.1 Gavialis gangeticus | reverse complement strand
CGCGCATATATATATATATATGCACACACACACGCACGCATGCACACGCACGCACACACACACACACACACTTTCTTTTAATGATGGGTGTGCAAGCTAGCTTGAATGGAGGAATGAAACAATTTAATATTGATGTCCTGGATAATATCATAGCCTCTTGTTATCATTCAATGATAAAAAAGGTAAGTCTAGAAAATTACCATTCAATTCAATATAAAATTATAAACTGAATTTACTATATCAGCTCTAAATTAGTCATGTAGCCCAAACTCTGAATTTTAGCAAAACATATCTTTCATTCTTAAAATTCCAAGAATTTGGTAGTTACATAATTCCTTACCTTCCAAAGCAGGGTTAAGGTATACTTTGAGTAACAGGAATGCTATAATAACGGTTTGTCTGTTACTACATACATTATATTAATGTAAATTCATTTTTAAACATATCTATCAAGCATCTTTCATTGGCAATACATTTTCCTCTCATCAAAACGAATCTGCCTATAACATCATAGTAATAGCTCATGTTAATTTTACTCCATCTTTGTATTGAAAACAAAAGTCATGAAAAATAAAAATAGCTCAAAGAAAGCTAAATTATCTGTTATCCTAATTACATCTCCTGGCTATGACATGATCATAATAATGAACAATTCTAGACTCCCAGCATCCCCAAAGAATTCTAGTTTTAACCAGCACCGTCCGATGGGAGTTCTATATGTGCCATATCCCACAGAATATGTGGCGCAGAGCAATGCTATAATGTCTGCCGAGCAGGAATGTCATGATCATCACCAGGGATCTTGGTTATCTGTTTCCCATGGAAACATGGAGAAAAATGTAGATGTCCCTTTTTACTAGAGACAGATGTGGATTTCTCACTTTAACAGAGAAACATGCAAATTTTGCATTTTTGCAAAGAGCTCTTTGCAGCCTACAAGGGACTGAGGGGAGTGGGAGGAAGGCAGTCAAGCAGGGGACACCATGTGCATGTATATGCACATGGCCGCCAGGCAGTCTGGAGAACATCTCCTGCAGGTAAGTTTTGGGTGGGATGGGGAATGAGTCCCCCACAGGGAAGGAGGGAGGGAGTTTGGAATTGGGTAGGGCTGGGGCTGGGGCTGCTGCCCAGGCGAGCAGTACCTGGGTCTTGGGGCCCGGGGCCAGAATGTATGGCCACAGGGCCCCGGTGGAGTCCAGGATGGGGCCACAGGCGGCTCGTCTTGGGGGGGGGGCAGGAGTTGGGCCAGCTCTCTGCCACTGCACACTCCCAGGTGGAGCTGCCCCCCACTTGTCCAAGCCCAAGCCTGTTGGGGAGGGGGAGCCAGGCTCCAGGCTCGATGCTTTGCTATGCTGCAGAAGCCACTGCCTCCCATGGGCAGCAGCTAGGACTCAGGTGCTGTTGCAAGGGGCTGGGGCCTACAGACCCAGCATCTGCCTCCCCCCCAGCAGGGTGGGGGGCAGGGGGCTGTGGGTGGGGGACAAGGGGAGGGGCTTTGGAGGGGGAGTGAAGAGCACAAGTGGGGCTGTTGGGCTGTGGCTTGAGAGTGAGGGGCCTGGACATGCATTCTGTGAGCTAAGGGCGCAAGAGGAGCTTTGATTTTCCATGATAAAGAAACCAAAATCAAATACCAAAATTTATAGTTATTTAGAATTTATGTTATTATAATGATTACACTGGTAGTCTTCCAAATTGCTTTAAAATTCATAGATTGATAGATGCTAGGGTTGGAGGGGACTTCAACAGATCATTGAGTCTGACCCCCTGCCTAGGCAGGAAAAAGTGCTGGGTTAAGATGACCCCAGCCAGATGCCTATCCAGACTTCTTTTAAACACCCCAAAGCTAGGGGAGAGCTCCACCTCCCTTGGAAGCCCATTCCAAATCCTTACCATGAAGAAGTTTTTCCTGATATCTAACCTAAATTTTCTCTCTGTCAGTTTGTGACCATTGTTCCTTGTTACCCCAAGAGCTGGCCTGGTGAACAGAGCAGCTCTGATCCCTTGCTGCGTTCTCCTAATGAATTTGTAGGCGGCCACAAGATCACCTCTCAGCCTTCTCTCAAAGAGGCTGAAGAGGTCCAGGTCCCTCAGTCTCTTCTTATAGGGCTTGTCCTATAAGCCCCTAACCATATGAGTGGCCCTCCTTTGGACCTTCTCGAGTCTATCAACATCCTTCTTGAAGTATGGTGCCTAAAACTGGATGCAGTACTCCAACTGCAGCCTAACCAATGCCACAGAGGGGAAGTATCACCTCCCTGGATCTATTTGTCATGTATCTGCTGATGCATGCTGAAGTGTGGTTAGCTTTGCTGATGATTTCATCACACTGATGACTAATGTTCATCTTGGAGTCCACTATGACTCCAAGATCCCTTTCCGCTTCTGTGCTGCTGAGAGGGTCACTTCCCAGCCAGTAGGTGTGCTGGATATTTTTGCACCCTAAGTGCAGCACTCTTTTTGTCCTTGTTGTACTTCATCCTATTGTGTACTGCCCAATTTTCTAACCTGTCCAGGTCTGCCTGCAGTCCTTCCCTACCTTACCTGGAGTGTGCACTTCATCCCACAATTTAGTATCATCTGCAAACTTGGACAGAGTACACTTCACACCCACATCCAAGTCACTGATGAAGATAGTGAAGAGTACAGGTCCAAGGACTGAGCCCTGCAGGACCCCACTACCCACCTCCTTCCAGTCTACTACCACTCCCTGGGTGTAACCGCTAAGCCAATTTGCCATCCATCGGACCATGTAAACATCTGTCACAGCCTCTTAATTTATTTATGAGAATGGAATGAGATACCATATCAAAGGCCTTGCTAAATTCCAAGAAAACTACATCCATCTCTACTCCTGCATCTAAGCTTTTTGTGACCCTGTTATAAAACGAAACCAGATTGGTAAGGCATGATCTACCTGCTATGAATCCATGCTGGTTGCCCTGCTGCATTATTTTTCCTGCTGGATTCCCACAAATATTATCTTCATAATCTTTTCAAAGACTTTTCCAAGGATTGAAGTGAGACTAACTGGCCTATAATTGCTTAGATCCTCCTTCCTCCCTTTCTTGAAAATAAGGGCCACATTGGCCTTTTTCCAGTCCTCTGGGAGGTGACCTGAGCACCATGAGTGCTCAAACAGCGTGCCAGTGGTTCTGCTATGACACCAGCCAAGTCCTTCAGTACCCTCAAATGCAGCTCACTTAAATACATCCAGTCCATCCAAATGACTCTGCACCAAGTAAACATCAACAGTTGGTGGGCTGGTGTCCCTCTGATGCCCATCTAAGAACCCATTAGGAGACTTATCTTGACCCCTGTTCAAGAACACGGTGGCAAAAAACTCATTGAATAGCTCAGCCTTCTCCCCACTGTCTATCACTAGTTGCTCCTTGTTTAGTAGGGGTCTAATGCTGCCGTGCACCTTCCTTTTACTCCCTAAATACCTAAAAAAAGACTTTTTGTTGTCCTTAATTTGTGTTGCCAGCCTCAGCTCTGTAATTGCTTTGGCCTTTCTAACTGCCTCCCTGCAAATGCAGGCCAAGTAGGCATACTCCTCCTTGGTAGCTTCCCCCTGCTTCCACCGCATATATGTTTTCTTTTTTGCCCTTAGGCTCCCCTGGATTTCCCTGTTTAGCCAAGGAAGTTTTTTGGCTTGTTTCCCCCTTTTCCCTTGTATTGGGATCGCCTTCCTCTGTGCCCAAAGGATTGCTTCCTTTAGAAACGACCACCCTTCCTGGACTCCCACCTCATCAATGCTCCTATCCTGCAATGTGTCATTGACTAGACTCCTAAGCACACTGAAGTTACCTTCCAAAAGTCAAGCACTTCCACCCTACTAGTTATCTTACCCACCCTACGCTGTCTGGTGAATTCGATTGATTGGTAGTCACTGTCCCCAAGGTGACCACAAATCTGTAGCTCCCCTACCAGGTCCTCCCCCATAGCCAACACCAAGTCCAGTAAGGCATTCCCCCTAGTGGGACTGTATACCTCCTGCGTTAAGTGAATTGTAAATCTATCAATAAAATACTGTGTTCAACTGATACCTATATATATAGTGGCGTTTCATTTTAATTGTGGATTTGGGGGGGTTTAATCAGAGAATTTGTTAATTTATCAGAGAAAACCAGAATCTTGGTCATCAGTTACAGGGGGCAGCATCTACACGAATCTCAAACCTGGAAGTGGTTATTCACTGAGAACTAAATCCAAGTCTATCTGAGTCTAAATCCAAGTCAGGTAGTGCCATATTTTGGCACTACCTGAATAAATGGGCAGTTGTTATTTCCTCTGCTAAGAAAATCTACACCTGAAAGGAATCTTCCCCCGGTCTTAGCACACCAATTGACAAAAGCTGCAGGAACCTTACAGGGTTCATGACACACCAGAAAGTTTATCCTGTGCTTACATGAAGCTGTTCTCATTATTTTCCTGACAGACTCTTCTCCACTCCTCTGCATACTGAGGCTGATAGAGCCCATAATGATTCCACTGAATTCCATGTGCAGTCCCTGTATTCATGGGACCTCCCTGCCCCATCACAACTCAACTATTTCAGCTGGCCACTGGGTCTTTCACATCAATGGCACATAGGACAGATCTGACTTACAGAAACTGATTCTTTTGGTGTTCACTGCATAGCACTGTCACCATTATGGACCGCTCTTGCTTACCTCAATAAAGTTAATTAGAATTATACAAGTAGCAAAACTGGGCCCCAGTGTAGCATATTTTCCAGCTCAGCCTTTCAGAAATGATATTACAGAACAGGGGATTGGGAGAGGTGAGCAGGTTACTAGATACAGATTACAGAGGAAAAGAAGGGAACTGCAGGCAGGAGGTGGGCAGAGTCAAAAATCCCTAGGCAGAATCAATCCAATCTTGGCAGGTTTCTCTAAGCTGCACAGATTGAACTGAAAACAAACTGAACTTATGTTTAATTTTCACTTGGGAAAGGCAGGCTGAGGCCTGCACTGGCCCAGGCCAGAAGGCAAGGGGTGCTGGAGCATGCCTCTCAGCCTGTTGGCCATTGTGGAGCCCAGCCCAGCCAAGCAGGGGCCTTCCCTGATTGGCTGCCCAGCACATGCCCCCAACCCTCTGCTGTCCTCCTGCAAAAGAGGGAAGGAGCCCCCATCCCAGTGCTGGCCCCTTGAGACAAGTGTCTGCCCATGTTGGGAGGGGAGGGGGCAGTCCTACACCTCGGGGAGCTTCCCTTGGCCCCCCCATCCCAGGGCTGCCTCCCCTCCCTCCCCCTCCCACATGTGGCCAGTCAGCTTGGCACTCCTGCTGCCGCAGGAGGGAAAGGGGAAGATTCCCTTGGACTAGTCCCACATTTGTGCAGCTGTGCATGGGGGCACAGCGGGAATCCTGCATCTCAAGGGGCTTTTCCTAGCCTGAGGTCCCCCAACCCAGGGCTGCCCCAGTGACTTGAGGGGAATGCTTCTCCCCTCCCACCTATGGCAGTGGTGGAGCCAAGGCGCTTGGCCACGTGATGTAAGTGGGTGGGGTTCCCCTCAGCTCCCCATGGCAGAGAAGCCCCAGGCCTGGTGGCTAGGGCTGGTGTGGGAGGCAGGGAGGGGGAATGTGTTCCTCTCCACTGCCCCACTGGGCTGGCAGGACACAGGCTGGGGAGCAGAGGCAGAGGCTTTGCTGCCTCTGCTCCATGACAGCCTGGGGGAGGGACCAGCTAAGTGCTGGGCTGGAGCAGAAGAACCTGAGCAGTGTTCCAGTGGGGCTGCCCTTGCAGGCAGGGGGATGGGGACATGATGGGGGAATATGATGTAACCTGCTTGGTTTGGGAAGGGATCTGGGACAAAAGTTTGATAGACTGGTTTAACCTAAATCAGTTAAGCCTGAAACTACATCTCTCTGGCTAGGTACAGATAGAAAAAAACCCAAGGCTGAATTGGTTCAGTCTTTGCAGGTCAGTCTAAGCTGCACAGATTAAATTGAAATATAAGTGGCCAAACATTTACCTTAGATTCAGGAAATGCAGCCACATGCCTGCAACGGCTCAGACCAGAAGCCACAGGGTGCTAGAGCTGGCTCTCTGGCTGTGTGTTTGCTTCCTCTTCCTGCTGCCCCTGAGGTCTCTGGGATTTACAGTCCAGAATCAGAGCAGCAGGCCTCTACAAGGTTGCTCATCACTTTCTCTTCCTGATTCCACGTGCCTTTGGGACTTGTAGTCCACAGTCACAGCCAACAACAAGTTTGAGTGGGGGAAGGGGTGTTTAACCCCCATCCCTGCTGGCAGGGAGAAGCTGTCCCCTCCTGCAGACTGGGCTGCATCCTCAGCTGGGTTTCCTCCCCTCCCCCCTTGTCAGCCAGCCCTCACTGCTCCACCTAGAGAGCAGAGGGGAGGAGCTGGAAAGCATGCTGGGATGCTGGGGGATTGTGATTTGACTTGAACCAGGAAGGGGTCTGGGACAGACGTTTCATAAACCCAAACCAGTTAAGTCTGACACTACATTCAACCAGGTTTATTTTAACCCAGTTTCAACCATTTTGAAACTAGTTTATATGCACTGAGTTTCTGTTCTGTTCTGTTCTGTTATAGGTTTAAACCAGTTTCTGATCACTTAACGTGTTTATGTGTAACTTGTGTCCCTAGTCTCTAGGTTTATTTTAAACCAGGTTTGGCCATTTTGAAACTGGTCTATGTGCATTGAATTGCTGTTCTAAGTTTAAACCAGTTTCCAATCATTTATATTGGTTTGTGTGTAATTTCTGTCCCTAGCCTTAGAGTATTTCTGGTATCTGTACAAGCAGAGGAGGATGAGTGCCTATCTGACTCTAAAGGCATAAACTGCAAAGGGGTAATATATCAAGAGAGTAAAATTGGAAAGGAATTTAAAGAAGGTCTTAAACTCGCAGGTTAGCTTCTCAGCTCTGGCCATGCCCACCTTAGTTCAGCACAGAGCAGGTACAAAGCAGTCCTAAAGCAGCAGCTCAGGATTCCAGCTCAGGTGAACCATGAGGAGACTACATCAAGAACTCTCCCCACTTCACACGGATTAAGGGAGTAGGGCTAATCTGGCCCAATACTTTAGATGCAGGCAAAACAACACAAACACACAATTTAGTGCATCACATTCATTCTATTGGAAATGCAGCTTCTCTTCTGATTATTTGCTTTAAGTGTCCCATGCAGCGAAGTTGTTGTGACTCCTCTTAGACACTGTCCAGCTACTTTAACATCAGGACATTCCATCCTGTATTCAGCCTGCTCTGTTTTGCTTAATTTTGTCCACCAGTCTTACTTATTTAGGAAAGTATTTTTTTCTGTAATAACACATCTCCTTCAATTCCTTTATGTGCTTAACTCACTGAAGTGTTTCTTCCTCAAAGATATCCTCTACCTAAATCACCTGGATTTCCCAATTAGTTTGTAAAATATACTGTGGGATAGCCAGTTGTAGCTTGTTGTTAATTAAAAGGTCCATGGCAAGAAAAAAACTTTTCAAGTGAAAAATATTTGACATGGAAAGTATGTATCTCTTAATGAAACTGAAGACATTTACGCTGGCAATCACACAAGCTTCATTTGTTAGAGAGATCTCGGTGATCATTATAAGAATCTGAAAGTTGTCAAATACTTCAGAATACCTCCTGCATTAAACTAATACCTGTTTAATATATATAATCACTATTAATTTAATTATTATTCACCATGAGGGTAAATAAAGTGCTGACAATTCAGTTAGAGCTGAACAAAACTCAAAGGAACACATCCCTTCTCCCCTGATGTACTTATAGCATAAAGGTACAATAACCTGGATATCAGTAACACTGATACAAATCAGAAACAACTCAGGTGAGGCTAATGGAGTACAGAGTTTTCAAGCATTCATGCAAGTGAGATCTAAATGGCTAAGTACAGACAGTCAAAAAACCTGGGGCTGAATCAATCTAATCT
Organism: Gavialis gangeticus; assembly: GCF_001723915.1. NCBI lineage: Eukaryota > Metazoa > Chordata > Crocodylia > Gavialidae > Gavialis > Gavialis gangeticus. The sequence continues at coordinate 5,973,607 of NW_017728995.1, read as the reverse complement.
TTGCAGTTTTGTCTAAACTGTGTAGATTGAACTGATAAGCAAGTCAGCAGACATTCACTCTTGATTCTAGAAATTCAGCCACATGCCTGCAGTAGCTCAGGCCAAAAGCCAGGGTTGGAGGTGCTAGAGCCCACCTCGCTGCTCTGCTTGAGCAGATAGCTTGAATCTGGAGGGGATCTGGGACAGAAGTTCAATAAACCAATTTAACCTAAATCAGTTAAGTCTGATATTACATCCATCCAGGTTTATCTTAAACTGGTTTCAGCCATTCTGAAAGTGGTTTATGTGCACTGGACTTCTGTTGTGTTGAACCGGTTTCCAATCAGTTATACTGGTCTAGTAATTGGGCAATTATAGGGTTAAATTTTTAGTCCT
>NW_017728995.1:5966757-5968232 GCF_001723915.1 Gavialis gangeticus | reverse complement strand
TCTGAAAGTGGTTTATGTGCACTGGACTTCTGTTGTGTTGAACCGGTTTCCAATCAGTTATACTGGTCTAGTAATTGGGCAATTATAGGGTTAAATTTTTAGTCCTCATTATTATGGGGTGGAGATGGAGAGTTAGATCTCCACCCTCTGTTGTTCCAGAGTTATTTTCATTTACCCAGTTAGTTGTTGTTTGTTCCTGAATAAAACAGCCTGAGGTTTTTAAGTCTCAGGATTGTTTGTTAAGTAAGGAACCTAACATCTGGTTTATGTGAAATTTCTGTCCATAGCGAATAAGGCTGTAAAAGACGAAGAGCAGGCACCAGAAATACAATAGTGTAACATCCTGATTTTCTTTATTGTTTGTTAAGTAATGGATTGTGAGTATTTCATTGACGCAGCTTAGGATTCATGGGCCAAAAGTTTTAAACAGAGATCTGAATTGAGAGCAGCTGTCCTTACACTGGGTTGCGAAGCAGGATCTCTAGACACAGGCCTTTCTGTTATCTACAAAGAACCTGTGGGATGAGGCCACAGAAACTATAAACCCCTCTCTACTGCTAGAAGAGGACCCCTAAATGCATAACAGTTGAGTACTGGGGACAATAAATGAGAAAATGGGAACAGGAGTTTGCATAAAGGTTAATGACAAGTGTTCCAAGGAGGGACACCAAACAGAGAACACCAGCCCACACCAGTGCCCCTTGAATGAATCCAAAGAGCCCGTGGATGCTGACCAGTGAAAATCCATCTGGAGACATGCTTGAGAAGTGATAGGAAAACAGCCTCACAGTTACTTGGGTTCCCCTAGCCAAAACCTCTTTCCTGATCTGGTAGGCAGCAAGGTTGGTCAGTGTCAGGAGGATGCTGACCAGGAGGTACCAGGACTTGGTGCAGGCACAGATAGGGAATGGATAAAAGAAAAGGTGTGAGGAGAAGCAGAGCCAGAATGTCAGCAAGAGGCTCTTGAGGAGGTAGTGGAAGGAGCCTGGTACACTCCAGGTAGGTGTGTGCCAGTGTTTCCATCTACTGACAGAAGGAGCAGGTGTTGGGAGTGTCAGCAAAGTGCACCAGATTCACATCTGTAGAGGCGAATCTGTATAGGAGCCACCACTTAGGTCCCCAGTGGCTCACGGGAGCAGGGTGGAATTCAAGTTGGCCAACTGGGAATCCTAACTAGATCCAGGAGAGGATAGCACTGAGGTGGGCTTAAATAAAGATGATGGGAGAGGTAAGTTAAATTGGTCATTATTAGAAATGACCAGGGAACCTGATTTTCTCTGTTTAAAAATCCAGCATTCTCTGATAACACCCTGCCCCCATCCACGTTCTCCTGCAATTAAAATGAAACACCACTATATATGTGTGTGTGTATGTATATGAATGTATCAGTTAAACACAATGTTTTATTGATATAGACCAACTGGCGACTACAGCAATGGTGTTTCGAGGCAGGCTTCGGCTTCCTTGACCACGAC
>NW_017728995.1:5964596-5965179 GCF_001723915.1 Gavialis gangeticus | reverse complement strand
CAGGTCCCTTCCGACCCTAGAAACTATGAAACTATTTACTATTTTAAAGCAATCTGGAAGCGTACTAGTGCCTCAATCATTATAATAAATAAAATCCTAAATACCTATATATTTTGGCATTTGATTTTGGTTCTTTTAATCATAGAAAATTAGAGCCCCCACTGCCCACTTTGCTCATCAGGATGCGAGTCCAGCTGCAGCTGCCCTCCCACCCAACACGCACACTGCTTTGTGGTACTGAGCAGCCCTGATATTTTGGTGCTCCTCACTCCCAAGCCACAGCTCTACCTACACTCCTGACCCGCAGCTCCCCACACCCCAGCCCTGCTGGTGCCCCTCACTCCCGACCCACTGCCACCCACCTTTAGTCTCCCAGTATGTGGGGAAGGGGGTGGGTGTGTGGGAAAGGTGGGGGGTGTAGGGGGTGCCTGACCATAGGTGATGCCATAGGCAATTCTCCTGGGATGCCTTGGTGAACAGATGCTCCCCCAGGCCTTGATGTATGCCTCTAATATAGGCTTCAACTAAGTCCTCTCTAACTCTTCTCTTCTCCAGGCTGAACAGTCTCATCTCTTTCAACCAT
>NW_017728995.1:5952932-5959596 GCF_001723915.1 Gavialis gangeticus | reverse complement strand
GATGTATGCCTCTAATATAGGCTTCAACTAAGTCCTCTCTAACTCTTCTCTTCTCCAGGCTGAACAGTCTCATCTCTTTCAACCATATGACCTGCTCTCCAGACCTCTAATCATGTGTGTGGCCCTCCTTTGGACTCTCTCAAGCTTTTCCACATCCTTCCTGAAGTGTGGCACCTAGAACTGAACACACACCTCCAGCTGCAGTCTCACCAAGGCCGAATACAGCAGGAGGATGACACCCTTAGTCCTGCTTGAGATGCATCGGTAGATGCACGCCAGTGTTTGATTTGCTCTTCCAGCTACAACACTGCATTGGTGGCTCATGTTTAAAGCCCAGTCCAGGAGGTCTGCTGTTCTAGGTGAGAAAAGCTCTTTCACCTTCGGCATTACAGACTGGGGGGAGGGGCTACGCTGCCCTCACCTCCTCCCACCTCTAGCCACTTGAGCACTGGGCTGCAGCTGTACCCTGCCACCATGGCTCGGCTAACACTCTCTTCAGGCTTGCCTGCATTGCCCTGCACCCCACTTTGCTTCTAGGGTAGAGCCACTGCCCAGCAACAAATGGCTGATGGTGAGAGGAGATGAGAGCAGTATGGCCCCCTCCTCAGTCTGTTACTCCTCATGCTGCTTGCAGCGCGGCATTACTCCATGGTGGCGTGGCTGACGCAGGGGTCCGAGTGGTGGTGGTGGCAGTAGCAGTAGCAATGAGTCTCGTTGTCCCGCTCTGCCCTCTTGCACCAAGTTGCTCCCACTGGGCCACAGAGTTGGACTGGTGCTGATCTGGCCAGGTTGCAGCCCTCTGCCCCCCTGCAGGCACACAAATCTGGGAGGCACATGTCCACCCATGACTCCTTAATGCCTATGGCACCTGACCCCTCACCAGGTCTGCACACAGTGGCAGGGAGCCAGCCCCACCCAGTAGCCTCCCCCCAGACAAGCTGCCCATGCTTCCATCCCACTCCCTGGCCAGGCCCCACCACTCATTCCCACCCTGGCCCCCAGCCCTATGCACAACCTTGGCTGGGCAGTGTCCCAGCCCCAGCCACCAACCATGCCCCACTCCCTCTCTCACTGTGGGGACTTGGCACGAGCTGCTGCTACCACCTCAGTCTGCCCGCCCAGCTTCCCATGCATCACTTATACTGCCCCCCTCCCCACACACACACATAGACTTACCTGCAGGCAGCTGGAGGAGCTGATTTCCATCACACTGCCTGGGATTGTATTGCTGGCCACATGCACACATGCACATGGTGTCCCCTGTGTTCAATCACCCTGCTCCTGCTCCCCACTAGTCCCAAGCATCCCCTCGCAGATTGTAACTCTCTGCCAGCCTGCAAGAGGAAACCCATGGTTCCCCATGTTTTTCTCCTTTAAAGGAGAAAATCCACATTTTTCTGCAGCAAACAGAAAACCTGGATTCCTGAAAATGAGAGCAGACGTAAACAAAAGAGAGAGGCTTTGAAAGAGCACAAGAATCTTGAATTTAACACAGAAGGTGTGGGGTGTTTTGGGAAAGGCAAGTTGGCTACATTTCCTTATTACCTATTTTTTAAACTAGGGTTCAAATGATGGCTTGGCTAAGGCTTCCCAGACTATGAAGCAGAGAGTCTTTGGGAAATCTCTACCCAGGGATATCTCGGGGATGTCTGTACATCCATGTCTTGAGACACTCATCTACATATATCCTACCTCATCCCTCTTTTCCATCCTGCAAACCCCAAACTTAGGAAGAAATGGTCAGTTTAGTGACTATGCTGCAATTACTTAGGACCATACTTTTAAAGGTGTTTAGGCATCCAGATGCCTTTAAAATCCCACTAGAAAGCTTGCCAACCTAATTTTATGTCTACATAGTTTCATATATCAGGCCATTGCTCCTCAACTGCCCAACACCTTGGAGAAAAGGAGTGGATGAAACTGTCAGAAATGATGTGGGAATCTGCAGGGACAGAATATGCCTCCATCTTCATTCCCCTACAGGTGTTAGTCACATAGCATGCCCTAAATCACATGGCATCCTGAAGCACCCAGACTGTGATTTTGAAGCCAAGGAGCCTAAAGTTACTCACCTAACTGAAATTAGGAACCTAACTAAGCAGCCTGATCTAAAAAAGCACTGAGGAGCCAGCATCTGTCATTTACTTCAACAGAGGCTGCTGCATATGGAGGAGGTCTGGGAAATCAGATCTGACTGGAGGTTAAACTTGAGCCTCCTATATTTAAAACTGTTGGCTTCCACATGTGTGCACCATGAAACTTATGTCCCTCTATCAATCCACACTTGACAAGTATTGGCACCTGCTCCTTTTCCTCTGTGCTGTAGAAAGGCATTTGTGGTCCCTAAACAGGGGCTTTAGTAGTCAGTTCCTACTCTTGTTGAAACACAAGCTTCAGATTTCTGGTGTTGCAAATATTCATGTGGAGTGAGTGCACAGGAGCAGGATCTACCTATAGTCCTCACCTCTCCAAGAGCCAGCTGGCATAGTTCAGCGAGTAACTCAATCAAGCTTGGAACAGGGGATAGTGTGGCTTGGGCAGTCAGGAGATGCACAGAATAAGGAAGGTCAAATTTGGGGACTTTTAAAAATTGACAATCACGTTAATTAAAGGAAAAAAGGGGGTGGAGGAGGAAGAAAACCTGTCTAGTTAAAGGATTGTGCCATATGGAAGGAATGGTATTTGTCTTCTGTGGCACAGAGCAGGAAGTGATGGAAATTATTCATTTTTAATTAATCCTAAAATATATGAATCAGTAAGAGAGGCTAGGAATGGCTGGAGCTTAATTTACAGCTGCCCCCTAGGTAACAGAAACCATCAAGTCATAGGAATGTAGAACTGGAAGGGACCTCAACTGATCATCTGCTGCAACCCCCTGTAGGAGATGTGTACCTAAACTATTCCCCGAGAGAGGTTTGTCTAACCTGTTCTTACAAACTACCAGTGAGAGAGACTCGCTCCAAGATGTGTCAGTGTTTACCCCCCTCATGGTTAGAAAGTCTTTTTTTTGCTTTATTCTAAGCAGATTTCTTTTGCCCTTCCCCTTGGAGAACTATTGATCACTGTCCTCTTTAGAACAACCATTTATGTATTATGCGTTATCCTTTAGGTCAGCGGTGCTCAACCTTTTGGCTTTGAGGACCAGAAGAGTAGCACAGGGTCAGTCTGTGGCCTAGATCACATCCTGCAGACCATGATCAGACCTCATGCAACCTCAGCTAGCCCCTGTGCACTAGAATCAGGCTACAGGGCCCCATGCCAACTGTGCTTGGTCCTGTGTCCCAGGAATGGGACTGGGAACAATCTGAGTGTTTCTGACACCCTCCTCTCCCCTCCCCTTTACATGCTGCTTTCATGCAATCATGGGCAGGATTTTTACTATAAAATTTGACCTTGATAGATTACTCCCTATCGCATAATATAAAACACATCCTCTGTTTATTGAGGACACATAGCATCAGCCTAATTCTATAGCCACTGAAGTCAAGGACAGGATTACTACCAATGGGTTGAGGATTGGGCTCTGTGTCTTATTTTATTAACTATTCAACCCACAGTTGATTCACTCTCCCTTAAAGAGATGACATCATCCAGGTCACTGCTGTCATTCAACTGAGATTTCAAAGGTTAAACAACCACCTGTGAGACTTCAAAAATTGAGAAACTTAATAGGTTTTAGTGTTTTATGGCAGTTCATTATAGCTGCCATTTAACCAAGTCAGCAGAAAAGAGAAACACTTACACTCCCCCATTCCAGGCACATAACCCATTATGTTTATAGTAGTTCCAGGAAATGAAACCTGCTGCTGCCATAACAAACAAGAAATGATTCTTCCAGTTTTCTCAAAAGAAATAAGTATCATTCCTAGGAGATAAATCATGATGCTCTCCCCTTCTCTTTATGCAGTGGAGTGCACTGTGCACCTACCTAATATACTAAATGTTAAAGTGACTGGCACCATACATATTCAATTGCTAGATAATCTGTATATTGACTGACATCCTCAGAGCCAATGGGGAAAATGCTGTCAGATTATATAGACAAGGTTCTTTGGGTAGATGCGTTATCTTTTATTAGACCAACTAAATAGTTAGAAAAATTGTTCTTTGCAAGTTTTGGGGCACAAACACCCTTCTTCAGGCACAGGGAAAGTCTGTTGGTGCTCTGTATGCTGTCCTGGGTAGAATAAAAGACAATATGCAAAATGCCAATGTGTGGCAGAGAGGATCAGAGGAAATGAGAGACAATAGGTGTGAGACGGGTAAGTGGAGGGAAAGTGGGTATATGTTGAATTGGTGATGGACTGTAGCTGGTAAAATGCAGGCAGGTTACCAGTTATTTCCCCCCCTCCCTTCCACCTACCTGTCTCACACCTATTGTCTCCCATTCCCTCTGATCCTCACTGCCATGCATTTGCATTTTCATTTTCATAGACCTGCATTTTGCATATTGGCTTCTGTTCTACCCAGGAAAGCACACAAAACGCCAGCAGACTCTCCTATGCCTGAAGAAGAATGTTTGTGCCTAAAAACTTGCAAAGAACAATTTTTCCAACTATTTAGTTGATCTAATAGAAGATATCACATCTACCCAAAGAACCTTCTCTGCCTATGGCCTTAGACCAACATGCCTACAGCCAACACTAAAGCTTGTCAGATTATACAGGTTCTCATATTTCATTCATATCTCTCTTTCTTCAGGGTATCTGTCCCTTTTGTTACATTTCCAGTGTCCACAAAGCTTTCTCTGAAGTACCCTAGGCAGAGTTTTTCCTGATGCTCGTTCTCCAGGTTAGAAAGTAGCTTAAATGGTCTTTTCTAGAGCCAATGCCTTACTTTTGATAAGCTGACAAGCTCATTTGTGGAGATTTTTGTTTAGCCAGTGTTTATGATGCCCTAGACTGATACACAGTTACAGGGTACTTTACAATAAGCATAGTTTCATAGTTGTTAGGGTCAGAAGGGACCTCAATAGATCATCAAGTCCAACCCCCTGCCCTACGCAGGAAAGAGCGCTGGGGTCATATGATCCCAACCAGGTGCTTGTCCAGTCTCCTCTCAATGACTCCTGAGGTAGGGGAGAGCACCACTGCCCTTGGAAGTCCATTCCAGATTCTGGCAACCCTTACCATAAAGAAGTTCTTCCTCATGTCCAACCTAAATCTGCTCTCCTTCAGTTTGTGGCCATTGTTCCTGGTTATTCCAAGGGGTGCCCTGGTAAACAGAGTATCTCCCATTTCTTGCTGCCTCCCCTGCCCCCACTGATGAGTTTGTAAACGGCCATGAGATCCCTTTCAGCCTTCTCTTGTGGAGGCTGAAGAGATCCAGATTCCTCAGTCTCTCCTCATAAGGCCTTACCTGCAAGCCCCTAACCATATGAGTGGCCCTCCTGGGCCCTCTCTAGGTTATCCACATCCCTCTTGAAGTGCGGCACCCAGAACTGGATGGAGTACTCCAATTGCGGCCTGGTCAGTGCCACATAGAGGGGAAATATCACCTCCCTGGTCCTGTTCATGATGCACCTGCTAATGCATAATAGAGTGAGGTTAGCTTTATTGATTATTTTGTCACATTGACAGCCCATGTTCATCTTGGAGTCAACTATGACTCCATCATAGTTGGAGTCTCTTTCTGCCACTGTGGCATCAGTGTTGCCACAGCACTGGCATCACTGTTATTATTTCAAAGACAAGTCACCTCATTGTAATCTATTACTAGAAATAACAGCTGAGGCAACAACTCCTGATGTAAAGGCCAGTAACTGGGGGGTGTCTGTAGGTATCAGCATTGTTTTTATGGCATTGGCAGGTATATATACCAAACTAAAGTGAGGTGAGAACCTGAGAAAATTCAGCACAAAAGAAAGCTCTGTATCTTAGCATGGCATAAAGCAGCATCAGGCAACCTGCAGGCTTTGAGCCTTCTTGCCCTCAGGACCTCCTATACCATGCCTTAATCTAAATGTCACCTGGACAGAGATACATCACGTGATGCTGATGCACACATAACCCATGGCTAGGGATAAAATAGTCAGAACTGTTCCTTGCCTATGTGAGCTGCAGCTGATGAACTGTTGTTGCACACCTGAACTCCTCTGTCGTTACACATTATGCTATACTGCTCTCTGAATGGAGTGACATCAGCCATATACCTTTTCAAGACTATTTATTTTGTTCCCATTAAGGACATGGAACCTCCAGCCAATCTAATTTCATAAACTGACACACCCTGCTGAAGGGTGGCTTGCAGATCGTTGCAACAAGTCATTAGGTCTCAGCAACAAGCCTCCTTCTGGAGTATATTGAACCAGGTTGAAACCAGTGGAATAAGCATCTGGTTGTGATACACCACATAGGTATCAGTCTGTTGCAATCAACCTAGCAATACAGTCATCAGCCTGAGACATGTTCAAGTGATTGTAGCATCCTGCATGCTCATTCTTACCCCAGCCATAAATCAGAGAAGAGCTGTGTGTGTTAAACATTGAGATAATCTAATCTAATTTAATCTAATGTTAGATAAGTGTATAGTATGCAAATCATCTGAAGACCTGCTATCATTCCTTTTATAATGTCAGATGAAAAAGAGAGAAAATGGTTAATGTGATCGTCATTAATCCTGTTAAGTTTTGGAGGTTTGCAGTGACTCATGCATGTTTTCTTGT
>NW_017728995.1:5935472-5947932 GCF_001723915.1 Gavialis gangeticus | reverse complement strand
CTCAGGATTCCTTCTCTGGTTGCAGCAGGGTCATGCTAGTAAAGTATCCTTGCCTCCTAGGGATACTGTTTCATGCAGCTACTTTCTGTTCCTTAATCTACAGTTGCAGTATGAGAGAAAGAAGTGATACATAAGGAAACCATTTATCAATAAATCTGTTTGCCATGGACTCTTCTTCTCCACCCCACATTTCACTGTCTTCCTTTCTTGGTGATTTGGTACTGTCTTCTGTGCTGCTTTCTTGTGTTTTACTGATATGGCATGTATGGTCTCATTGGAAAGCCAGTGTTATCCCATATCCATTTCTGTTACTGTTATGCCTTTACCAATTATGTAGCACTGCCTCTATATATCATTATGCTTTGGGATGTGGTTAGAAATGGCCTTTCCAGTCAGTTACTTCAGGCAGACCAGAGCTTCCCACAGGGTTCTGGTGACTGTTGGAGAACGCTGGTGTGGAACGGGGCTGGTTGGCACAATTTAGGCAGTTAGTTATGGCCAGGGAGACCCCAGCAGTCATGGCTGGCAAAAATCAGCAGCAATTTCTGGTGATGCTGGCCAGATTCTCAGGAAGGCTACGGCATAGCTGGAGGGGATAAGAAACTTCCCTTGTTTTGCTTTTCTGTCTGCAAAGCTATAGGCAGTTTTATCTTACCCTTTTATTCTATATAAGAGACCTTACTGATTGCCTGTGGAAAGAGTGGTTTCTAGGTGAGTAATATTCCAGGCTAGCCCTCTCTACAAAGAGGGGCATCTAAAAAATTCTTCCATAACCCAGCAGGATGCCCACCTGGTGCTGTGGCAGAGATTCTCTCATTGCAGCTTCAGCACCCAAGTGCAGAGGAGCTCAGGCTTACAGGGGTGGGGAGCTATCCCAGGGCAACTTTGGTCTGTTCCTTGGAGCCAGCAGCAGCACGGTAGGGAGAAACTCAGGGCTCTGGGGCCCCTATGCAGCCAGGTTTTTGACAGGGATGGATTTGGATAATTCATTTATAAATACACCATATCAGAAATTGAGTAACTGTGATAAAAATTACAAGTGATTAATAAAAGGCTATATATTACAGGGATAGATATTTAACAAACCCAAGAAAAACAACAATCAGAATCCTATTCAATCCTATCTATGTCCCTACCTGTATTTATTTGATTAAACAGATTTTCAGGCAATGTTTTTGATTGACTATGCTCAGGATGTTTTTTCCTTTTTCAGTTTTGATAGAATATATTTCATGGGTGGTTTTGTTGTCATGACAGGCTTAGTCTTTGTTCTTATTCCAGGATTTAGGCCTGACTTTTAAAACCACTAGCTCAGAGTGAGGAAAACATGACATTGCCCTGCCCCAGAAGGAGCTCAAGGCACAGTTCCTCTTGTAGTTCTTGGAGGAAGGCAGCCAAGACTAGCACTGATAACGGTGAGCATTAAAAATCATGAGTTTCCCTTGGTTTAAAATTGAATAATAAACATGTGGAGCTTTTTTATTTTCCTTTTTGGTTTTGAAGCTTTGGGATTCATATTACCAGATTTTTATCCATGACTATGAAGGGTGGTAATAAAGCTTAGATTCTCATAGTCACAAGACTCCAGGAGCTGAAACCCTGAGGAAAACTCCAAATATTCCAGAAGACTGCAAAAGACGATAGTACTGAAGGACACAGTACACAGGTGCACTATGAATTTCTCCTCCACTGCTAGATGACTTCACAGAGCGTAACCCCACTATTTACAAGCCTCTTGCTGTCTCCTTTTTCAAAGGTTAGTGCTGACAGTGGCAGCAGACTTGCTGTGTCCTTACTGTTAGCAAAATGTGTGCATGGTCTCTCAACTCACCTGGCTTCTACAAGGACCCGCTGTAGACCCCAACTTGTATTAATTTTAGATAACTCGCAAACAGCTCACATGTCTAGTTTGATTCAGATAAATATTTAAGCATCCAGACACTGAGAAAGGCTAGACATTTTACAAGATCGGGTAATTTTACAAGTCTGTATGATTTTCTAAATGTAGCAAGGATAAAAATCCCCAGAGGACAGCCTCCTATTGGAAGTTAAGCACTTCTGGTCCTAGCCAAAACCAAGAAATGCAGAAAAGTTATAATTATGGGAAAAAAAACCCCAAAAAGCAAAGCAGTCTGTTTTGAATGTGAACCTCATTATACACCTAAGTTTTGTTCAGGTTCAGCATGTGGAATGAGTTAGTTCCAGTTCTGTCTTAATTACTCTGAATACTCCTAGGTAATATTGTGGAAACAGGTTAAGTGATTGTGTATAAACAACCCATGAGAAAATTATAATATCCAGTGGCTGAAGGTAACTGCCAAGCACTTGACACACTGAAATCCCAGGGGAAATTTGGTTGGGAATCAGGGAAGGATACAGGCATGGAATATATACTTTGGTTTGGTTCCTCAACTACTAAGGCTAGTCTAGGGCTGGAGCAGATAGACTGCCAAGGCTTTTTAGTTAAGGGCAAACTATATACATATATGAAGAAAAGATCCTGGCAAGGATATTTATGAATAGCTTAAGGACACATTTTGAAAAATGCAATTTAATCCCTTTGGAAACCCATAGAATATTCATACATTTTATGAGTTCCAGGGAATTCTATAGCAGCAATATGCTGGTAATTCCCTATTTAAATTCCGTAAATGACTCAGAATGATCTCTACAGAATCCTTATGATTACTTTAAAATGCTGCAGCCCTGAGGGAAAGAGCCATTCAGATATCACACTGACATGCTTACTACAAGCAGTTAGGCAGAAGGAAGTAAGTATGAACCAACATGGATTTTTTGGAAATGAACAGCATGCATAATCCAAGATCACTAATAGAACATCTGTGACTTCACAGCCATGGTAGAATATGTGGGTTTTTAAAGGGCTCCTTAGAAATGTGTTTTTCTGATCTTAAATTTTCTTATAGACATCAGACACTCTTTATGGAAAAATCAGTACCAAATAGTAGGGACCAATCCCAATTAACTGATACCTTTAAAATACCAAATGGCTGGATGAAAATTACCATCTAGAATATAGGTGACAATCTAACAAGCTGCTTTCAAACCTTGCTCAGCATGGGGGCTTGCTCTGAATCACAAACCTGAAAACCCAAATTAAAAATTAATTTCTATATACAACAAACCTCAAAGAGAGAGAGCCATAGAAAACCCTCACCAATGAGCTAACAAAGAGCTCAGAGCCTGAAGAGCTGTTGAAATGGAAGGTATTGTTCATAACACAATGTCACATCTGCATCGTGAACTCATACTGAATATGCGAGGCAAGCCCACAGCCAGTGTGATTGCCTTAGCACAAGGGAAGAGTGTGGGGGAGGTATAAATTATGCACTCTAAAGGCATTTTAAGTACTCAGATTTTCAGAAAGTGATGGAATTAAAAAAGGTAGAGGAGGAAAGAGAAGGTTCAGTTAATATAGGGCAGAGGAATGAAATGTGATCAGGAATCGAGACCTTAGGTGTTGATTCTAAAATTCATCAATGCAGCTTTTCTCTCACTAATGAGTCCCACTGTCCTCTTTATTACAAGGAAAGACTACTCATGGGATGGAGCTGTATCATTCTGTCCTTTACTAATGACAACCAGAGCACTGAAGGATGAGTTGAGTGGACGGAGCCCTAAAATATTTACAGAAATAAAATAAATAAATACATAAAAACTGTTCTAGTGAAGTGCAGGGGCACAAGCCAGCCCTTCCTGTGAAAGGATCCTGAGACCAACCTTCTGAAAAAACGGCATCTCTAGGAGGACCCTGCTGTGGACCATCTCCATGTCATCTTGCTGTATAGTGGGGCGTTAGCCCACCCCACACTTGGCATCTGAGTGGGCTTCTGGAAGCCAGGGGCCATCTGCTCTATGTCCTTTGGTAAGCTCTCCTTATCAAAGCTCCTGCAGGGGAGGCTATGCTGAAATGCTAGTGCAGCTTCAGGCCCATGGTGTTCTAGAAGGGTCTATATACATCCACCCATTTCTCCTGCTTACGAGCTCCACCTCCATTCCCGTCCCATATGGAGACAGTGTCAGGGCCAAACTCGTAGGCAAAGTAGGGAGTGTTTTGCCAGGGTCTCCCTTCCTGCATGGATCTGGCACAATCTGGCCCGTCGTAATAAAAACTATGAAAAGCCACAGTTTCTTGTGCTTTCAGAGTGAAGGCAATGTTGCTTAGAAACAGAACCGTTGTTGCTAAGAAATAGATCCTTGTTTGCACAGGATATGAATAAAAGTTTAACAGATTTTCTCAACAATACAACTGTTTTGAATTTCACAAAATGAAAAAGGGGCATACTAAAAGAGTTCCAGTTTCACTGTCTCACTAGAGAAATACAAAATATTTACAATTTAGGAAGAATGCAACAAAGCATCAGATTGGGCTTCTGGATTATGCTAATGTTCAAATGGTCATTGTTTAAAAAACAACACATAAGGGAATCCAACAGCTAAAGTATGCCTCTTTTTATACCCGGCCTTGATGTTTTCCCTTGCTTGCTTAGAGCATTCTGATGATCTGAAATCCCAGTCAATCTTTTGATTTGGTATTTTCTTATGTCAATTGAAAACTATGTAGCTCATAGCAATCTTCTTTTCTTAGCATGGTTCATTATTTCCTTTATTCTTCTGCCCGCTGTATAAAATGCATAACGCTATAATAAACTCTGCAGGAAGAACAGGGCTGTAACATAGGATCTGCTTTTATTGTCTATGGCTATTCTCCCTTACAAGCAGAACTGGCCTGTCCTCAGGAGTTCTGGATGAGTCTGTGAAAAAGTTTTCTCCTCTTCTCCACAAAGTGATCAGCTTCCATCCACTGTTAATTTATTTACTACTTCAAGTGCCAGTTATGTGCATAGTGCCACACAAGGTCCAATCGACTAGAGATGGCCCTCAGACTGATGAATTTAGTCCCAATGCCTACAGATATTTAGGCAGCCTGTCAGGGAGGCACTCTAACTCATAGCACTTTATGCAAAGCACCATGAGTTAGAAGACCACTGAACCCAAGACGCATTAGCCTTTTGGGTGGGAGGAGAGGGGAGCCTCAAGCCCGGCTGCATCAGCCCTGGCCAGCAGGCAGGGGTGCTCCAGCAGCCTCCTAGTAGACTGCCAAACTGCCCCTCCCCAGCCCCACCTCCTGCACCCCCAGGTCCAGCTATGGTAAAGCCGAGATGGGGCAGCTGTGTGCTGCCTCTGTCAAGAGGCTCAGATGGGTGTGGTGAAAGGGAGCCCCCCTCTGCCTCACAGCACCCCTCAAGTACCTTGGCTAGGGTATTGGGGCAAGCCAGCCTGGGCCCACGAGGTGGGTGGGGGCCATCCCCTACCCCAAACTGAGTCTCATGACAGTGGCAGCTCACAGCTGTTGGCTTGGCTTTGCCATGGCTGGAGCTGGGGAGGGCAGATGTGGAATGGAGTCCCCTTTCCTCATGGGCCTGGCCTGGCTTCCCCCAATACCCCTGCCAGGGTAGCTGGGGGTACACAATGCGGGCAGGGCTCTGTTCCACTCTACCCCCCACTCCAGCTCTGGCCACAGCAAAGCTGAGCCACCAGCTGTGTGTTGCCACTGTCAAGAAGCTTGGATAGATGGTGGAGGAAGGGAGCCCACTGCCTCTATGGCTCCCCCTCCATGCATTCCATTTGGGTTTTTGGGTAGAGCTGGGTTGGGCTGGGCCTGCAAGGCAGGGGAGCTGTGTTCCCCCAACCCAGCCTCTCCCTTTGGGTTTCTTCCTTAGCTTGCCATTCATCTGAAGCTGTTGGTGCTGTCCTGGAGTCAAGGGAAGATCCTGTCCTGTTCCAGGGGCTGTGCAGGTGCTGGGCTCAGTTTGGAGAATAGCGATGGTGGTGGGTGAGCAGATTCCCCCCACCTGCATATTCCCTAGCTAGTGGGAAACATTCCAGGGGAGCCAGCAGGGAAGGGGACCCTGCCTATCACTGAGCCCAGCCCCTGGATATTTTCCACCAGCCCAGAAGCAGTCAAGGAGGGGGAACCCAACCATCCATCACTACTGCTGCTCTCCAGGCTGAACCCAGCCCCTACACCACCCCTGGAGTGGAATAGGAGGTTTTGTCATCCTGCAAGGGAAGGGGAAGTAATATACTTACGAGCATAGAAGGGAAGGGACTTCCCAGCTGCTGGTTCCTCCTGGCTGTCATGATCTCCAAAGGACAGATCATCCATGGCAGTGAAGGGGGGAGGAGCTAGGAGCTATGCATCCTGGGATTCTGAGGATGGCCCCAACTCATGAAGCAAGCTAATATTTCTGCAACATGAGCAGCCTAAGAGATGAGCTAGAGAGAATCCTTGCCCGAAGAGGATTCTCTCCAAGATACTCAGAGCCCATTTAGCTTGTCTTTTTCTGCCTTAATGTGCAGACACTCCCACCCTAAGTGACCTTAATATGTGGGAACGGTTATGTGTAATAACACCTGTAGTTCCTCCTAATCTCAATCCTTCCTCTCAAGAGTGTTTGTTTCAATTATCTCTATATGTTTTCAAGATGGAGCCTCAGTTACTACTTATTTGCTTTGTCTGACAATTGGAGTACGTGAGAGTAGAGAGCAGGCTAGTAGACTCAGAGGAATGTCAAGGTGGTTGAACTATCCTCTCACAGGCTAGGGCAGCAGGTCCCAACCTTGGGGTCACAATGATAAAAAATGGGGTTGCACACTCCCAGGGAAGGGAGGCATGGGGCAGCACAGCCCCCCTTCTCCCCCCGCCCCGATTTGTGCGCATGGTGGGGGCAGATGAAGGCTGCCTGCTGCAAGCTTGGGTTTCCCTGCCTTGCTGCCCTCCCCCAGGGGCCTCTGTGGCAAAGCTGGATGTGGAGGCTTGGTGCCACTCCTGGGAGCCCCAATCCAGCTGTGCTACTATGGCAAGGCATCCCTTGGTGGCCTGGTAGCAGCAGGGGGCACAACTCTATGCTGCCACCCATGTTACTGCTGGGTGGGCAGGGGGTGCCTTGCAATTGTGGTATGACCAGCATGGGGCTCTCAGCAGTGGCACAGGGCCTCCTCACCCTCCCATGCCAGGTCCTGCCCACTGGGCCACAGAGGACCCCAGGGAGAGGGCAGCAGTGGGGGGAGCCCCAAGCCTGAAGCATACATTTAGCATTTTTCCCTCCCCCACAACAGGCTTTGCTCCAGTTGTGCTGTCTACTGAGGATGGGGAAGAGGGCAGGGGGAAAGCTGTTCTTCTCACTCCACTCCAGCCACAGCAACCACCACTCATAGGGAGCACCCAGGGTTCAGGTGCTGCTGGTGGGGACAGGGAGCTTTTGTTCCTGGTCCTGGTCCCATAGCCCAGCAGCTGGGGGCCCCTGCCAGCAGGGATGGTGGGGGCAGAGGGCTGTGGGTTGCAAGTGAGGGGCCACACTGAGGAAATGGGATCATGCTGAAAACTTCAGGAAGCACTGGGCTACAGCTTCCTGAGCTTGTCCCTCAAGAACAAGGAGCATGTTGATGCAAAGTACGCTGAAGATGTAAAATGGTATAAGAATGCTATTACAGTGCTGGTGGCATCTGGGAGGCAAAGAGGGGAAACTTAGGGCGTGGACATGTGACATTTAAGAGTGCTTGTACACATGCAGGATGCTTGCTCTGACATGTTCTAATTAGGATGTATCAGAGCAGATTTGATTTAATTGATTTCATAGACATTAGGGCTAGAAGGGACCTCGGAAGATCATCGAGTCCAGCCCCCTGCCCCAGGGGCAGGAAGTCAGCTGGGGTCATAGGATCCCAGCAAGAAAAACATCCAGGTTTCTCTTGAAGTCGTTTAAAGTAGATGCTTGAACCACCTCTGGCAGCAGGCCATTCCAGACCTTGGGGGCTCGCACAGTAAAGAAATTTTTCTTTATGTCCATCCTGAAAAGGTCTTGCAGGAGTTTATAACTGCTTGACCTTGTCATCCCTTGGGGCACTCTGATGAACAAACGTTCCCCCAGGTCGCCCCTGAGCCTGTGCTTTTCCAGGCTGAAAAGTCCCATGGCTCTCAGCCTCTCATCATAAGGTCTGTTTTCCTGACCTCTGACCATATGCGTGGCTCTCCTCTGCACTCTCTCAAGCTTCTCCACATCCTTTTTGAATTGTGGAGCCCAAAACTGGATGCAGTACTCCAGCGGCAGCCTCACCAAGGCTGAGTACAATGGGAGAATGACATCCTGGGACTTGCTTGAGGAGCATCTATGGATGCAAGCCAGCGTTTTGCTCACTTTACTGGCTGCAGCATCACATTGTAGGCTCATGTTCATCTTGTGGTCAATCCTGACCCCCAAGTCCCTGTTGTCCATAGTGCTAGTCAGCGTAGCACTGCTGAGCCTATAGAAATGCTGCAGATTTTTCCTCCCAAGGTGGAGAACCTTGCATTTTTCAATGTTAAACACCATCAGGTTCTTATCCACCTATTTACTGAGCCTGTCAAGGTCAGCTTGGATGCTTTATCCCAAAGTTTGGTATCACCGGCAAACTTGGTCAGTCCATTTCTGACTCCAATGTCCACATTATTTATGTAGAGGTTGAACAAAATAGGTCCAAGGACAGAGCCTTGAGGCACCCCACTGATCACAGGGCACCATGATGATTGACTTCCATCAACCACCACCCTCTGGGTCCGACCACGGAGCCAATTCCCCAGGCAGCGGATCACGGTGGACCCGAGGCCGCAGTTGGCCAGTTTTGCCAAGAGGTGATCATGGGATACCAGATCGAAGGCTTTTTAAAAGTCGAGATATATGACATTAATCTCTTCCCTCTTGTCCAGGTGATAGGTCACCTAGTCATAAAAGGAAACGAGATTGGTCAAGCACAACCTACCCGCAACAAACCCGTGCTGGCTGTCTCTCAGGGTGTTGCTATCAGCCAGTCCATTAAGAATGGCTTCCTTGATGATTTTTTCTAAGATCTTCCCCAGGATAGAGGTCGGGCTGATGGGCCTGTAGTTTGCTGGATCCACTTTCCTTCCTTTCTTGCAGAAGGCACTGCCTTCTTCCAATCATCGGGTCCTTCACCAGGAGCTCTCGAAGATCTGTGCCAGGGGCTGAGCTATGATGCTAGCCAGTTCCTTGAGTACTCTGGGGTGTAAATTGTCAGGGCCGGCTGACTTGAAGGTGTCCAACCTCTCAAGTTGTTCTGTCAGCACTGATGGAAGGCAAGGAACCACCCTCACTTAGGCGTCCCTGTCCCGTAATGGGCAGGGGCATTCCATGGGACTTGTGAAAGACTGACACAAAGTACCCATTTAGCAAGTTGGCTTTTTCCTGGGCGTCAGTCATCAGTTCTCCCTTTTGGTTTAGCAGGGGTCCAATGTTGCCCTTGCTTTTCCTCTGGCTCCCCACATATCTAAAAAAGGACTTTTTGTTGTCCTTGATACTTGTAGCCAGTTGGAGTTCCATGGCAGCCTTGGCTTTCCTGGTTTGCTCTCTGCAGGTCCGGACCAGTACAGAGTATTCCTCCTTGGAGGTGGATCCTGTCCTCCATCCTTTGTAGGTCTGTCGTTTTAGACACAGAAGGTCTGCTAGTTTCCTGGAGAGCCAAGGGGGCTTCTGTGCCCTCTTGCTGCCTTTCCTCCGAGATGGAATAGCCTTAGCTTGTGCATGTAGGATCATTCCCCTGAGGAGCAACCACTCGTCCTGGACTCCTCTCCCTTCGGGGTCATGGTTCCTTAGGGCCTCACCGGCAAGTCTCCTGAGCTTGTCAAAGTCAGCCCTCCTGAAGTCGAGGACCTCTGTACTGCTGACTGACTTGACAGCTTTTCGGTGGATGGTGAAGGTGATCAGCTCGTGGTTGCTGTCACCCAGCTTCCCTTCGATTGTTAGGTTGCTGATTAAGTCGTCCCCAGTTGCCAGTACCAGGTTGAACAGCGCTTTACCTCTTGTCAGCCCACAGACTTCCTGCATCAGATAGAGCTCGTCCACACATGAGACAAAGCTTTGCAACCATTCAGATTTGG
This sequence comes from Gavialis gangeticus, assembly GCF_001723915.1. Lineage (NCBI taxonomy): Eukaryota > Metazoa > Chordata > Crocodylia > Gavialidae > Gavialis > Gavialis gangeticus. Next base: position 5,937,974 of record NW_017728995.1, on the reverse strand, counting down.
CCAAGCGCTCCTCCCACGAGATGTCCGGGTAGTTGAAGTCCCATGAAGTTCCCCATGATTAATCAAGTCTGCTGGAGCACTCTAATTAGACCACTCTAGCTGCGTTGGCATCACATGTATTCAGTGTTCCCATGTTTCAGATTGGCAGCAGGGGTTTTTTAAAGCTCATCAAAAGAGCTTTAGTTAAAGCACCCCCACCACCATTTTGAAGCGTGGAATGCTGAGTACATGAGACACTCCCAAGAGCCACTCTAATTAAAATGCTCCTCCCCAACCCTGAAGCATGTGTATAGACTCACAAAGACACCTTAGAAACATTTTAGATGCCTTTGAAGAGTTTTAAAGGACAAGCTGTACACAAGTGCAAACCCTTTGTGTGTCCCTTTGCTGAAACTACTCCTGTGCAAAATACTTCCAAATGATCTTCATTTGGAAATATTTCAGTTGTTACATCTGTCCTCAACCTTTCACTTCTCCTGCAGAGGCCATACCTGTTTTATAAGTTTTAGCTTCCAGAGCTGTTTGACTCACACTCTGGGAAGTGCTGCTGAGCAAATACAAAACTCCTGACATTTATACTGGGGGAAAACATTGGGGGAAAAAGGGAGAGAGAGAGAGAAATTATAGTCTTAATATTTACAAATCTTATAGCTGTTCATAATATCTCAGATATAATTTTCTCTTTTTTGTTAGCATAATATTTCACACCATCTGTTCAGCTTGTTTTCTTTTCTTCTGTGCAAATATAAACACAAAACCTACAGTCTCAAGGGCCACTGAAATCCTGAATGGGAAAGTGGCTAGGATTTGGAGGATTTGGTCTTTCAGTTCTATTATCATGCAGCACCCAGACATCAGACAATTGGATGTGATTTGACTAAAGTCATAGTCCTCACATACAGCACATTTCATCCACAGAGGTCCAAGCATTTTACAAAGGAGGCTAAGTATGATCACTCCCTGTCAGCTTTTACATCATTGCCCTATAAAAGAGGAAGTAGACATGACTTAGTCAAGGTTGCAGCTCAGGTTAGAGGCAGAGCTGAGAACAAGAGACCCCACAGTGTGACCCTACTGTCCTTATAGTAAAAGATTTTTAAAGGCATTCATTTGTAAGCATCATTTCTAATCCTGTATCATCACATAATTAGAGGTTATAGCTTATCATTCCATGTTACCTAGTTTTAATTTTAGGGTCAGATCCTGTTCCACCTATTAGACACCCAAATGTGATCCTATTTTGCCCTGGAGGAAAAGGGGGGAGGGCAGAATTGTACATACTTTTATGACATATCATCTCCTTAGCCTGTGTACAAAAAAAGCAGCAAGCAGGGAAAGGGCTCATCCATCTTTCACATTAACCTTTTTTCATGGACTAGAGCAGGGTAGAATAGGAACACACGTCAACACCAAATAGATGGAACTTAATTTGCCCTTTATATCAGTCAAGGGGGGGGGGGGCGCGCGCGTGTGTGTGCACGCGCGTGCATGTGCACAAGTGCAAGTGTAAGGGCAGATTTATTTGCTTGCTTTTTCTTAGCCATTCTTTGCTTAAATTTAAGTTAATTTTTTTTAAATCTAGAAAAAAAAACACCGTGGAGAAGAATCAAATGCACAGTCAAGAACACTCCCAACATGACTTGCTACTAAAGGCAGCAAAAGCTAGCTGCTACTCCAGCCACACTAAGATGGATAACACTGATCCTAAAAGAACTGCTTTATATTGAGTGTCTGTCAGCTGGTTGTCTTCTCATCTACATTATAGTAATACACTAGCTAACTGCAAAGTTTGGTAGCTAGCTATCTGACTGACAGTTAATCCTTTTATTATAAAGATCTCTATATTACAATCCAGTTTCTTTGTTTCTCATAGCAATTAGCTGATATTTGTAAGCAGTTATTAATAATGGTTTTGCAATGGGATGAGTTTTAAGTTATTTGCTCTAACTTCTGGAGATGTCATCACCCAACTTTAAATGCACTGTTACCCATGATATTTTGCTGAGAACTTCAGACATTTATTACATCCCCCCTCCCCTCCCCCAGATAATTCAGTGACTGTACTGGAATATGTTCAAATAGATTAATTCAAAAGAGGAATTTGCTGAGGGCTGTTCTTTGAAATCTGTTGTACCATGGCATTTGGACCTGTGATAAGTTTCCTTTCAGTCTTTTTCCTTCATTTTTGTGCTATGCTATTTAAAGTTTTGAAAAAGATTTTTTTATCTGAACACTGAGTGCCGATGATATAGTGATTTATAGCTCAAGGAAAGGTGATAGCTCTGTGATTTCTACCTTTGTAAACTGCTTCCAAGATGCACAGGTTTTTTTTGGTATGTCAGTGCTTCTTAGCCTGAATTTACTGCTCCACTTCCTGTCTTTGTGAAAATATTTTAGAGTAAATTTCTAGCACACTAGAAATTTACCGCCACATCACGACGAGAGACATGCTAGGATGGGTCGGGCTCCACCCTTCCCCTAAAGGTAAGCGTGTGTTCTCTT
>NW_017728995.1:5930614-5935461 GCF_001723915.1 Gavialis gangeticus | reverse complement strand
GGTCCCTTCTGACCCTAGAAACTATGAAACTATGAAATATACTGAGAGCCCACTCCTGCAAGCTGCTTAATGCCTAGAGAGCCAGAGTGCTTGCCATTCCCCCTGGAGGAAAAGCAGGTGGTTCTTTGCAGTTTCTAGGATTGGCTCTTTTCTTCACAGCTCCTACCTTCACAACTCCTACTGTTTTCTAAATAAGGAATTGGGAGTATACACTTGTGCCAGAGAGGCAAGTTCCTAAACTTGAGGGACTACTGGTTTGAACCAGTTCAGTGTTTCCTGTGAGTAGCAGGAGAAAAGGACCCTAGTGTGAACCTATTCTCCTGAACAGAAGGGCAGGAGATAGATGGCACCTCTGCTTCTCCTCTGCCCCAGTGCATTCACTAGCACAGGACAGCATCTTAATTTAGTACAGCAAATCACTGCTCTCCTGGAGGAAGAAAAAGTAGGGAGTAAACTATGCTTCAAAGGTGGAAGAAGGAATAATATCTCCTACAGCTTAACTGCCACTTTTCGCAAAGGGTGCTCTTAAAAGGCACCATCTAGCCTTTTGCCACTCAGAGGCCATGCCCACATGAGCATGGATGTTTGGTTCTCCATGGACAATTATCAGTGTGGCACCTTGTGCAGCTGCTAGTTGACCCTGGAGAACACCTGTGCCATGAGCCCTCTGGCATGCAGCAAATTACCCTGGGTGGGGTAGGGGAGGCTGGGGCCAGCACTGGCCTAGCCCCAGCAGCCTTATCTGAGTTTCTAGGGGGGTCTGAGGCTGCAGTGGTGACCCTGACACATGGAGCAGGGCTCTGGACAGCCAGGCTCTGGTTTTGAGTGGTGTGCGCTGCCCCCATGTGCGCCAACCCACTTTTTTTTGGGTGCAGGATTTTTTTGACCTCTGGATATCCAGGGGTAAAAAAACCCAACAAAAAAACCCCTGCACTGCCCCTTTGCAGTGCAAAGAACAGCTGAATTTGAAGTATGTGAATGAATTTGCAGTATATGAATTTGTAGATGTGTCTGCGGCACCAAATACCTCAAGGCCATACTCATCTGAATGCGGCCAGAGGGTACATATACACGTGCACTTTACTGAGAAATAAACTAATGACCATGCGCATAAATTGCACCTGGTCAGCCCAGCCTGGTAGGGGCCAGACTCCTGCCTGCTGCCTAGCCACATGGCTCTGCAGGTTCTGCACCTTTGTGCCCCAGCCATCCACCTGGAGCTGGGACTGACCCCTATATCCTCTGCAGCCCGGCCCTGCTCCACCCTTGCTCAAATTGCTGCTTTCCTGGGAGCACATGTACATGCTGCTCCTGGGAGCAGTTTACTCTGGCTCCAACTGCTCCAGAGTTTACTGCTTCACATTAATTGCTTGTGTAGATCCATCCAGAGGAAACAACATTATTGCTTAGTGTCAAGTTCCTCTTTTGAAAGACTCAAAGTTGTCCTATTAATGAGTCATTTGGATTTTTAGTTTGTGCTCTGTGTGGAAAGCATCATCCCCATATATTAGAGCTGAGGTTCAGAAAAGACATTCCTTTGCCTATGACAGTTCTTAGGGAAAAAAACGATCAATTCATTTCATCCAAAGACTAGAGACTGAGAGCTCCTGAATCCCAATTACGACACAAACCTCCTCTCCCTCTCAACCTGGGGTAAGTCACTCAGGCCTCAAACAGGAGTTCATTCCTAGCAGTGGAAATTTCTCTGAAATTTCTGGCAAAGGAAGCCATGCAGGCATTCAGGCCACAGCTGCCCCTTCTCCTCTACTCTCCACTTCTTTCCCAGGCCTGGTGATCTTGGTCTAGGCATGGGGACACTAGATGCTCCATTCCTCCCAGTCCCAGGGGAACTACAGCAGTCTGTAAGAGCCCCCCACCCATTCCCCAGACCAGGGATCCCCAGCTTGGGGAGAGGGCAGGAAGCCATGAGCACTGGAACTCAGTGCCCATTCAAAGCTGGTACCTGCAGTCTTGCACGCAGGGTTGCAAGCACATGGTTTAAAGTGCTGTGCAAGAGGGGAACTCCCCCATGCAGCTCACTGAAAGCCAGCACCTGCCAGCTTTTAAATCACTGCCCTGCCATCCAGCTGGATGGCAGGGATGGCAATTTCAAAGCCAGTGGGGCTAGCAATTGGGATTGGAGAGAGCGTCCTCAAGCCTGGTTCCCAGTCCCATCATTGCTACCTCCCCACACCCAGCTGGCAGTCCCTGGTTTGTGGAAGAGGCAGGGAAAAGAGGTTGCTGCCCCCCCCAAACCAGAGCAGTCAAGGCAAGAAGGGAAGCAGCAGGGAAAAGCCCCTGTATCTTCCCCAAACCAGGGACCTACAGTCTGGGAAGAAGTTAGTAGTTGCTCTTCCCCTCCCCTCTAGTATATGGGGGAGTGGGGGGGAAACCTTCTCCAGACTGCAGCAACCCTGGTCTGAGGAAGTCAAAAGAGCCTCTCTCTCCTGCTTAACTTCTCCTGGGACTGGGAGGAGGGAAGCAGCAGCTGCCCCCTGCACCTTCCCCAAACTGGGGTGACTCTATTCTGGAGAAGGTGCTGGGATCATTTCGCTGCCATCAACTCCTCCCAGTCTCCAGGAAGGGGTTCTTTCCTGTCAGAGAAACTCTCCCACAGGAGAGATCTTCCCAGCTGAAAGAGGAAGAACTTTCTCATGCAGAAGGCATCTTTCCTGCAGGGAAAAAATTGATGAATGCCCATATGCTTGTGGTTTCTACTGGGAAAGCGGCAATTCTCCTCGTTGAAATGTAATGCGTGTACGTGGCTTCAATCTCTCTGACTCTCCTTGGGGAACACAGACTCCACAGGAGTGCTGTGAGGGTCAGCAGAGCTAATGTTCTGAAGTGCTATATAAATAATATTTGTCATTATTCACTAGGTTACTACAGTGATGACTGGCTCACCTTCAACTTACGCAGAAGTTCACTGCAATATGGCCATATTAATCCCCTCCTTTAATTAACTTCAGTGCCTTCCCTTACTGCACTGGATGTAGCTTTTAATATTTTTCCTTTTGCCTGTTCATCTGCCAGAGCACTTAGAAAATTAACAGATGCTCTTGTAGCTACCTCTGATGACATGTGTGACGGGCTGGCTGGCCGTGACCTGGCCCAGGAGTTTTGAAAAGGCAAAAGATGATTGGAGGACTTGGGATTCCCTTTCCGCACCAGTCAGGCCCCAGAGACTCACCCCTCCCACCCCGTGTCCTGATTGGCCCCTTGGGTCACCTGGAGGGGGATCAAAGGCGCAGCGTGGGTTGACTCAGGAGGAGACCAGTGAGGGACAACAAGGTAGGAGCTTCACAGAGCTGGTAAGAGCTGAGCCAGTGGGGCAGGAGCAGTGCCCCAGAAGGGCCTGAAAGAGCAGGACCTGCAGGCAGCAGTGGGACCCTCAGCTGCGCGGCGTGCGGCCGGCAGGAGAGGCTCCCCACTGGGCTCCAGGATCCCCAAGGAGAGGCTTCAGCCAGCAGGAGAGGTTCCCCAGCTCCAGGAAGGATATGAGCAGCAACCTGAGGGGTTCCCAGCTCTCCTTCCAGCTCCTCCAATTAGAGGCCAGGCAGCTTGACACGAGGCTGGGCTCTGGGAAGGTCAAGACCCCTAGCAGGAGGGAACAGTGTCACCAGTGGTGGCTGTGTGGCAGTGTTCCTGCCTTCCATGTGGGAGAGCTGGGTTGAAATCCCAGCTGAGGTGACTTGGGGTAAGTGAGATAACAAGAAGCAAGTCTTCGTGTAGTAGAAAGGGGGCATTGTGCTTTCTCCCCCTCCATTGTCTTTTGGCATTTTGTGCCCTTTGTATATTTCACCAACCTGTATTGTTTGTTCTGTTGTCTGAGTTTTATATTTCATTAACCCTGTTTTGTCAGTGATTGTAAGTGTCTAACCTTTGTTGAATCCTGCCCCCTTGGGGCACTGTAGTGTCCACTATACCCTCTGATTTATGCCTGTTATGTTCCAAGTATTAAAAGGCATATAGTTACGTCCCCATTGGTGGTCTGGCTCTACAGGGGAGGAGAGTCCCTACACCTCCCACAGCGCTTGTGCACCGGCTTTGATCCCTTCAATTGGAGAGGGGTTACCTCTTGGAGTACCGCCCGGGTTACACATGAAAATGATGAGTGATAAAGGTAAGGCAGGGATAGAGAGATAATAAAGGTTTCTGGACCCCATTTTGTAAACAAGATGATTCTGATGTCAATAACAATAATATCTTCAGTTACATACTCTTGTTTATTGGCAATGATTTCAATGACATGCTAAGCTAGTGATCTGTGCATTTTGGTATTTAATATATTTGACATATTTTGATTCATACAACAGTGGACTTTAAATTAGGAAGCTACCTCAGTGTTCTGAAACCTGAAAGAACCTAAAAATTGGCAAGGTAAGAGCATTTTAAGGAAGTAGCTGTTGGGCAGAAATTCAACCGTGATGTAACTGTAGGCTAATACTTACAACAGTAGACCTAGGAAACAACATTTTGACTTCTACTTCTATCAGTGATTCCTGCCTTGGCCTTGTGCATGCCAGACAACTTCCCTTTCTCATTTTTCCCCACTTTAAAAATTAAATAAATGAAGCTTATTTACTTCACAAGGTTGAGGAAGGTTTTAATTTTAAATAAATGTACTTACTGGCTACATATTGCTCTGGAATTTTGGCTGAAAAAAAAACAGCTGAATAAACCATTTGAATTGTTGAAAGAAAACATTTTTTGACTTTTCCAAAATTGTTTTTTCTTCACTTGTTCCCTGGCTAAAACGATTCACCAAATTCAAACCAAATCACTCTGGTTGACTTGCAATTTAATTTTCCTGTGAATAATTTAACCACCTTTAGCATTATTCTGAT
>NW_017728995.1:5916856-5925614 GCF_001723915.1 Gavialis gangeticus | reverse complement strand
GGTTGACTTGCAATTTAATTTTCCTGTGAATAATTTAACCACCTTTAGCATTATGCTGATAGGTCTTCACTGCCAGGTAGACTGACCTGCCCTCAGGTTCACAGAATCATAGAAATTAAAGACTAGAAGGGACCTGGAAAGATCATCAAGTTCAAAGCTCTGGGCAGGAATACTGCTGAGATCAAATGATCCCAGCAATGTGTTTGTGCAGTCTCCTCTTAAAGACTTCTAAGGTTGGGGACTGCACCACCTCCTTGGAAAGTCTATTTCACATTCGGTGACCCTTACTGTAAATAAATTCTTCCTTACATCCAACCTGAAGCCATCCTTTAACAGTTTATGGCCATTGCTCCTTGCCTTCCCCTGGGGCACTCTAGTGAACAGTTTTTTTCTCAGCTTCCAATATTCACCCCTTACATACTTATAGATGGCCACCAAGTCCCTCCTCAGTCTTCTCTTCCCCAGGCTGAACAGTCCAAGATCCCTTAGTCTTTCCTCATAAGGTTTGCTCTCCAGGCCCTTAATCATTCTTGTGGTCCTTCTCTGGACCCTTTCAAGATGCTCTACATCTTTTTTGAAGTGCGGTGCCCAGAATTAGACAGTACTCCAACTGGGGCCTCAACAATGCCAAGTAGATAGGAAGTATCACTTCCTTAGCCCTTGATGCATCAGCTAATGCATCCCAGTATGCTATTAGCTCTGTTGACTACAGCATCGCACTGGCAGTTCATGTTCATCCTGGGATCAACCATAACCTGAGGTCCCTTTCAGCCATTGTGCTGGCCAGGACATCTCCTCCTAACCTATATTCATGTTGCTGGTTACTTTTCCCCAGATGAAACACTCTACATTTATCCTTATTGAACTGCATCTGGTTCTGCTCTGCCCACCTTTCTAGCTTGGCCAGGTTCACTTGGATCCACATACTATCCCTTAGCATGACTGCTTTTCCCCATAACTTATTATCATTTGAAAACTTGGCCAGCGTACTTTCCACATCCTCATCTAAACTGTTGATAAAGATGTTAAACAGCACGAAGCCAAAACCCAAACCCTGCAGGACACCACTGGCCACCTCCCTCCAAGACGATACAAACCCATCCACTAGCCAGTTCCCAATCCACTGGACTGTGGAATCTGTTGGCCCACAATCCCCCATTTTTTTTTATAAAAGCACCATAGGAGACCATATCAAAGGCCTTTCAAAAATCCAAGTATATGACATCAACTGCATCTCCCACATCTAAGTGGTTCATTACTTGATCATAGAAGGAGATGAGGTTGGACAGAGACAGAAAAGTTCTCTTACAAGGTACTGCCTGCAAACACACATTACTCTTATCACACCAGAAAGAAGTTATGGCAGCACAAAACATGAGTGAACAGAATTCCTTCCCTTTTTGTGCCCCAAATACCCCCAAAAATTTAAGTGACCATTCCTACTAACAGTTTGCTGTGCCTTAGCATGGAGGATGTCTTTTGGCTTATAGCACAATCCCTACTGCTTAGGGCTGCTTGTGCTGTCTAGCTGCCTCAGGCAAGTGATTTCAGGGTGTGTTTCACACTGCAGAGAAAGGGAACCCCTTGCAGATACCTGTCCTGGGAATTCCCCAGCAGGGATTAGGCACCTGGGGCCATCGTCTTGAAGTACTGGATCATCACATACACATCTTGTTGACACTCAGCTGTATGCAACCATGTGCATCATAACTGGAACCCTCCACTCAACTCCCCTCCCCTGGCTTCTCATCCTTGCAAATATCACTCCCCCACACATTTGTTGACTGATGATGACCCAAGAGTTGTTCAAAATCATTCATGCTGCACCTTACCTACCACTCTACAATGACCTGTTTAATCCACCCAAGGCCTGCCTTCCTTCACAACACCTGTGACCAGGACCTGTTTGCAGGTGCCCTCTGGACCAAGGAATGGGAATCATGGGGAGTCACAAACAAGTTTCTTGTGACAAACCCCACTCATCAGCCTGCTGGCTTTGAACTATCATAGTGAGAGTGGTCCCTACTAAACAGGTTCAGGACAGGCCAAGGCCCCTGTGCAGCCAAACTTCACTGCTGGGACCCTAGTGCTAACCCATCATGCACTTGTGGAGAGATACAAACAATGTCACACATCACCAAGGAGTGTCCCCTCTGCAAACTAAAAGGTGGATTAATAACGTTGAACTCAGCTAACAATGATCCTATTGCTTGGCTTTGCAGATTTGCATTTGCTAAATAAATAAATAAATGGGGCCCCTGAATCCCTGGAAGCAGAAAGGGTCTTATCTTCCTGGCTGTTGGCCCTAGGTGATATCTGTACTTGCCAGTCAATCAGATCGGCTGTGCTGGGACAGATCCTGTCACAGCTGATCCTATAACAAAAATGATGTCTGCTAGTAGCCCCTGTGAAATAATTTGTTGAGTACTGGTTTACTTGCATGGTAAGAACGAAGAAATTTTAGTACTGTGCAAAAATGAATACAATAGCAGTGAGAGTGGAGCTATCGTATCCCTTTTATTAGCCCTCCTTTAGTGAGAAGAGCCACACAGACAAACACAGGTGCAAATTGAAGGGATTGCCAATTATGTCAATTTTTCTTTTAGTGGTGCTGATCGATATGAACTGACATATCAGTGTACCTCTACAACTGGACAGCCATTATTAGGTTGAGACTATCCTTTATTATTTTCTTGTTGAACACCACACTCGCTTAAGTTTGCTTTTAAATGCCTAATGTCATGCTTGAATGGTTTGATTGTACTTCTGTTTTGTTTTCTGCTCCTTTACAATAATTCCACAGTGCATCATGATATCTTCTACCAAAGGTGTTATATAAATAAAATTGAATTTGATTGGATTCACTTGTCTCTGCAGTACCTTTATGTAGATGCACAGTGATAAACGTTGTTTTTTTCTGCTCTTTTTAAAGAGTGTAATTCAGTTTCAGATTTTATAATGTCAACTTGACAGGGTTTTTGTTTTCTTGCAATTAAGTCTCTGAGAATACAGCAGAAAAGCAACCTTAGCAGCTAGGCATTCTGGCCTTGCCAACTGTGGACTGGATCCAATTCCAATTATATTTTCTTTTACAAGAGATAACTGAAGCAAGAGATAACGCCACAAGCAACCATTACAACAGTTTAACACTGGGGTAAGAAAGCTCAGAATCAGGCGCACTGAACAACATTTTATAAAAGTAGTCTTCTTACTAGTATTGAGACTTGAAAAAGAGAATTCCCAGTAGTTGAGAGTCAGCCACACAGAGGCTTTATGAATGGCAAGAGACTGCAGGCCTAGCTTGTTTAGAGAGACAGCACCCCCATGAAGGTTGAATCAAGAACCTAGATGATACGCATGACATCCAACTGCATATCGGCAGGACCATCCAGATACACATGCTGTACCTCAACAGACTTCATGTTTGGGAAATGGCGAATGAGAATAGTCAAGGACTGAGCCTAATCTAGCCTGGCATGCTGGATGCCAAATTCCAGGCCCTCCCTAGAGAACCAACATATGGCTGGGACATAAGTACTGAGCCAGACAGGAAACTAATGACCAGAAAGAGGTGGTTACAGAGGGTCAGATTACAGCAGTTAAAAGACCATGAAGCTCTTGGGTTGCTCTCTATCCTCTGCTTCAAAGCACTGGAGACTTCACTTCTTTACCTTTTGGCAAACAGTGTCTGGTCTCAGTCCAACTGAAAGGAAGAGCTGGTGGGTGTGTGGATAACTTTAAGAGTGTTACGTGTAAGTTGTTACATTTGCCCAGAGGACTGCTGGAGGAAATAACACTGTAGGCAGGGTATTGCTTTCTGAATAAATCTTTATTGTTCTATAAGCTTAACTCCTCAATCTTTTGAGAGCAACACATGGTACCAGGAGGAGAGTGTGAAGAAAGAAAAAGGAAAAAAATGGAGCATCTCAGAATTCCAGAGGAGTTAAATCTGTCTAACAATGCAGCAGAAAACTGGAAGAAATTTAAGCAGAACTTCATCATATACTTGATGGCCAGTGGAGCTACAAAGAAGGAAGAATCACTCAAGGTGGCTATTTTTTTAAATATAGCAGGCCCCAGAAGCTCTGTCTCTTTATAATAGCCTACAACTGTCAGAAGCAGAATAGAAAAGCTATGGTACAGTAATAAAACAAGTTTGTATACTCAAACAAAATGTAACCTTTGAATGGTATAACTTCCACATGAGACAGCAGAAAGAATGCGAGACAATAGAGTTTGTCAGAGACCTCAGACTGCTGAGCCAGACACGCAACTTTGGAGACCTAAAAGAGTCCATAATCAGAAACCAAATAGTATTGGGTATAAGGGATACAAGTCTTTTCTTTTCTCAGGAAAAGACTGTTAGACAATCCTGATCTTAATTTGGAAAAGGCAGTTAAAATATGCCAAGCAGATGAGGTAACAAAGGCTAGGCTGCAGAAGCTGGAGGAAAAAGCAGAACAAGCTGAATTAGACAAGATTAAAAGACTGCGAAAACCTAAGGCAACACACAAACAATGCAGAAAGGAGAATTTCACTATGAAGCAGGTAAGCAGAGGAGAAAGAAAATTGCTTGAAGAAACAACAGTCAGCTGCAGATGTTGTGGGGTTACAACAAATGCACGCAATGCCCTGGATTTGGTGACCCCTGCAACAAATTCAAAAGATTCAATCACTTTGCAAGGGTTTGCAGAAAGGAGCAGGATGCAAAACACAAGAAACAGCAAATGCATGTTCTATACAATGAGAAAAAGGAAGAATTGATCACTGCCACAATGCAAAAAGAAGTTAATGCTTCTGAGGATTGGACAATCACCCTGGACACCAATGGACTAATGGTAACCTTTAAAATACAGGGAATGGGACAATGTAATACCAGAATACATTATTAAAAAAATGAAAACTAAACCTGTTTACTATGAGAATAAGAAAGTGAGACTTAGAGCATATAAATGAAATATGATTGCAACCAAGGGTGTTTGTGTATTGCATGTCAGACACAAGGGTAATATAGTAAAAATTCAGTTTGTAACAGTCCCAGAAAAGCTAGTGCCAATTATTGGGTTGTGAACGTGTAAAACTCTAGGTTTGATTAAGAGAATGGATGCCATTGAGGGACTAGAAAACAAGAACATAGAGGAAGAGTTTTACAGTGTATTTCAAGGCATAGGGAAACTGTCAACTGAGTACAACATGGAATTAAGAGACCCAAATACTCCCACTATGCATGCACCAAGAATGTTCCCCTTGTACTAAGGGAGAAACTGAAAAAGGAATTAAATAGATTAGCTAACATGGGCATAATGGAAAAAGTTGAGCAACTAGCTGCTTGGATTTATTCACTGGTCATAATAGAAAAAAAGGTGGATATATGAGATTGTGTCTGGATCCTAAGCAAATGAATGGGTACATCAAAAGGGAGTGTTTTCTCATTCCCACCAGGGAAGAGGTTTTTAACAACGTGGCAGAAGCTAAATATTTCTCCACTTTGGATGCCTTTTCAGGGATTTGGCAAGTTCCCCTAGAAAAGAATAGCAATAGATTATGTGACTTCAATACACCCTTTGAAAAGTATTGCTTTTGTAGGCTTCCTTTTGGACTGTGTTCTGCATCTGAACTATTTCACAGAAAGGTGCAACAAATTTTTGAAGATCTTGATGGAACTATATATTGATGATGTATTACTTTGGGGATATTCTATGGGAAAACATGACACTAGGCACTAGAACAGTGGTCACCAACTGATTGATCCCGGTCAACTTGTCTACCATGGAGCCTCTGACAGTCAATGTCAGTCTGTGGGGGGCTGAGTGCCTTCATGCTCAGGTCCCCCAGATTGACATCAGCTGTCAGAGGCTCCAGGATTGGGAGCAGTGGGACGCATGTGTGGAGTGGCTGAGACACAGCCTGGGAGCGGAGGGACGACAGTGGGACACACATGGCTGGGCTGAGATGCACCCCCTGTCACCAGGGCTCGGACAGGTGAGTGGGCTAATCCATGCCTTGCCACCAAGTGGTGAGGGAGGGACTGCGGCAGGAGCAGGGGTAAGTTGGACTGCAGCAGGGCTGGGGGAGGGTTGGAGCTCAGGTGGTTCATCCCTGAGTGTGGGGGAGGAGCTCCCGCACTGCACACATCCTGGTGGAGGCCCAGGGCCCACATGCCCTCCTGATTGGTGAGCAGGGCAGAGGTGACTACCACTGCACACTAGACTTTGCACCCCAACCCCACACACAGATTGGGAGGGAGACACATGCCTCCGAGGCCTCTGCTGGAGTGCATGCAGCAGTGGGAGCCCCCCTGTGCCCCTGGATGAGCCGCCTAGACTCTGACCCTCCCCTGGTCTGGCTGGGGCCCCATTCACCCGGTAGCAGGTATGCAGAGGCATAGGCGGTAGAAGGGGGGGCTAAGAGGGCTTTGCCCCCCCAAATGCAGGGCAGTGGTAGGGCCACAAGGCAGCTCAGCTTCAGGCTTCCAGCAGCTGCAGCAGGGGTGGGAAGGAGCACATGCACAGTGGTCCCGTTTCTCTTTTTGGGGTTTTTTGTTGTTCTCCCGCCCTGGCGGGGGGTCGGGCTAGAAGATCTACTAGGTCCCTTCCGACCCTTAATCTATGAATCTATGAATCTAAGGCAGGAGTGAGGCAGGGGCAGACCCTGCACAGCCAGGGTGGGCACAGGATGGAGCTGCAAATGGTTCATCTGGGGGGCACAAGGAAGATGTGGCACGCAGCCCAGGAGGGTATGGAGGGGTGCGTGCCACTGGATCTGCACGCAGGTTGGGCTGGGGCAGTGCCAGGCTTTTCCTGGTACATCTCTTTGACTTCGTGGCTCTTGCACCAGACGGCAGCATCGGCACTGGGAGTGGGGCTTCAGGCACCCAAAAATTCACCATAGCCTCCCACCCCTTCCCAGCACTGCTGCTGCCCGCACTGCTGCTGCTACCGCCCAACCCAAAAGCCACGCCGCAAAGAGCCTGGTGCCACCCCAGCCTTAGCCCCAGCCCGCCTCACCCCATGTGCAGATCTGGAAGCACCTGCCCCCCATGCCCTCCCAGGCTGCGTGCCCCCCCCAAACCCCCCAAGTGAACCACTCATGGCTGTCCTGCACCTGTCCTGCCCATGCAACACCTGCACCTGCTCCACTCCCCCACTCACCACCATGGGGGGGGTGCAGATCAAGGTCCCATCCGTAAGGGAGGGTGCGGGGCAGAGGTAGGAGCAGTGGCTGGGGGGAGTGGGGGACAAGTGGAAACTTGCGGGGCATGTCCCCCTGGGCGTCCGCTTGTCCCACCACCTGGCCTCACCAGGCCCACTCCCCCCAGCCTCTGTTTCTGCCTGTGCCCCACTCCCTCCCTCACCACTGGGGCCTCGATCTGCTGCCCCATGGCTCTTTCCCATCCCCCTGCCCCTTCCACCACAGACTTACCTGCTGGGGGGGGAAAGCCCCCAAATATTTTTCTCCCTCTGCCTCCACCTGCCCCAACCCCCCGCCCACAGACTGACCTGCGGGGGGTGAGGGGGAGCAATGGTGGTGTAGATTGGATCTTGGGTTGGTTTTTGATTCAAAAAGTGATCTCCTACTTTAAAAAGTGAGTGTGGTGGTGATCACCGTACACAGGACCCAAGTACTCCAGGAACCCTGGCCGACCCCAAGCAGGCCAGGCAAAGAACCCTGGGGAAAGGGCAAAACTTACCAGGAGGACTGGGAGAGCTGGGGCTGAAGACACATGTGGCAGAGCTGTACTGGTTTATGAGCTCCCTATCAATCAAGCTACTTGGTGCCTGGCTGATGATGTCAGCTGCAGGTGCTGCTGAGGGGCATTGATAGTGCCAAAGGAGAAGAGGTATGTGGCTGCCTCCAGGTCACTAGAGGCTGGGGCAGAAGATGCCTTGGGGCACCAAGCCAGTGTAGTACTTGGGCCATGGGGGCCCTGTTAGAACAGGAAAGCCCCATCAGGTTGGGCCAGGGACAATGGCTCCAGCCCTGCACAGGGAACATCTCCCAGGGAAGGGAATGTGGGAGTGCACCTCCTGCACTCCAAGAGAGTCCCGAGTGGGGACTGGCAGAGTGAAAAATGCCAGACCCTGGGAAGAAAATCAATGGCCTGGGAAGGGCCGCAGGAGCTGCTCAAAAGCAGAAAGATGCCTTGGCAGCATCAGGAGAGCAGTGGACGACACCCACACAGCCTCCAGCCTGCTTTAGGAGCATTTGCTGGCTGTGAGTGGGGGCAGTCAGCTGCTTTTGGTTTGACCAGAAGCAGCAAGCTGGCTTTAAAAGAAAGCCACCAAACAGTTGAGGGAAGGCAAGCCGTGGAAGAAGAGCTAAGCTAGGGAAGACCAGCAGAGGCAGCTGTGCCTGCGAGCTGGGGAAGACTGGCTTCAAAGCAGGCAAGCTCGGCATGATCCACACAGGCTCAGGAATCAGGAAAAGGAGACTGGCTGGCCTAGGAACCTGAAGTGGCCAGGTAGACAGTCTACTGCAGGAAGAGACTAGACACCGAGCAGTGTAAGTCCAGTTACTTGGAGAAATGATTGGCTGACAGGATTCTGGTGCAGGACCCAGACCATGGTATTCCTAGGAAAGGCACATAGTTTCACAGTAGCTAGGGTCAGGAGGGACCTGAATAGATTATCTAGCCTGACCCCCTGCCACAGGCAGGAATGAATGCTGGGTTCACAAGACCCCAGACAGGTGATCATCCAACCTCCTCTTGAATTTGCCCAAGGTAGGGGCGAGGACCGCTTCCCTGGGAAGTTGGTTC
>NW_017728995.1:5904007-5911856 GCF_001723915.1 Gavialis gangeticus | reverse complement strand
GCTTTCAAGAAGGGAACTCCCCAGCCTGTATGTATGCCGTGGATTCCTTCTCCCAAGATGCAGCACCCTGCATTTGTCTATGTTGAACTCCATCCTATTCTCATCTGCCCACTTTTGTAGTCTGTCTAAATCTAGTTGCAGCCTCTCTCTCCCTTCAAGTGTGTCCACTTTGTCCCACATCTTAGTGTCATCAGCAAACTTGGACAGCGTGCTTTCCACCCCCTCGTCCAAGTCACTGATGAAGATGTTAAACAGTGGGGGCCAAGGACCAAGCCCCGGGGGACCCCACTGCTCACATCTCACCAGTTTGAGTACAACCCGTCCACCACTACTCTCTGGGTGTGCCCCATCAGCCAATTTTTTACCCATCCAACTGTGCAGGCATCAATGCCACAGTCACTTAATTTATTGATGAGGATGGGGTGAGAGAAAGTGTCAAAGGCCTTCTTAAAGTCCAGAAAGACTACGTCCAGGGAGACACCATCATCCAAGGATTTAGTTACTTGGTCATAAAAGGCAATCAGGTTGGTCAGGCAGGACCTGCCTTTGATGAACCCATGCTGATTGTCCCTGAGCATGATCTCCCCTCCTGGCCCCCCAGAGATGTGCTCCTTGATGATTCTCTCCAAGATCTTCTCGAGCACTGAGGTGAGGCTTACAGGTCGATAGTTACTTGGGTCCTCCTTCCTCCCCTTCTTGAAAATTGGGACCACATTAGCCAGTTTCCAATCCCCCGGCACCTGGCCAGATGACCACAAATGCTCATACAGCCAGGCCAAGGGCTCCACAGTGACCCCTGCCAGTTCCCTCAACACCCTTGGGTGGAAGGCATCTGGACCTGCAGATTTAAAAATGTTTAGCCCTTCCAGAAGATCCCTAACTACCTCTGTGCTGACTGAAGACCTGATACATGATATGGAATAAAAAAACAGTATAGGAAAATGTCTAATTGGGAGTTTATTGAGAATACAGTTTTCTTCATAAATTATGATAGACTTTGTTGAGTTAATCAATTAGACATAAAAACACCAGTGTGGAATTGATATAGCTGAACTTTGACCTTTGTACATAGCAACATTGGGTTGTTGCATGGCTGGGGTGAAAGGGGAGATAGGAGCCCCGAGGAAACAGCAACTAGTCTTGCCTGAAGACCCCAAGCAATAGAAGCCTCCCAGTTTAAATAAATATCTAAGTTGTGGTGGGAGAGAACAGAGGCCTAGCATACAGGTGTAGATACTAAGATCAGTGTTGGCTGTTGAATAGATTATAGCCCCATGTACCGGACCGCATGCCTTCAAGTGAGCACTGGTTACAAGGAGATAATTAGAATAAATGCAAAAGGGTGTGCTGAGCCCCCCATTTAGATAGTTCCTCCACTGTGGAGAATTTCTTCTTTATTTTCCTGGGGGGGGTGTTTATTAGTTTATGATTTAGAAAGAGGCCCATTGGGTCAATGTATTCAATATACTGTAGTTAGAGCTAGCTTAGGCGCAGCACCTAGATAGCGGGGATAAGCAGGTGGCTAGAGGAGGGATGCCTAAACTTCATCAGACTCTGACAGCAACCCACTAAAAAGTCCAAAAGCTGGACATAGGTAGCTGCCCAGTGGATCACAAACAGCCAGAGCTGCTATGGAAATCAGAAAGCCTCAACACTGACAGTTGGCGTCTGGTCAGGGTGTAGGGGAGGCAGAGCCCCAACATCATCTGCATCTGAACCATGTGTACCCCTAGCAGGATGTATGTATCTACACCACTGAACCCCTCCTTAAAGATTCTAATAACACCAAGATGTGGCAGGTGGCTTGGGGGAAGGAGGTCCTGCATTGGGTAGTCTCAGGAACGAATCCCTAAGTAAGCAGTGATGTGCCATTGTTGCATTGTCTGGGACCATGTTAACAGATCAGTGATCCAGACCAGGGGCTATCCACTATGCAACCAGCAACTATATCCCACACAGAGCTGCTGGGCCATGCCCTTCAAGCCATAGGCTGAGTCTTGGATATGCAGCAGAGGCAGGGAACACACCAGCAAGAGTGGCTCCAAAGAAATGTATCACTATTTAAATGCCACATATGACCAAAGATGACAATCTGGAGGCCTACATGGGTAAAGCATGCTACTCAGACTCTGGCAGGTGCCTGCACCAAGCTGTCCATGCAGAATTAGAGATGATGCTGGGACAGGGCGTTATACGTCCATCGCATAGTCCCTGGGTGAGTCCGATAGTACTGGTAGCCAAACCTGATGGCTCACTATGGTTCTGCATGGACTACTGAAATTTGAACGCCTTGACAACCGTTGATGCCTTCCCAATGCCCCACATTGCACATTTACTGAAGAAGATCAGGGAAGCCAAATTTATAACAACTATTAATTTATCTAAGGGTTATTGACAAATCCCCGTGGTCCCCAAAGATTGTGCAAAAACAGCATTCAGAATGCTTTGGGGGCTTTTTGAGTTTCTACAAATACTGTTCAGACTTAATGGGGCAGTGGCAACTTTTCAAAGACTTATGGGCTCCCTACTGGCACCTCACATGGCTTATGCGGCTGCTTATATTGATGACATTGTTATTTTTACAAAGAGCGGGCTGCAACATATTCAAGTCATAAAAGTGATCTTAGGAGAATTTAGGACCACTAGATTGACAGCTAATCAAAAACAAAGCATGCTGGCAGGCAAGAAAAGTAAATATTTGGGATTCTTAGTGGGGCAGGGGTTTATTAAACTGCTAATGGATAAAGTGGATACAATACACCATTTCCAAGCGCCACATACTAGAAGACAAATGCGTTCCTTTCTGGGACTCAGCAATTACTACAGCAATTACTACATTTTGAGGAGCTTGCCACCCCCATTGACAGATGCCTTATGAGAAAGACTTACAGGAACAAGCAATTGGTCCCCAGGCATGATTAGAAGCCTTGAAGGTTAAAGGTCGCACTGTGACAAGACATATCGGTACATACTTCTGATTTCTCAGCCCCTTTATTTTGCAGACAGATGCATCATACAAAGCACTTGGTGTGGTTTCGCTACAAAAGTGAGAAGACGAGGAGCGACCGATACCATTTGCAAGTCACTAGTTTAATACCACAGAGATCAGGTATGCCACAATAGAGAAAGAATGTCTGTCCATACAGTGGGCAGTGGCATATTTCTGATATTACCTATTAGGTCAAGAATTCACAGTTGTTACTGACCATGCACTGTTACAATGGCTGACAAGGTCTTATATAGACAACTCTGGGATTACTCATTGGGCATTGGTCTTTAAGTTTTCTGTAATAAATCACCCTGGGAAGGACAATATCATGACTGATTTGTTCTCTAGGTGTGTGATGGAACATGGAATGCTCAGGAAAACTCTAGAACTCCATCAAGGGGATCATGAGGCAAAGTTAAACAAGACACTTCATGTGAAGATGCCACAAGGCAACTTAAGGGGGAGGGTTTATGCACAATCATACACAGGACCCAAGAACCCTGGGAACCACAGCCGACTCTGAGTGGGCCAGGCAGAGAACCCTGGGAAAAGGGGGAAACTTACTGGGTGGAGTGGGAGAGCCAACGCTGAAGATGCACATGGCATGGCCACGCTGGTTTATAAGTTTCTTATCAATCAAGCTAGGCAGCACCTAGCTGATGACATCAGCTGGCGCCACCAAGGGAAATTTAGAAGGCACTGACAGTGTCAAAAAGGGGAAGTGTGTGGATGCTTCCGGGTCAGTAGAGATTGGGGCAGAAGATGCATTGGGGTACCAGGGTAGTGTGGTGCTCGGGCCATGGGGGTGCTGTTAGAACAGGGCTGAAAAGCCCCATCAGATTGGGCTGGGGCAATGACTCCAGCCCCACACAGGGGACATCTCCCAGGGAAGGGAGATAAACAGAATAAATGCAAAGGGGTGTACTGAGCCCCCCATTTAGATAGCCTCCACAGCAGAGGAACTTTATTTCCTTTTTTATTTTCTTCTTTATTTTGGGGGGTTTTTGGCCGTATTGGGCCAACGTACTTGAGGTCCTATAGTTAGAGCCAGCTTAGGTGCAGCAACTAGGGAACAGGAATAAGCAGGTGGCTAGAGGAGGGTTGTGTAAACTTCTTCGGACTCTGACAGCAACCCACCAAGAAGTCTGAAGGTGGGACATAGGTGGTCGCTGAGTGGTTCAGAAACAGCCAGAGCTGCCATGGAAATCAGAAAGCCTCAACACCGACGGTTGGCATGTGGTCAGGGTATAGGGGAGGCATAGTCCCAATATCATCCACTTCTGAACCATGAGTTCCCCTAGCGGGACATATGTATCTACACCACTGAACCTTTCCTTAAAGATTTTAACAACACCAAGATGTGGCAGGAGAGTTGGGGAAGAAGGTCCTGCATCAGGTATTCTCGGGAATCAATCCCTGAATAAGCAGTGATGTAACACAGAGACTTTTCTTTCAACTGTAAACGTATGATCTAGACATACAGTACATACCAGGAAACATCTACTTATTGCAGATACATTGTCCAGAGTATATGACACAACAGAAAATAACAGAATACCAGATTCAGACATAGTACATGTTAATCTAATTAAAAGAGTGATTCCTGTCACAGAACATGCGGGCACAAACTGCAGAAGCTATTGCTCAGGACACTACATTGCAAAAAGTCATAACAGCTATTTGTGCTGGTTGGCTTGGAAAAACATATATGTAGTCCCTAATCTCTGTTCAAGGAAGAGCTGTCAGCACTGGATGGCATTTTGTTCAAAGGCTCATGACTTGTTGTTCCAGCAGTGCTAAAAAAAGACATGTTAAACAGAATGTATGAGAAGCATCTAGGCATTGAAAAATGCAAAAGGAGAGCAAGAAGTGCTCTATATTGGCCTAACATAAATGACACAGAAGATGCTGTAAAGGCTTGTACAATGTGCCTAAAGTACAGGCCAGTGCAAAGAAAAGAGCCCACGATGGTCATGGAGGAGCCTGTAGCTCTGTGGTATCAAGTAGGCATTAACTTATTTATACATGCAGGGAAAAATATGTATTAGTGCTGCATTATTATTCTCACTATCCTGAATTTGCACTGCTCAAAAGCACAACAGCAAACTATGTCATAACTCGCATCAAAATGATTTTTGCTAGATGTGGGATTTGATAAATTGTTAGAACAGAAACTGGACCTCAATTCAACTGTCTTGAGTTTAAAGAGTTTGCAAACAAATATGGATTCCATCACAACACTTCAAGGCCTAAATAACCACAATCCAATAGTCTGGTGGAAAATGGAATTCAAACAGTGAAGAAATTATTGAAAAAAAACTACAGATTCCCACACTGATGTTTCCCTGCCACTCTTAAACTCCAGGGCAACGCCCATGAAACACAGATTGTCCCCAGCAAAAATGCTGTTTAAGAGGGAACTCAAAACCAGGCTGCCAAATCATGTGGATGATGCTAGTCATAACGAAAAACAAGATGTGAAAACATTTTAAAAATTTGCCAAACTCAAACAAAAACGGTACTATGACAGGAGTACTAGGGAGTTACCACAACTGCACAACAGAGATATGGTGCTTATTTCAGATGGATGGATGTGGAAACAAAAAGCACTAGATTCCTATCAAGTAGCTCCCAGATCCTATAAAGTAGTCACACTGGAAGGACAAGTGTTAAGAAGCAACAGACAACACTTGTGGCTTGTAAAGGGGAGAAAACAAGCAGCGTCATGATATGCACCAAAGGAAACAGAGCTAACATCAAAGCAACAAGAAACAACAGAGACTGAAAATGAGACAGAAATAGAGGCATTTGAACAAGGAAACCAAACAAGAACTGAACCAATAAGGATTGGGAATGCAGAGAAACTGGTAAGATCATTAAGAGCTAAAAGCCAACACAAAGACTAATAGAGACTTGTTAAAATGTGCTTTAACTATGAGTTGAACTAAATTGTCAATGTTAGCATTATATGGGGATATGTTGCATGTAAAGGGGGAAAGATGTGTGAATACCTTTAAAAGTGTTATGTATAACTTGTTATATTTGCCCAGGGACTGCAAGAGGGAACAGCAGAACTGTAGGCAAGATACTGCTCTCTGAATAATTAAGCTTATTCGTTCTATAAAGTTAACTCTTTAATCTTTTGAGAACAACACAGCAGGAGAGGGGAGGAGGAGACACAAAAAACAAAACAGAAAAAGAAGTAGAAGGGTGGCTCCTAGAAATATGAAAATACTGGCTTGGCAGCAGGAAAGGCAAAAGATAATTGTGCAAATGGTAAGAGAAGCCTGAGCAGATGTCCAAGTAGCATCAGTCCCCTGCTTCTTGGCTCTTCACACATTTTTCAGATCATTTGTGTTACTCATGGGGCACAGGGTGCGTAGGTGGCAGTTTCAGTGGAAAGATTCCTGGATTGCAGACTGCATTTTTTTGGCTGCATCCTCAGAAAAAGTCATAGATGACGCACTAAAATGTAGATAAGGCAAAATGAATGGGCCACTGCCAACTGCAGGAGCTAGAATGAGTGGCTGCTGTGTGGATTTGCCAATGCTTTCAGCCTTTGTCCCATTGCAAGATTAATGCCATGAATGAGGCTACAACATGTAGTACTTGTTCCCATTTGTCATGAAATTTCCTGTGATCTTTTCTGATATTTCGTTTATTACGAGAGTTACAAACTTTTAGCTCCCTCTATAGAGGCTGCAGACAGAAGAAGACTGATTGCAGTTGGTCTCAAGCCATCACACATATAATAGGTTTTAAAATTGGCAGAGTACCAGCAAGTAAAGTTATTTTCCTTTCCTCATCTAAGTGTTTTTTCCCCCAGAAAAGAACCTTTCTTCCTTTCTTCCTGCTTCTAGCTCCCATTCTGTCATATTTTCTATATATACACAATTCCAATTCAAGCTGGGAATGAATATCCCAATTTCCTAATTGAATAAGTAAAGTAGTCAGTAGTACCTTCAGGCTCTGAATTAGTTTTCCTAAATAATTTTGGCATGCTTTTATCTAAGTGCCAGGGAAATGAGTGAGAGCAGAGCTACTGAAGAAAGAAGGACTCCTGCTCTCTTATATGGTGAAGACATATATGGTGCTCTCCAGATGGTAACATCACATTCTGCATTCCTTAACCAAGAAAAGCTCCTACTGATTTCAACTGGGATCGTGCACTTGTAGGGGCCACAGAATTGATTTAATGTTATATTCAATATGCTTTTCTTTGTCTAACCTTCTCATTATTGAGAATGAGCTCGTGGGAGTAAGAGATAGCCTTAGATCATTCTTATTCATTAAAGAGGTGCCAGAAGGTTAGGTTTGATTGGAGAACAGTGATTAGCTTGGTTGCTGGGGCAACAGGGTTCTGTTGTAGGGATGGTATTAGTGTTAGGAGCTAGATTACCTTCCCAGGCCAGTGCTCCCCATCATTTGACAGCTTTTACATTATTACCTCTAAATGGTCCTATTATTAGTATTGTTTGCACCAAAAATGTGGTCTATGAGGTCTTTCTTGAAGCATATTTTCCTCAGTGTGGCAGTTCTGAAATGATGCCTTTAAAGCTAAAAGGAGAAATGCCAAGGAAAATGTTGCTGCTTATGAAAACCGCAATATGGGTGTGTAAGAAAAAGTTGTGCTAAAGACCAGGGTTGTGCAAAGCTTTGGGTGCTGATTCAATCTGGAGATAAGAAGCAACAGATTCTCCAAATCTGAATCAAATCAGGAGACCAATAAAAAGGTCCAAATCAATTCAAAGCTCTTGGAATTGATTCAGAAAAGATTTGGAGAACTTCAGAGATTTGGGCACTCCCCACTCGCTGCTGCAGGGAGCTGGGCCCAGACTGTGCTGGTAAGTGGGGGGGGGG